>NC_091990.1:89851387-90151387 GCF_044704955.1 Pristiophorus japonicus | reverse complement strand
GTCAAAAATCTTTGAAGCCCGTCTACGTTGCACTAGGGAGGTGAGATGGAGGGACCAAATAAAATTGCAACTTAAAAAATCATCAAACTGAAAATGAGTTTAGTTACATGAGAATAATTAGTTATTTGGTTTAACTTTCAACTCAGATTTTCATGTGGGCAGCACCACAAGGTGAATCTGCATGATGTAGAGGGGCAGTGATGATTTCCATGGTCATCGAAAAAGCAATGGAACTGATCAAAACAAATTATCCTGTGTTCCTGTTGCAACTGAATTTTAAATGCCATATTCCATACTACTTTATTTGATTTAATATAACACGTAAACTTTACTTGGTTAAGTACGTGAGAGTCATATCATTACAGAACGCAGAGTGTGAATTATTTTAATAAGTGAAATGTGAGCTGCTTTGGTGTGCAGTGTCACACTCTGGACGTGCACTCTAAACATTTGCACCATATTGTGGGTATTAGTTCTGAGTATCTGCTGCTTTAGCCCATGCAGTTTAGCCAGAGGAGTGTTTGTGTAAAATAATTAATGCTGTGACCTCTCTGCAGGTGTTGCTGTGGATTTTGGAATCTATAATGATGTTCACCTGGCGGCTGTTATGCTAAAGACCTTTCTTCGCGAGTTGCCTACGCCTCTGCTGACCTATAACCTGTATAACCAAGTGGTCTCATTTGGAAGTAAGTTGCATATGTCAACATCCCACATTGTGTTCTTTATTACATCTTAAATTTTTCAGAATACTTATTGAAGTGCCCCGAACTGGTTAGCTTCCCTTTGAAAGACTCCCAATTGTTATGCGAGCTTTGAAAAGAATTACATTGGACAGTTTAGTTAGCTTTGACTCCAAAAGTTGCTCCTCACTTAAAACTGCTAAGCTTTGTCCATTGCATAATTCAACATCACACCCTGTAGGAAGGGACAGATGTCATTAACCAGCTGAGTGGCACTAGCCACACAATGGTTTACGTCTCCAGGAAGCAATTGTTTTATTTGGAGTTATCGAACAGTCAGTGGCTATTATTTTATACAATGTATAGATAGATTACTAGCATTTTAAAACAAAATGTTTGTTTTCACTTTTTTCTGAATATAAGTTACATTTAGTGTGACACCCAGGATGGATGCAATTTAGCTGCGCATTTTCTACATTACAACAGTGACTAAACTTAAAATAGTAGTTCATTGGCTGCAAAGTACTTTGAGATGTCCTGAGGTGGTGAAATTGAATAAATGCAAGTTCTTTGGTTAAGTACTTTGGGACATGAAATAATGAAGTACTTTTGAAGTGTAGTCACTGTTGTAATGTAGGAAATGCAGCAGCTAATTTGCGCACAGCAAGCTCCCACAAACAGCAATGTGATGATGACCAGATAATCTGCTTCCGTGGTGTTGCTTACTTAGTTACGTAGAGTCTACAGCACAGAAACTGGCCATTCGGCCCAACTTTTCTGTGCTGGCATTTATGCCCACACGAGCCTCCACCCACCCCTCTTCTAACCCTATCAGCAGATCCCTTCTATTCCTTCTCCCTCGTGCTTATCTAGCTTCTTCATAAATGCATCTATGCTGTTCACCTCAATTACTCCTTCTGGTTGCGCATTCTACATTCTAACCACATTTTGGGTAAAGCATTTTCTCCCGCTGGTATGGGGAATGGAACAGTCACAATGGTGCAGTTGATGTTGTTCTGAAGCTGAGACATTGAGTAGCGGAAGCTTTACTTCCGTCTGAACTATATTTGGCCTGGGAGTGCTTGCTGCTGCCACTGAGTACCAGAAATGGAAGGTGTTCTATTCACCAACGCTAACATCTCTGACCTAAAAAGCACAAAATTCACCCAAAAAAGTGTTGATTTTTTTAAAAAGAACATTTGCAACAGGTCTCAAATGCCGCCTCCCCTTTCCATCCAAGTTGAAGCTACGACATATTGGAAACTATCTCAAAGCTAAGATGAGTGTCTTGCACCTTTTATAAAATTGAGCTTTTGATTAATGATAATCCAAAGCTAAAGCAACAGATCAGTCACAGAGCGTTGATGTCAAACTGCAGCAGCAGTTAACCTAGCCATGGGGAAGTGTGCAGTGGTGGCTGTTGGCTCACTGGAGTGTGGGAAGGAGGCAGAGTGAAGAAACTAGATGTCTGCACATCTACAGGCTCATTGCAGGAGTAATGGGAAGTGGCTCACCTTTTCCTGATGTAACTCCCAATCTTAGCTGTACTGTCGAAGGAAAGGTACATTGAGCAGAGGCTGGAAGCGGTTCCCTCCTTCACTCGCTCTCTCTTTTGCTCCTCCTCCTTTCCCTCCCTCCACAACCAAAACTGGGAGAGGATTAATCCGAGGGCAACACCACAGTTTACGTTTTCGTTACTGGCTGAAGAATAACGTTTACAGAGGTATGGGAGCAGATTGTCTACGTTCCTTTGACTGAAGGTTAAAGTGCACTGTGTGGAGATCTAAAGAGGTGGAAATTTGCAAAATTCAATACTCCAAAAAGACTTCTTCCTTTCGAGATCTGGAATCGCCATCAACAAACATCTCTGTAAAGCCCCTGTGACCTGTTGAGTGACTTCATACTGCTAGAGGGAGCAGTGAGTTACAGAAGTAACTCCTGGCCAAGCAGATATTAAGTCCTCCACCATTACTATGCTAAGTGCTTTGCTTTCAGGCACATAAGTCTTCCACTGCTTTGGAAAGTGGTGGACAAGTTCCAGATTTAATTGATACATGCATCTTAGTGAATTGACGGCATCCTCCTTTACAACTTTGTATGATCATGATTTAATCCAGTAGTGCCTGTGTATTGTAGTCGCATGTGTTCATTTTGTACTTTGTGTAACTATTTGTTTTTTACTTATTGATGTCCAGAAGTGGCAGAACATAAACAGATCGACACCATAGTTGAAATGATTCAATCTCTGCCCAAGAATAACTACACTGTGCTGAATTACTTGGTGGAGTTCCTGGGAATGGTAAGTTTAGTTGTCTTGTCATCAAATGTTGAAATGGCTTAACCTTTGCCAACTGGGCTGTCCAGACAAATTACGTTTTAAAAAAATATATTTTTGATTGGCTGATGGGAAACACTGACTCGGGACTGGTGGTGCAATGGATTTGTATTCAATCTGAAGCCACTGGGATGGAGGTTTCCAGGTTCCCCTGTAAAAGTCCTTCAGTAGGGATTGTTGAGAGTTACAGGTCATTGTTTTGTAGACCACTGCAAAGAGCTTTTCTCTGCAATTAATCCAACAACAAAAGGTGGAAAAGGGGAATTGTTTCTCCTCTGATATCATTCCTGATTCAGCAGAATAGAGGTGCAAGGGCCCAATGGCATTGCCTGAGGGACGTGCAGTGTAGAAATCTTCTACATGGACCTAAATCATAGGGCAACCGAGGTGGGCTAAAAGGTCTTTGCACAGCCCTCTCTTGTACTGCAGATGGGACCAGTGCTGTAATTGTACTATTCTTGCACACACTACTTTGTCATCAAATGCAAAGCATTTTCATAAGTTGTGTTCGAAGTATCTTTCTCTTCTTCTTCCTTCCCCCCCCCCCCCTGACACCATACATATTGAGTTCTGGCTTCTCCATTGTCTAAGAGTAATTATGAGGAGCTAAGCTTTGTAATTGTTTTTTTTTTAATTGAATATTACAGCATTGATAATTTTGGAAAGTTGAAACCACATTGAAAATCTAGTTTAAAAAAAAATGTTCTGCAAACCTTTACAGAGCCAAAGCAAAAGGTTTACCTCCATTTTGAGACATTGTATTCCAGATGCCACTATGTGTTTTAAAATGCTATTATTCCCACCTCGTGTATATTAACTTAGACGTACTAAATATTTACCTGTTGCTTGATTCTGGTTCCAAGATGTACCTTGTAGTTTTTAAGAGAAAACAGAGGCGACATGGTGGATAGAGGTGTACCGATGGATGTGGTGTATTTGGATTTCCAAAAGGCATTCAATAAGGTGCCACACAAAAGGTTACTGCAGAAGATAAAGGTATGCGGAGACAGAGGAAATGTATTAGCATGGATAGAGAATTGGCTAACTAACAGAAAGCAGAGAGTCGGGATAAATGGGTCCTTTTCAGGTTGGCAATCGGTGGTTAGCAGTGTGCCACAGGGATCGGTGCTGGGACCACAACTGTTTACAATATACATAGATGACCTGGAAGAGGGGACAGAGTGCAGTGTAACAAAATTTGCAGATGACACAAAGATTAATGGTAAAGCGGGTTGTGTAGAGGACACAGAGGCTGCAAAGAGATTGAGATAGGTTAAGCGAATGGGCTAAGGTTTGGCAGATGGAATACAATGTCGGAAAATGTGAGGTCATCCACCTTGGGGGTGGTGGGGGGGGAAACCAGTAAAAAGGAATATTATTTGAATGGGGAGAAATTACAACATGCTGCGGTGCAGAGGGACCTGGGGGTCCTTGTGCATGAATTCCAAAAAGTTAGTTTGCAGATGCAGCAGGTAATCAGGAAGGTAAATGGAATGTTGGCCTTCATTGCGAGAGGGATGGAGTACAAAAGCAGGGAGGTCCTGCTGCAACTGTACAAGGTATTGGTGAGGCCGCACCTGGAGTACTGCGTGCAGTTTTGGTCACCTTATTTAAGGAAGGATATACTAGCTTTGGAGGGGGTACAGAGACGATTCACTGGGCTGATGCCGGAGATGAGGGGGTTACCTTATGATGATAGATTGAGTAGACTGGGTCTTTACTCGTTGGAGTTCAGAAGGATGAGGGGTGATCTTATAGACACATTTAAAATAATGAAAGGGATAGACAGGATAGAGACAGAGAGGTTGTTTCCACTGGTCGGGGAGACTAGAACTAGGGGGCACAGCCTCAAAATATGGGGGAGCCAATTTAAAACCGAGTTGAGAAGGAATTTCTTCTCCCAGAGGGTTGTGAATCTGTGGAATTCTCTGCCCAAGGAAGCAGTTGAGGCTAGCTCATTAAATGTATTCAAATCACAGATAGATAGATTTTTAACCAATAAGGGAATTAAAGGTTATGGGGAGCGGGCAGGTAAGTGGAGCTGAGTCCACGGCCAGATCAGCCATGATCTTGTTGAATGGCGGAGCAGGCTTGAGGGGCCAGATGGCCTACTCCTGTTCCTAATTCTTATGTTCTTATGACATCCTGTTCAACACATTCACCCTTCCACCAGAACCATCACATGTGATATTCCAACTCTTTGGAGTGTGCCACATTTAGCTGCCTCCATGTTGATCTTTTTTCCGTGAATATTGGCACAGCACAAGACTGATTTAGGAACTATTTTAGCAGCAATATTAATTTATTAGAAAAAGGTGTAGTACCAGTGGACAGGTGGATAACTAACATAATACCTATCTTTAAGAAGGGAGATGGAACATGTCCAGGGAACTATAGACCAGTGAGCTTAACATTAGTGGTGAGAAAGATAATGGAATCCCTACTCATGGAGAAAATAGAACAACATCTAGAAACAAAAAAATAATATTGAATAGTCTATCTTGAATAGAAATCTTGAATATAATAGAACTCTTGACGGAAAAGCTGTTTTTTGGCGCATGCGCATCGCGTCCCAAAAACCGGCTTTTGCGAGACCTCGCTGGGTCCGTGCGCACTTCGTACGGATCTGGCGTGGCCGGAATTGTTGTCCCACTTAATTAATAAGCTTGTACTAAAGGGGCCTTTAGGGAAGAGTGACCCTAATATGATAGAATTTTATATTGAGTTGAATGCAAAACTTGGGTCTTAAATCTAAACAAAAGAAACTACGTAGGCATAGGGGCGAGTTGGCTAAGGTAGATTGGGGAAACTACATAAAAAGGTATGATGGTAGACAAACAATGGATAGCATTTAAAGAATTAGTACATCATTTACAACAAATATACATTCCTTTTAAGGCACAAAAACCCCACAGGAAAAATGGTCCGAAAAATGGCTAACGAGAAGTTAAAAATAGTATTAGTTCAAAGGAAGAAGCTTATATTGTTTCAGAAAAGCTCAGTAAGCCTGAGGATTGGGAGGAATTTAGAATTAAGCAAAGGAGAACCAAGAAATTGATTAAAGTAAGGGAAAATAGAATATGAGCGTAAACTAGCGAGAGACTGTGTATGTAAATAGGAAAAGTTTAGTGAAAGTAAATGTGGGTCCCTTACAGGCTGAGACAGGAAAAATTATAATGGGGAATAAGGAAATGCCAGAGAAATTAAACAAATATTTTGTGTCCGTCTTAATGGAAGAAGACGCAAAAAACTTGCTGGAAATACTGGAGAACCCAGGATCTAGCGAGAATGAGGAGCTGAAAGAAATTAGCATTAGTAAAAATATGGCACTGGAGAAATTAATGGGACTGAAAGCCGATAAATCCCCTGGACCTGATGGCCTATAGCCTAGGGTTTTGAAAGAGGTGGCTATAGAAATAATGGATGCATTGGTGGTGTCTTCCAAAATTCCATAGATTCTAGAACAGTTCCTGTGGATTGGATGGTAGCAGATGTAACCCCACTATTTAAGAAAGGAGGGAGAGAGAAAAAGGGGAACTACAGACCAGCTAGCCTATCATCAGTATTAGGGAAAATGCTAGAATTTGTTAAGGACATGATAACAAGGCACTTAGAAAAGAATAAGAAGATTGGCCAGAGTCAACACAGATTTATGAAAGGGAAATCATGTTTGACAAATTTGTTAGAGTTTTTGAGGTTGTAACCAGAAGAATAGATAAGGGGGAACCATTGGATGTTGTGTATTTCAAAAGGCATTCGATAAGGTGCCACACGAAGTTATAAACAAAATTAGGGCTCATGGGATTGGGCTAATTTACTAGCATGGATTGGTTAACGGGCAGAGAGTAGGAATAAATGGGTCATTTTTGGGTTGGCAAGCTCAGCTATTCACAATCTATCAATGATTTGGATGAGAGAACCAAATGCAATATATCCAAGTTTGCTGATGCTCCAAAGCCAGGTAGGAATGTTAGTTGTGAGGAGGATGCAAATAGGCTTCAAAGGGATATAGACAGGTTAAGTAAGTGAGCAATAAACATGGCAAATGGAATATAATATGGAGAAATGTGAAGTTATCCACTTTGGTAAGAAAAATAGAAAAGCAGAGTATTTTTTAAATGGTGAGAGATTGAGAAATGTTGGTGTTCAGAGGGATCTGGGTGTCCTTGTACACAAATCACTGAAAGTTAACATGCAGATACAGCAAGCAATTAAGAAAGCAAATGGTATGTTGGCCTTTATTACAACAGGATTTGAGTAGAAGAGTAAAGACATCTTACTGCAATTATATAGGGTCCTAATGAGACCACACCTGGAATAGTGTGTACAGTTTTGGTCTCCTTGCCTAAGGAAGGATATACTTGCCATTGAGGGAGTTCTACAAAGGTTCACCAGACTGATTCCTGGGATGGGGGATTGTCCTATGAGGAGAGATTGAGTAGACTAGGCCTATGTTCACATGAGAGGTGATCTCATTGAAACATACACAATTCTTACAGGGCTTGACAGGGTAGATGCAGGGAGGATGTTTCCTCTGGCTGGGGAGTCTAGAACCAGGGGTCACAGTCTCAGAATAAGGGGTCGGCCATTTAGGACTGAAATGAGGAGAAATTTCTTCACTGAAGGTTGTGAATCTTTGGAGGGCTGTGGAATCTCAGTCGTTGAGTGTGTTCAAGACAGAAATCGATAGATTTTTGGATATTAAGGGAATCGAGGGATATGGGGATAGTGCAGGTAAGTGGAGTTGAGGTAGAAGTTCAGTCATGATCTCATTGAATGGCGTGGAACAGGCTCAAGGGGCCAAATGGCCTATTCCTGCTCCAATTTCTGTTATGTAAAGAGAAGCTGTGTGCAAAAACCCAGTTGAACCCCTGATTAAGTGTTGCTGTTGCTTGCAGGCTTGCTTATTTCCGTAAAGGTCTCATGATTTCTATGTGGTCACGATGTAGAGCAAAGCACTAAAGAGCTGCAGCACTACTTGCTGTTTTTTTTAATGTTTAGTGAATTTTTTTTGTCGGTCAGTGTAAGATATTATTGCTGAGAAATTGCAGAGTTTTGTATCCAACACCCAGTGTGAGCACGATGCACACTCAGCAGATAACGCAGTGGTTAGCTGCAGCGTATAACTCCTTTTTCTATTCTATCCCACCAATGCATCTTAACCCTAATCTGAAATGAGCAGCCTCGGTCTGTACCACCGTGATATTTCCATTTCCCATATCAGCCATCCTTGTGGCTACTGAATGAGATTGATCGTTTAGTGCCAAGTTTTGTGCTATGAGCCCATGCCTGTGTGGAACCAGGCAGACATTGGCTAAATTCATTTCATTTACAAAACTTTATTTTCTGGTTGATAGTGCCCAATTTTCAGCCGTAAAGTGGCATTACTGATTGGAAAATGGAGCGGAATTCTGGTGCACTGGATTGCAGCCCACTTCGCACAAATTTGTGGGGTAATTACTGGGCTGGGAAAATTGAACCCGAATGCTCCGATATTCCAATGGTGTCTTATTGGCCTCCATGAAATTTTCTGCTGTTTGTGTGTGCATTCCACAGTGAGTTTATTCGTGAAATCGAGTTCCCTGCCAATTAACGAGCTGCCATTTACAGCTTGTGGAAAACTGATCTTGTTACTGTTGGAGCATGTGAAGAAGATGCAGGTCACATTTCCTGGCATGAGGGTACGGTACAAGGCTCATTGCTACATCTACATCCTGTGACTGATGATTTACAGTCTCACATCCATGGGACCAAATGCAAGTCTCCATCACTTCAATCTTCATGCACAGTGACTCCAAGATGCACTTATTTTCAGGAAGAGTAGATTAAACAGGAAGTGCTTTATGCTGCAAGATGGTAGTCTGTGCTTTCCACTGAGATATTTAGAAACATAGAAAATAGGTGCAGGAGTAGGCCATTCAGCCCTTCGAGCCTGCACCACCATTCAACAAGATCATGGCTGATCACCCACCCCAGCACCTCCCCCCCCCCCCTTGCCCCCTCCACACACCCCAGCCGCAAGGGCCACATCCAACTCCCTCCCGAACACATCTAATGAATTGGCATCAACAACTCTCCGCGGCAGGGAACCCCACAGGCCAACAACTCCCCGAGTGAAGAAGTCTCTCCCAATCCCAGTCCCAAACAGCCCACCCCCCATCCCAAGAGCATGTCCCCACCCCCCCTCCCGGCTCCGGATCCACCCAACACCGGGAACACTCCCCTCGCACCCAACCCGCCCCGTCCTGTCCAAATCCTTCCCAAATGCCGAACACCCCCGGATGTCGAGCCCCCAGCCCTGGCCACCCCAGAGCCACACCCCCGCGACGCCAACCACACCACATCCACCAACTGCCATCTGCGCAGTCAACCCATCCACTCCACTCCGAACACTCCCCGCACCGAGGCACAGAGCCCCCAGGCCTGCCCCTCCAACCCACTTTGCCCCCCCAGACCTTCGCTGCAATATGGGCCCTCCTGTCCCCCGCCCTAGGTTTCTCCGCCCCCCACCTCCACCACTCTCTCCTCCATCCCCCGCCCTGTCTCCCCTCAACTTCCCTCTGCCTCCCCACACAGGCTCCCATCTTGGGGGCGGTAACCTTCTGGGGAAGGAAAAACTTGCCAGGAAGGTCCCAGGATCAGACCATGGCTGTGCTCAGCTGGTCTCAATCAGGCACCAATGAGGATGCTGCAATGTCGTGAGATAGTTGGACAATTAGCCAGGGCTCCTGGTCACTATCTGGTGACCTCTGTTAGAAAGTGCACACATGGACATAAGAAAGAGTAGGCCATTTGGCCCCTCGAGTCTGCTCCGCCATTCAATAAGATCATGGCTGATCTGATCTTGGCCTTAACTCCACTTTCCTGCCCGCTCCCCATAACCCTTGACTCCCTTATCGTTCAAAAATCTGTCTATCTCCACCTTAAATATATTCGATGACCCAGCCTCCACAGCTCTCTGGGGTAGAGAATTCCAGATTTACAACCCTGAGAGAAGAAATTCCTTCTCATTTGCATTTTAAATGGGCGACCCCTTATTCTGAAACTATGCCCCCCTAGTTCTAGATTTTCCCCACGAAGGGAACATCCTCTTTGCATCTATCATGTCAAGCCCCCTCAGAATCTTTATGTTTCAATAAGATCACCTCTCATTCTTCTAAACTCCACTGAGTATTAGGTCCAACCTGTTCAACCTTTCTTCATAAGACAACCCCTTCAGCTCGGGAGTCAACCTCGTGAACCTTCTCTGAACTGCCTCCAATGCAAGTATATCCCTCCTTAAATAAGGAGACTAAAATTGTACATAGTACTCCAGGTGTGGGATCACCAACACCCTGCCCTGTACAGTTGTAACAGGACTTCCCTACTTTTATACTCCATCCCCCCTTGCAATAAAGGCCAACATTTAAATAATTTTGCTTTTTTATTTTCCTACCAAAGTGGGTAACCTCACATTTTGCCGCATTATATTCTATCTGCCAAATTTTTGCCCACTCACTTAGCCTATCTATATTCCTTTGCAGATTATTTGTGACCTCCTCACAACTTGCTTTCCCACCTATTTTTGTATCATCAGCAAATTTGGCTACATTACACTTGGTCCCTTCATCAAAATCATTATCTAGATTGTAAATAGTTGAAGCCCCAGCACTGATCTCTGTGGCACCCCACTAGTTACAATTTGCCAACCTGAAAATTAACCATTTATCCCCACTCTCTGTTTTCTGTTAGTTAGCCAATCCTCTCTGCATGCTAATATATTACCTCCAATCCCATGAGCTCTTATCTTGTGTGGTAACCTTTTATGTGCCACCTTATCGAATGCCTTCTGGAAATCCAAATACATGACATCTGCTGGTTCCCCTTTATCCACCTGCTCATTACATCCTCAAAGAACCAATACAAAATATTTGTACAAAGTCTCTGCCATTTCCCTGTTTTCCCATTATTCCCCAGTCTCTTCCTCGAAGGACCGACGTTTACTTTACCTACTTTCTTCCTTTTTATATACCTGTAGAAGCTCTTGCTGTCTGTTTTTATATTTCTTACTAGTTTACTCAAACTCTTTTTTTTTTTAGTCGTCCTTTGCTGATTTCTAAAAATGTCCTAATCTTCTGGCCTTCCACTGTTCTTTGCAACATTGTATGCCTTTGTCATAGCGAGGGGATTTGAGTACAGGGGCAGGGAGGTGTTGCTACAGTTGTACAGGGCCTTGGTGAGGCCACACCTGGAGTATTGTGTACAGTTTTGGTCTCCTAAATTGAGGAAGGACATTCTTGCTATTGAGGGAGTGCAGTGAAGGTTCACCAGACTGATTCCTGGGATGGTGGGACTGACCTATCAAGAAAGACTGGATCAACTGGGCTTGTATTCACTGGAGTTCAGAAGAATGAGAGGGGACCTCATAGAAACGTTTAAAATTCTGACGGGTTTAGACAGGTTAGATGCAGGAAGAATGTTCCCAATGTTGGGGAAGTCCAGAACCAGGGGTCACATTCTAAGGATAAGGGGTAAGCCATTTAGGACTGAGATGAGGAGAAACTTCTTCACCCAGAGAGTGGTGAACCTGTGGAATTCTCTACCACAGAAAGTTGTTGAGGCCAATTCACTAAATATATTCAAGAGGGAATTAGATGAAGTCCTTACTACTAGGGGGATCAAGGGGTAATGGTGAGAAAGCAGGAAGGGGGTACTGAAGTTGCATGTTCAGCCATGAACTCATTGAATGGCGGTGCAGGCTCGAAGGGCCTGTACCTATTTTCTATGTTTCAATTTGATACCATCTTTTACTTCCTGAGTTAGTCACAGATGGTTCATCCTTCTCTTAGTCAGGAAGAGCTGGGTCAGACCCATCATACATCTCACCAAGAAACCTGTGTTGGAGCATTAATGCATGAACTCTTACACCTGTGATTCACTGATAGGTGTGTCAGCATGGTTATGTTTCTTGGGGTTTGATACAGAAATTAGGAGAATAAATATTTTTCCACTATAACTGTGCCCTTTGGCCTTGTAAAGTTCAACTGTTGAACAGTTAACTGCCTGGGATTTGGGTGTCACATCAGTTTGAACCTTGCTATTTGTGGCAATGCAAGAGAAATCCCATCAAATGAAGGGATTTATACAGCTTTGTCCGTGTGAAATGATTACTGTGAATAAGATTTCTCTTGTGCCTATGTGATTTTTAAATCACCATGAGCCTAGAACTGTGGGGAGAATATTGGCAAATAATGTCAGCTGTGCCTTAATAAGTAGCATACTCACCTCTGAGTCCGAAGGTTGTGGGTTCAAGTCCAACTCCAGGTCCTTGAGTACAAAAACAATCGAGGTTGACGTGCAGTGCTGAGTGTGCTGCACTGTCGGAGGTGCCATCTTTTGGATGAGACGTTAAACCGAAGCCCTGTCTGCTCTCTCAAATGGACGGACGTAAAAGATCCCACGGCACTTTTTTGAAGAAGAGCAGGAGAGCTATCCCCAGTGTCCTGGCCAATGTTTATCCCTCAATCAACTTAACAAAAACAGGTTATTTGGTCATTATCACATTGCTGTTTGTGGGAACTTGCTTGTGCGCAAATTGATTGTCGTGTTTCCTACATCACAACAGTGACTACACTCCAAAAATACTCCATTGGCTGTAAAGTGCTTTGAGATGTTAAGTGGTCGTGAAAGGCGCTATATAAATCCAAGTCTGTCTTTTGTGTGTGCTTTGTTTTACATTTTAAACATTTCCTTTAATGACCTGCTCTGTCTTTAAAAACACATTAAGAAAGATCACCCACCTTGTATTTATCTCAGTGCACAACTCCAGCCTCAGCACTTGGTCTGACTTATCTTGATCGATGCCAATAGGACAGCCACTTCAGATTGTTTTGATTAAATATATGGGTTTCACTAATCTATATACACCCCACATGTTTCCACTGAAAGGAAATACCACTCCATTGATGATTCACAGAGCATCAGATAGAAAGATTTTAGATAAGTTCATTGCCATGTTATGTAAAAATTGGTTCATCAAAGTGTAGACTCTTTCACTTTATCATACTCCCTTGATGTCAGGTCAAGCATATTCTGTCTGTGCTGTGGCCAATATGCAAGAGCTTTTCTCAGCGCTATCTGCATTAAAGAAACTTTGGGTAAATGATGTGCTTTCGTCAGGTTTCACTGCCTTGATCTAACAGACCCAACTAACCTTAACATCTAAGTCGCTGACCATGTTAACACAGCCTGTTGAAGCACAAATGTTCAGAGGCACAAGCTTTTACACCTGTGATTCATTGCAGGGTGTGTCAGCGGGGTTACTTTTTTTGGGGGTTGGGAGAGAAATTAAGAGAATAAATGTTTTTACACAGGGCACTAGGCACACCGGTCTCCTTTTAATTCGCTGCGAGCAGCATCGGCCGAGGTTGAACTCCTGTTGGTCCGGTATTGGGGGCAGGAGAGAATATGAAGGAAGGGTTTTAATCAAATCCTTCTTGAACAAAAGAGTAGAGTCCTTCCCAAATGCTTAATTCATCAACATGACTGCATTGTGTTTCCTATCTGTTCCCAGGTTGCTGACTACAGTGAACTGAATAAAATGACGCCGTCCAACTTGGCTCTGGTGTTTGGACCCACCCTCATGTGGGCAAAGGATACTGCAATTTCACTCAACGCCATCAACCCCATTAATAGCTTTGTTCAATTACTCTTTGAAAATTATACTGAAATCTTTCCAGCCAAATAGGACAAAACTTTATTGTCTTAAACCACTGCTGGAGTCAAATCAGGTTGCTCTTCTCTTTCTAAATGTTCATGCAATGTACCTGCGTGTGGCACTGCGCAGGAGAGAGGTCAAATTAAAGGGTGCACTCTTGAGTCAGGGTTGGGGTTTGCATGTCTTTACACTGCTTTGTCTGTGTGCACAAGCTTCGGGGGATGGGATTAAATCACCATGCGTCCAGGGCTGGATTCCCTGGCTCTTTTTGTTAATTTGTCGACTCGAGAATCGGTGTGTTGGGAAGCTTGATTTATTTGTGTGTGCGTGTGCTCATGTTTTAAATTCTGAATATTTCTTTTCCTGTTCTATCCTGGCTCTCAGCACATTAATCATTTTTGTAAATGATGCAAGATTTACAAAGAATTTCCATTGCTGGGATATTTCCATGCTGGATACACCTTGAAGCTGATCATTTTGTGGGTAATGTTTTCATTCCACACCCAAACCTGCTTTTATATATCGAATAAGTGCATTGTTGGTGTGCCACTATTATAATATACACTCTTGATTCCCTGGTGTGAAAATAGATTTGTTGCAAAGATGTTCAGTTTTACCGTGCCGTGCACCATTTTTGTTAACTGTGCTGCGTACAATTTCATAATTTAAATTTTTTTGTACCTTTCACACATTCCGTGCTGGTCCATGTGAGCTGACGGTGGGGGTTTGTTTCATTCATGTAACAAGTCTGGTGGTGTAAGTTTGTTCTGATGTGCAAGGTGCTCTCTAAGAAAATTCCATAATATCAAATGGTTTGGCTTGATCAGCACTGAAAGTTTTAAATGTTTAAGAATATTATGTTGCAATGTATCCTGCATATTTTAAATTTTTTTTTTTAAAGTCTCTCCATGCTCTGTTTTGTTTAGAGGGAGCCTTTCCATATTCTTGAGTCAATTACATCATCATGGGAACTGGCTTAATCAGAGAAAGATTAGCTGAGGTCAGGAGTTGAGCTGACATCCATGGAGAAGCTGTCATTATCTCAGGATGCTTCAGGTTGTCATGTCATTTTAACTGTACATGTCAGACTTGTGGGTGTTTTGTATTGTAAAAGTGGTCTGGTGAAGTATGCCCAAACTGGTACTCCATTATTTACTTTTCTTCCGACTGCCAATTTACAATAAAGGCTGGAGATCTACACGATTCCCATTGATCAAAGGGAGGGAAGCTGGCTCTGCTTTTATCGGGAGACCTGGTGGTAACTTACTATCGACGAGAAATTCGTCTCGGGCGGTGATGCAAAACGGGGTGTGGCGGATTGGCCGCCCGTTATACGCAGTGCCTGCTATTCAGCTCCATTGACTGTAATATCAGGCACTGCGTAAACCGGGCACCCAATCCAATACCGTCCGTTTGCGTAAATGCCCAAGAAGAATTTCTAGGCCTGAGTCGCCATAGTTTGGGTCATTTATATTGAAGATGTGAGAAATTGCCTGTACTTATACAAGTTCTCAATAATATCCTCAGCATTCAATGTTTGTTTTTTTTCCCTTTTTTTAAAAACAAACATGAAATGAATAATCATTGTTTGTTGTTGATAGTGAGCTTGTCTTTTTAAAATATTGTGCATTTAGTGGGTTTCTGCAGTGAGTGTCATTTCTGGCGCGTTTAATAAAGTATGTGGGGCTTTTTTCCAAGATCATTCAAAGTATGCAACCCAATATTTTGACAAGAAAGCCTGCCTCAAATCTGTCCTGAATTGGCCACTGCTAAAATCATAATATTATAGCGTTAACTTAAAACAAGGCTATAGTAAATACCACTTAACCTCTTTTGTTTGCTGTACAGCATATTAATAATTCTACAGGCAGCTGCAAATACTGTAGTCAAATTATCATTTTTAAGATGTTTACTGGGAAGTTATAACTCAGAACTCGAGAGGGCTGGACCCTAGAAGCAATTTACTGCATAAGCAGAGAATTCAATGAACAAGTTTCAAACTTTCTTGAATAACTTGGCTCCCTCTGCCTTTTAAAAGGAAAGCTCAGTCCACATCATCCTCACCAGAGATCCATGCATACATCATCCTCGCCGCCCCCCCCCCCCCCCAATACAAAATGTTATTCCAGTTGTGTTGCACAGCAGAAGATTTCGACAAAGTGGAAGTGGTGATCTCATTCTGCCCACAGGACTCACGTGGGTGGGAATAGAAGTGAACTGTTGCAGGAGTAAGCATTATTCTAGCATCTTGGGTTAGTAGGACAGAAGTTTATGCATCAGTCCAGTGCTTGATTCTGCTACTGGTTATTTAAACAGTCCCCAGAACATCATCTACCAACCACTGACATCCCTGAGTTAAGGTGACAATCTCCAACACATGAATGTTTGAAAACTCCTTATTTGAACTTTTGCAGTGTGTACGACAATCTTATTTGAATTAAGTTGCAGCCAGTATTAATCAGCTCTCAACATTGACAGGAAGATACAGGCCATAGCCAGAAACATTTTAACTTGTCATCTTTGTGTTTAAAAAAAAAAAATACTTTTGTCACTGGTATCTTTCAGAAGCCAGAGAACAGGGCCATTGCAGCCTGTCTCTAATCTGACAAAAAATCTGCTGATTCCATTGATCTTTATTCCACAGCAAAGTAATGATTATGGCATGATCCATTTGGTTTTGGAGAATTTGCACTTTGTGACACCTGTTTGTGATGTATTCTTGGCCCTGTATTTCAAAACAAGTCCTTACACTGCCAGATGTTCCTGGTGGTGGCAGCAGCATGATAAAGTGAATGAGGTGTCACCCCTGTCTCTGGAGGTTGAGACCCACCTTGAAAGGTAGCTTATGCTCATGCATCTGATAGCAGCAGTGGCCAAATGAACTCCACCACAGGAGAGAGAGATCAGTGTCCTTCCTGACTGAGTGAGTGGGTTGAGCCTATCTTTACAGCCCTTGTGACAGCTCCACCTTTACAGCAACGTAAAAACCAATAATACAAGAGAAAAAATTACACCATATTTGAGGCACTAACCATTATAAACCAACAAACTTCAGTAATTGTATGATTCTTTCAAACATCGTGTGCTAAAGCTTTGCATCGTACTTCCAGCTATTACTACAATTCTCCTGTTGACTCTCCCTGATCCTCCCTTCACAAGGTGAGATTGTGTCCTTGGATTTTTAAATCTTTCATTACCTCAGAGTTTTTGCCCTGAAGTTTTTCAGAGGCAATGTGGTTTATTTAATATTGTGATGCGATAATTAAACTGGTTGATTGTAATCCTGTTTATATACACAAGGATGTTCGTTGTCTCGCACACTCTAATTTTATGTACGTGTTAATGTTAGTTGTTTATGTACCATTGGTTTCTGTTCCCTTCCTCCACCTGACATCAGTACTAGCATAGCTACAGTGAACCTAAGCTTCACTTAGTAGCCTAGCATATACAATATAGTGGGTGTTAATGTGAGGAACTAAAAATGTAATGTGGAAAAAGTTATAAACCAAAGCCCTGTAGTCTTATAACTAGACTGAACTCTCCATAGTCTTAAGACACCTACATTTTCTGTCTATTGAATCATAAAAATATACATACTGAATAATTGCAGATTTTTAAGGTTAGAGTGGGATTACTCCAGTGATTTCTAAATGTTGACACCCCCCCCCCCCCCCTCCATTCTACCTGAGGAGCTGATCAGAGTTGCACAAAATGAAAATGGGATAGCCCGTTTGTACCCTCCCCCAAGACATGGACATAAACTTTTAATTCTCCCCCGCGTGAGGAGTGCACTCAATCATTCTATTACACTACGCCTTGTCACACTCGGAAACCAGATGAAGAATGTGCCAATCTGGGCATGTCCAGATGCTAAAAAAACATTTGCCAAATATGCTTGTGTGCTTAAGCCAGAGATATTTTCATCTTTGCAGTGACCTCTATTCTGATGCCTTACATTTGACAATAAAGGTTGGTTTTGTTTCATTTTGCTGTTGATCTTGCTCCAATGAGAGAGGAGATTGGGATTATCTGATCTTTAGATTTTTATCAGGACCGTGAGCTTCTTCACTACTACCAGTATAAAGCCTAAGTCCACAAGTACTCACCTGTAGAATTTGGTCTTGTACTGGGCCTAATGTAAATTTTTTTGCTTCCCTCGTTTTTGACTATCCCTCCAGTTTGACAGTAGAATTGGCCTTGGATAGATAGTCATTCTCACTATGTGGATCTTCAGGAGTTCAGTATTTGCTTCAATCGACAATGAGTTTAATAATTTAGGGTTCCAATTTTTATAAACACTGATCCAGGGTCAATTAATGTGTCAGCAGGCAATTTTCTGCACTGCCTAATGAGTTTTATTCTACCTCACTGGTTGACCATCTGCCACTTGGGCAGTTTTATCTTACTCCATGGACAAAGTCTATCCTGTTGGAAGAAAGGCCAGTCATTTTACAGTAGGATTTTATAAGTGCAAGTATTTGGCCATATTCTTGGTTGAGTTGAGGATGGTCATATACTTGGCAAATGTGAGGGCTGTAACCTTAACTTTAGGATCAAATTGATCTAATTCCAGAGGTGAGCCCTAAGATTTTAATGTGCATATTAGTGGATCATTGATCGGCAATTGGTGAGCCAGTCCTTGTTTTAACTCTTTTCCTCATGTCAACTTCTGTTGGACTTCAGTTTCTCCCTCGACTACCGTGGACGCATCCATGTCAATATTTGGTCTTCAAGCTCGGAAATGTGAGCTATTCATCCCATACATGATTTGGATATGGCGATACACTTCATTGAAACATGATCAAGTGCTATGTAACTGCAAACTTTTTTCTTTACAGATAAACCTGTGGTCCACACTACAGAATTTATTTTCCAATATCCAAAGACAGCCACCATCTCAACTTTTTTTCTCCTCTGATCTCTAGAACAGTCTGGTGCTAAGATAGAATTTTTCTGTTGAAGGTTTTAAGCACACTTGCTGCTCAACATTCTCAGTCTGGAGAAGCAGTGTAGAGACAACCAAAGCTAGAATTGTCTGATCAATGTGGTGGTTTTGAGGTCTTTAACTTAACACCCATCTGCTGTATAAAAGCCATGCCTCTCCCATATGTTAGGGATACCATGCCTCAAGTCTTATTTTTATAAAAGAGAATTTGCAGGAGTATGTATCCTCTCTTGAAACTATTAGAACTTGAAGCACAACGAACCAGATTGATTCCAGTGCCTTTGCCATTTTCTTATTTGACCACTTACTCTGCATCCTTTAGGGACTTTCTTGTCTGTCCTGTCTTTTAGGATGTTCCTGCATATCTTCAGACTGGAGTATAGCAATTCACTGTTTTTATTATTTCTGGGTCCTAGCAGGTGCCACATATTTCCTTCCATATTTATCAAAACCTCACATGGTTTCAGGACCGATCTCTTCTAGGAGTTGAAGTTCGAACTGGGGATGATGCAGTGAGGCATCGCGTGGGAGGGGGTAAGGGGGAGGAAGAGTGTAGAAAAGCAAACAAAATCATCCTATTATCATGGTCTTTGAAATATATGCTCCACTTTTTTCACCAATATAAAGAGTTCACTATTAATATTGAAATTTATTGCCAGCCATTTCTGCTTTATGCTTTGATATTTGTGTAAATTGAGTAATATCTCTACATGTTTCTGTAGTGTGTAGGGAAGGGGAAGCTCCATCTTAATTTCTGGGGACCTCAATCACATTTCATGTAATTTGCTTTCAGTTTTATAGTGTGGTGGTCAAACTGACTTTAAAATAAAATATATATGTGAATTGTATCATGTTTTTCTGTTTGAATCATAGAAATTTACAGTACAGAAGGCCATTTGGCCCATCGTGTTAGCGCCGTCCGTCACCTTGTAGATTATGGCACTTCAAGTGCATACTCAAGAACTTTTTAAATGCTATATGAGGGTTTCTGCCTCTATCACCCTTTCAGGCAATGAGTTCCAGACCCCCACCATCCTCTGGGTGAAAGAATTTCTCCTCAAATCCCCACTAAACCTCCTACTACTTACTTTAAATCTATGCCCCCTGGTTATTGACCTCTCTGCTAAGGGGAATATGTCCTTCCCATCAACTCTATCCAGGTCCCTCAATATTAACCAACCCTAGCCTATCTAATCTTCATAGCTAAAATTCTCCAGTCCAGGCAACAGCCACGTAAATCTCCTCTGCTCAAAAGCACATCCTTACTGTAATGTAGTGACTAAAACTACACTTAGTACTCTAGCTATGGCCTAACTGGTGTTTTATACAGTTCAAGCATAACCTTCCAGCTCTTGTATTCTATGCCTCGGCTAAAAGGCAATTATCCCGTCTTAACCATTTTTCGACCTGGTCTGCTACCTTCAAGGATCTGTGGACATGCACGCCAAGCTCCCTTATCCTCTACACTTCTCTCTGTATTCCCTTGCCTGGTTACCTCTCCCCAAATGCATTACCTCACACTTCTCTGGATTAAATTCCATTTACCACTGTTCTGCCCACATAGCCAATTCATTGATATCTTCCTGCAGTCTACAGCTTTCTTCACTACCAACCACACAGCTAATTTTAGTATCATCTGCAAACTTCTTAATCATACCCCCCTACATTCAAGAACAAATCATTGATATATACCACAAAAAGCAAAGGACCTAGTACTGAGCCCTGCAGAACTCCATTGTAAACAGCCTTCCAGTCACAAAAACACATATTGACCATTACTGTTTGGATCCAACTTGCCACTTTGCCTTGAATCCCATGAGCTTTTACTTTTGTGACCAATCTGCCATAGGGGACCTTATCAAAAGCCTTGCTAAAATCCATATAGACTACATCAAACGCACTACCCTCATCGACCTGTGTCACCTCCTCAAAAAATTCAATCAAGTTAGTCAGACATGACCTTCCCTTAACAAACCCATGCTGATTGTCCTTTATTAATCTGTGTAATTCTAAATGAAGATTTATCCTGTCCCTCAGAATTTTTTTTCAATCATTTTCCCACCACCGAGATTAGGCTGACTGGCCTGTAATTACTTAGTCTATCCCTTTTTAAATAATGCTATAATGTTAGCAGTCCTCCAGCACCACAGCTGTAGCCAGAGAGAATTGGAAAATGATGGTCAGAGCCTCTGCTATTTCCTTTCTTAATAGCCTGGGAATTTATCCACTTTCAAAGATGCTAAAGCCCTTAATACTTCCTCTCTCTCGATGTTTATTTCATCTACTATTTCACACTCCTTCGCCGATTACAATGTCTGCATTGTCCCTCTCTTGTGAAAATGGATGTAAAGTATTGATTAAGAACCATATCTACTTCTGCCTCCACAGGTTTTCTTTATGGTCTCTAATAGGCCGTACTATTTCTTTAGTTATCCTCGTGCTCTTAATGTATTTATAAAACATCTTTGGGTTGTCCTTGATTTTACATGCCAATATTTTGTTATGTGCCCTCTTTGCTTTTCTAATGTCATTTTTAATTTCACCCCTGCACTTTATATACTCCTCCAGAATTTCTGCAGTATTGAGCCCTCGGTATCAGTATCAGTCATAAGATTCCCTTTTTTTCTTTCCTACCCTGTATGCCCCTTGACATCCAGAAGGCTCTAGATTTGTTAGTCCTATCCTTACTCTGAGCCCTCACTAT
The DNA here is from genome assembly GCF_044704955.1 of Pristiophorus japonicus. Lineage (NCBI taxonomy): Eukaryota > Metazoa > Chordata > Chondrichthyes > Pristiophoridae > Pristiophorus > Pristiophorus japonicus. The sequence continues at coordinate 90,130,027 of NC_091990.1, read as the reverse complement.
CTCCTTGAATGCCTCCCACTGCTCTGACACTGATTTTTAAGTAGCTGTTTCCAGTCCACTTTGGCTAAATCACATCTTGGCTTTTATTCCTGGTCTATCATTGTCCTTTTCCATAACTACCCTAAATCTAACTGAATTATGATCACTGCCACCAAAATGCTCTTCCACCTGCCCAGCATCATTCCCTAAAACTAAGTCCAGAATCACCTCTCCCTTGTTGGGCTTGCTACTTACTGGCTAAAAATGTTCTCCTGAATTTATTTTAAGAATTCTGGTCCCTCTATACCTTTCACACTCATTTTATCTCAGTTAATAATAGGGCAGTATCCTAATGTTTTTGCCCTTCTCAGAAATGTTTACATATTTGCTCAGTGTTCTTCAGTTCAACCCATATGGCCTTATTTGATGCTCCTTCTACCATCAGATCCCTTCTCAAAGTTGTAATTGTTTCTTTAATCAATATTGCGATCCCACCTTTTTTATTCCCCTCCATCTTGTCTGAAAACCCTGTAACCAGGAATGTTGAGCTGCCCTTTCAGCCATGTCTCAGTAATAGCTATATCATATTCCCACGTGTCTATTTGTGCCCTCAGCTCATCTGCCTGCCTGTCTTTACTCCTCAAAATAAAAATTGGAAGAACATTGAAATGGTTAAAAGGGGACCGATATATGTGGCAGTGTGTTTAGTGGAGCAGGGTATTCTGGCAACCCTCAGACCTGGAGCAAGAAAGCTCAGGTAGAGTCTGATCTAATTGTAAAATAGTTAATTTATGTTTCACATTTGGGACTGACTTGCACAAACACAAAACCGCCGTGCAATCATTACACAGTGCCTTCCTCCCCTTCTCAAACCCTACACAACTGAAATCAGGAACTAAGGTATTGTTGGGATGAACCATACGATACTACTCATCAACAGTACTCCAAATCACACTGTCTAACGGAATAGTCAAATGCAGTTCCCAATGGTCCCGTTTCTGGAGAAAGATTGCAAACAACCAGTGGCATCAAGGTGGGGATCGAACCAATCCATTTAATGTGAATTAAAGCACATCTTATCTGGAAAAGACAGTCACGTTGCTAACAAGAAGATAAAACTGAAGCCACTTTAGGAATATGGGGTGCCGCTTTGTACCTTCCAAGTGACTATGTATTGGTGAGCGATCAGCAAAGAAGGGTGATGCTTGGAATTATAAGGAAAGACTTGCAGAGCTGAATTTCTTTTCATTAGGAAAAAGACTGAGGGTGGACCAGGTGTGGCGGAGAGGTAAGTAAGCTAGTTTTCTCGCACAGTGTTCTGGAGTTAAATTTGAGATAGGAAGATTTCTTTCTCTCCACCCCCACAGCAGTGGATATATTAAAGAGGATCTAAGCAAAAGAAGTTGCAATTAATTCCTATTTTTAAGAAGCTAATTAAGTATTGGTTGGAGCAGACTAAAAGGTGTAGGGATTAAAAACAGATGGATATGGCCAAATAGAGCATCGGTTACAATAGTTTGGGTTGAATCTGTAATAGATTGGATTGTAGAGAGTCCTTGCAGGGAGATTGATGGGTTTGTCTTGGTCCATACGTCACTTGTGTGTGTGGTAAAGCTGTGCTGGCAGTGATTCATTGTGACACGCATTTAAAAAAATGTAAATACTGAAATGATACTTCAAAGTGCTTCTTAATGGAGGGTTGTGCATGTTGAGTGGGCAAAATAACATTTGAAAACAGTAAAGGAATGGGGAAACTGGCTGTGTTTAAAAGTTAAGTACTTACATAGTAATGTAGAGCAGCTCTCGTTTATTCAGAGGACTGAATGCCTGCAATAAGTGGGAACACTGGCATCCTTTTTAAATGACTGCACTTTTCAGTAATTTACTCCAAAGCAAATGGCAGTGAAATAGGATATTCAGTAAGTAAGGTCTCATTCACAATACAAGTTATGGTGGCATGCAAGCTACCACTTCCTCATCATCTGGGGATAGCTCCTCAGCAACACTGACAAGATTCTATCTAGTAGAGTCTAAATCGAAGGAAATATGCAACAAAATAACGGGGAGATTTTTGTTTATTATATCAATAATGATTGATTAACAAACTATGATGTGTGCATAGGGACTGAAAGGGAAGTGGGTAAAATAATTATTTAGTTACATCTTCTGAAAAGAGGCAGTGATCTGTTTTTTTCCTGTGATCTGCATGATTGAACCATAACCAAATGCATCCTAATTATAGCAATGACCAAGAAGGTCTGATGGATTTAATACTCAGACCCCAAGTGTCAAATTTTCAGCCGTATAATATCAGAAATGGTGCAGTTGCTACAATCTGATCCAAGATGCCTTCAGCATGATTTGTAATTACACTATATAGTATTGACGAATTGTGCTAGTGCCACAACTAATCTGTATTATATCGAGAGGCTGTCCAATTCAGACACCTTCGATCCTTTCCACCCACAGGATATTTAGACATATATTTCAAGAGAGGGAAATGAAAGAAATGTTCGCGCAGCAGTTGTATACGGCCTCAATACAGTAATCCCATTTCTTAACTCCAGCCACTGGGGTAATAGTAACTTCTAGGAAAAGCAGTAAATGCATCGACTTTCTATAAACTGCAGGAAATGCATTAAGCTGGGGGACAAGAAGCACACACAAGAGAAAGTCTTCACCTTAATATTAGTTCCATTTCTTTTTTTAAACTTGAATTTTGAAGGCAACTAATGATCTCATCTGCGTTTTATTAACAAGTTAGAAAAGTAATTTATAATTACTTACTGCTGAGACAGATTCTAATTGCTAACACCTATAAGAGAGAGAGAACAAGACAGTATCTTTCCACATTTGAATTAGATTTTTTTTTTAAATACAGGTATAGGCAAATTAAATTTTGGAAGCAGATAAAGCCTGAGTGAAACATATAGGAAAGGAGGGTGGGTAGGAAGAGTGACAGGTTCAAGCAGGATAGGATGGATGAAGGGTGAAGTGAGTGAAATCAGATAAAAGGTTGAATAGGCAATTCAAACAGGAGGGAGGTAAGGTGAAGGATAAGTGAATGGGAAGGGAGTCACTAAAAGAGACGTTTTCCATGTAACCCTCAATAATGTTCCCCATAATTTTATTTTGGCCCACACGGCCCCTTTAACGGGCTGCGCGGCCCATTCAAAATTTCACACATGCGCGTTTTCTTCAATTTAAAAAAAATGGTTCACGGCTGTGCGGGACCCCTGGAGCGCTGCGCAGCTTAAAGGGAACAATGACCCAAATGCAGTCTGCAGCCATATGGTGGTTTCTTTCTCCACTACACCATTTAATGCCACGTGTACCATGTCCCACCCAAAAGGAAAATAAGAAATATGGAGGGGAAAGCAGAGGATAGTGAGAAAAGCGAGAGTTGGGGAGAAAGAAGCATAGAATCACAGAATACAACACAGGAGACCATTCAGCCCGTAATGCCAGCTCTTTGAAAAAGCTATCCAATTTATCCCACTCTCCTGCTCTTTCCCCATAGTCCTGCAATGTTTTTTTACTTCGAGTCTTTATCCAATTCTATTTTGCAAGAAGAGAAATAAAATGCGTCAGAAGAGAGAAAAACAGCAACACGAAAGCAGTATAGAGGTAAGAAAGAGCCCACATTCTCTGACTTACCATGAGCAACGCCACAAGAAATCGACATACATCTCCGTATATGTGACTGAAGCCGGGTCTAAACAGTATTCATTATAGTTTGTAAAATTTTGAAGTCAGCAATGTAACATTAACTTCCCTTTAGGCATTTCTGGCATACAGTGGCAAACTTGGGACATACCCCCCACTGTGCATATATGAACAGGGAAAGCAACAATTGCAGATGTGTACATGACCGATCTTCCAAAACACAACAAAAAATATCCTTTAGACAGAGGAGCACAAACGGTGCAGGGTTGTAATTTCCAGTAAAATTTATTTTGGCCACCATTTCCTCAGAAAAAAACAAGAGAAAGTAAAATAAAAAAAACAAAGAATACGTCATCCTAAAAAGATTTCTGCTGGTTGAGGCTTACATCATACAAAAAGACATGGTCAAAACAGTCCAAAAAGCATCATGTGTACAATCTTTACTTAGCAAAGAATAAAATAAATACAAATTGATCCAAAAGGCTTCAGATGCATCTCAAGATTTTTGTCCTTTTTTTTAGTACAGCTATTATCTAGATACACCACCAATTAAAAATCACATTGGTTTTGAAACAGAAGGGAAAAGAGTAAATAAGAGGCATAAACTGCTAGCAATCAGTCGCTGAAAATGTAGAAACAAAAATTTAGCACAGGTTCTTGAACAAACAATATTAGAAAACAATTACATTAAAAAAGTCTGTTGAGTTTGCTGTTTTCTATCAAACCAACTTGAAAAAAATCTATACAATTTTCAAAAAACTGACCACTATCTTACAATAAAATAAGCACTGATATTTAAATCAGTGTAATGATACATTTTACACAAATTGCAGCACATTCAAACAGTTCTAGTGTTTGTTTTGCCCTCCTGAATGGATTGATAATATACGGTGACACTTCCTGCTTAATTATCTGCATTAAATCTGGAAGCATGAGGCAAATAATCTCAAAAACATTTTTGCTAGTTTTGTTTTGCTGTTTCATTTTGTTTGCCTTTTCCCCCCTCTGTATATAGAGACAATAATACAAGAGTAAAAGTACTGTGCATATGAGGTAAAGGAGTTTATTTAAAAAAAATAAACAATAACCAACGTAAACAGTTAGTACCCTATTTTGTTAGGGACTGCTCTCCATAAGCCAACAGCACCAACACTTTCCAACCTGCTGCTTGAAGAATAATCTGGTTTTGAAAACACTGACAGCGATTCCTACTGCCGTTTGTGACCCTTCATAACGAAAGTCTAGCTCAGCCAATGCGTTTTTTGATGGCTGACAGAAATAAAATGTAGACTGGACAGTTTATCTTAATTTTTTTAAAGCGCAATTCATATCACCCCACGTGAGTAGGGTTTATTTTTCAGTTGGTTGTTCACTAGGGCACGTTATCGCAACAAGAACTATTAGTAGGGTGTTTGTTTTGAAAGCAGGATGTAACGCCACATTACCTCAGGTCACATGCAGTCAACCACCACCATCAGCATTTTTAGTTATCCAAACTGTATTGTTCGATATGACCATTTGGAACAGAGCATGCCTGGCTCTCCCTCCCACTCCCACCCCCCATGGCTCAGAGATCAAGTGCACTGTTCAGCATGATTCTTGGTCCTTGGTCCTTAAAACCAGGAAGGTCCCAGGTTGGATCTCTGACTTGTGCTGAGTGAGTTGATCTGAGGTAGTAATTGGTGCAATATAATGGATAGAAAGAGTGAGAGAAAAAAAAAATAATGATTCCAGTTTCCGTAGTGAAGCCCTTCTGGAAAGTATGTGTGTGTATGTATGTGCGCGTTCTCATGTACGCGTGTGTGTTTTCTCGTGTACGCGCGTGGGTTGTGTGCACTTTCTCGTGTACGCATGTCTGCACTTTCTTGTGTATGCATGTGTATTCTCATGTACGCACGAGTGCTTGTGTATTTGTGCACGCGAAGACATTAAAAGACATAATCAGGCTCTCCCAAGTATGAATAACCTGCCAACACTCATTGTTCAGGCTCACTTGGGTGAGATACAAGAGGCAGCATCTGTGGAACTATAATCCCATCTAATTCAGCAGATTTATGAGCAAACAAAATTGGAAAGTTAAAAAAAATAGTTGCTGACTGTAGTGAGATATAGGAAGATAATTTCACTCACATCAAGAAGTTTGGACACACTTGTTCTTCAGGCCTGATTTTGAATTATTTCCCTGCATCTACCTCATTCTATACATGTACACTATTTAGAAGAAAACAAAATGGAAATCTGATGGCGAGAATTATGACCTCAAGTGACTCGATATAGCGCGTATTAACAAAACCATTTCCAGATTTAATTTAGTGGGTCACAATAAATGTTGCAGTTCTCCAACAGTAAAGTAAATAGATTCTGAAAACTGCAAGAGTAATTTTGAAAGAACTTTCCTTCCTTTCAAACAAATTGGAAGGCTTTCGATTTTGTCTGTTTTGGAGTACAGGCAGAGTCTGTTGCAGGGCTGTTTCAGGCAGCAGGAATCAGCAGCACAATGTCAACAGGCCAGCCTATTTAACGGTTTCCTCCGATTAGTCACAATCTGTCAAAACAACAGGGGAAAAAATACCAGTGATGGCAAAATAATTTAAATTGGAAAAAAAAGCAGAGTATGTGCAAAATATTATAACGTACCATAGTACCTTGAGAAAGGTTCTGATTTCCTCTTTCTCTCCTTACAGTAAACAGATATAATACTGATGCTGGTTTTGTCTCAATTCCAGTGTACAGAACATCACTGATTGCTGCCACTTACTCGCTTTCTTTTCTTGTTTAAAAAGATAAGACCATCAGCAAATGTAGAGCAGGAATTGTGACAAGATACCTGGGGCACTGTGACAAAGTGGGCTATCCTTTAAAGTACCGTTGGTATCGTCACAGATCACTTGGGTCAGTGCATTACTGTTTCCTGCCTTGCCAAGCTCAAACACACAAAAATTGAAGTTATTTTTATTCCGGGTCACTTTGGTACCTACACCATTAACCTTTTAGGGCACTAACCATTAGCCACTGCAGGGTAACTCTACCAATGTATCCTGCACAACGTCAGATTTTAAAACCTTTTCTACCAGTAAAAGGTCACTGTACAGCCTATAAGCTTTTATATGCACATTTGAAAATCCTATGAATTATTATTTTTGGCTACAGGAATATTAGTAACACAGTTGACACCAGTTAATTGGAACATAGTAGCTGGAGTTCTTTTTCCGGGCAGAGAACATCTTCTCTGATGCTAGACATCTTAGTTGAATCAGTGCCAAGGGGTTTCATCAAATAAGGTTTGGATAAGTTATCACTTCATTTCCAACTGAATGAACAAGTTAATAAGATCACCTCTACATAGTAGATGTGATCCATAGCTGTTGTCTAACCCGGCTCTGTATCACACAAAAAGGCAGACAAGAACCACGGACTTCTCCACTCAACCAAGATGCCATGCTCTGCTACCCTGCCATGGTTTGTGGGTGATGTGGTGACCTGACAACTATCATAATTTTGCTAAGGGGGAGGGGAAAGTATTGTTATGAATCAGAGAGAGATTGGGACTGGGGTATCAAACACGTTGCCACAGTGATTCTAATGCAAAGAGATATTAAACCACTATTGCAGAACTATTCAGGTTGAGGACCACCTGCGAACTTTAGAAGTAGTTAAATGCCAATCATAATGCCAATGATTGAAGCAATAGCATTGGTGCAATGGTTAAATATCGTAACAAAAGCAGACTTATAAATGAAATAAATAAAACATATTTAAGTACAGCTAACACGGTAGGAAATATAATTGTTATAAAATGTATTGTATAAATTATACCTCCATTCCTGTTTTCATAGTTCTCTAAATATTGGGGGTCCATATACCAGTGCAACTTATAGCAACTTGCATTTTCTTTTTTTAAAAAAGGAAATCATTTACAATAGGCAGGCATGCACACAAGAGAAACACATCAATATGTGCGCATGGGTTTTGTGAAGCTTTTTTAAGGCTATGCCTGCCGTCAATGGTAAGGAAAGTCCTGAGCTAGAGGGGATTACTGATCCAAGCACATGCCTAACATGGGATCAAACTCTGTCACAAGGTCATTTGGAGCTAGGACAATAAAACTGGTTCAGGTTTTCACTCCATCGTGGTCAGAATCTGGCAGAAATCCAGTCATTCACCTTGCAGTTCATTTCTTGCTGTAATATTATCCACAACCTCAAATTCTGGCAATTGATACATTATTTAGGCATGGGAAAAATGTTACACACTCTCTGTTTCTCGGTCCATCCCTGCACAATGAGGCTGTTTTAGGTCGCATGCTGTCAATGGACTAAAACTCCTGCCCACAGTGACACACCAACTCAAGTGTTGGGTAATTGCGATTCAGATTCTGCAACTACTCTGGAATCGTGATAAAAAAGTTGAGCAGCCCACTGGTGCAGTCCAACGTGCTACACTACAGAAGGTAAGAAGTGGAATTACACACTTCATAACCCACATGGGATGTCAAGGAGTGGAGTATGAGGGCAAAACTTTTCACTTAACAAGGTGGGGAGAAAAGAGAGGGAGCTCTTAAGGCATTCTGCAGCCAGCCACAGAACAAAGAGTCCAGAAGCAGAGCAGTTGCCTCTCTACCCTCTAGATAGGGAATGGTGCATAGAACAAGAGAGCCCAAAAGGGATCAGCAAGCTAAATGTTACAAGCCATTTTGACCGTGACAAAATTTAGATTATGAAAAATTTATAAATTATTTTAAAATTCTGATATATTGCTTGGGGATACAAGTTTTGCACCCTCAGTTAGATCATCCTGCAGTGAAGCACTTGGGCTTTCCTGGAGTCTGGGGACAGGCGGCAAGCACACTTTCTTCAGCCAGACTATTTGGCATCAAGACCAACAAGAGACACAAAGGGTTGGGGGGGGGGGGGGGAGGGGGAGAATAGCAGTGTTTCTGTCAGAGTCACATTTATCCTTCAGTAAAAATATTTTACCTCCACAAAACATGACTGATCCCATATTCAAAATCTAGAACTTGCACAACACTTTCATCAGGGCACCATTGGTGGTTCCAACTTTTAAAAAGAAAACAAGGTTGTTTAACGTATTCAGATACAAATGGGTTAAATCCAATCAAGTCCTCCCACTGTTTTACACCAAATATCCTGGGATTGATGCAGCAAACTTCATTCTTAAATACAGCACCACTAATTAAATTAATTTATCAACAACATAATGCAGATATGCAATTTATTAAATAATCATGGTTAGATCTTAAAAAGTATCTGATTTCAGTGAATCCTGAAAGGCTGTTATTGTTTTCTAACCTTAAAAAAATTGTGATGTCATCCATTGCAAATAGCTAATTTGTAAGCAGTAATCAATGTAAATTATATTCCTCAAGCTATTTAATTAAAAAAAAGAATTAATGAATAGACTTCTTGGGCTTTTTAAATACAATCGTTTTTTTAAAAAAGTAATGGACTCGCAGTCTGGTAGTCAGGACAACACATCTCATCATAAGTGAAGAGATTGATTTGCATATTTCAGCTCATTTCACAATATGAGTGGGATCATATGTTGCTTTGCTTAAAGCTGAAGAGGAGAACAATGTTGGAGGTATACAGCATATATTTTGTTGTTTGACTAGTCCAGTATTTGTTCTGTTCAGTGCCAGCTCCAGCGAATTTAAACATTTTATTAGAAACAGTTTGCAACTCTGTTATGGGATTAGAAAATAAATCAAATGCCACACCTTTTATGGCTGGGGAGCCGGGGGGGAGGAGAGAATGAACATTTAGCTTCATACACTAAAATCCCTCTTTCTAAGAGGAGCTAAAGGGTAATGAGAAGAATGAGGGTCTTTTCTACAGCTGAACAGTTTGATCGATTTTCTGGCCCAATCAATATCGATTGATATACAGTAAAACAACTGACACAAGCAATATGGATATTTTCTCCTCCCTCCCCTTCAAATCCAACTATTCTCAGTCTGGAGGATTAGACAGGTCAATCTGTGGGCTGCTCTAGATTTTTGCCTGTGTAGGGTGATTAAAACACCATTAGCTTTTACAATCCCTGATCAGCCAAAAGAGATTCCCCTTGAATCCAGTTTGACCTTCTCAGATGATTCAACTAAAAACTACAGGTCTGCTTTTGGGATTCCTGTAGGCCTAAATTCAGTTCAGTCTTGAACCCAAGCTCTCGTCTCCTAATGATAACCAGTGTTATAGTGAATGAACCAATTCTCTACAGATGGCATCTATGCCATCATTCAGTGATTCCCAATGCAATTAAAATCAATACAAATAGGTTTTACTGATTGCAGAGAATGTTACATATACAATTCCATCAGCAAGATGGACAAGTTTCTAAACGGACTGCTTGAGTGTTTGGGAAAGGGATCATTTTTGTAGGTTTCTAAAAGATCAAAACTCAAGAATGTGTGGCATTGTTGCATTTAGCGCAACCATAAGTCATAAAAATGGACACGTTTTTATATCCATTTTGTAAACTATTGGAGAGTATTAAAGAAATCGATCTCTTTTTACTTTAAAATATTCAAGCCAAAAGCAATAAATAAGCAACTTTCAAAAGGCATGCTATGAGCACACGAGAAGAATGGACATATTTTCCCTTGCAGCAAGGTTCATCGACTCAGATCTGGGAAACTGGCCAAAGTTCAGGCAACACCATGATTGCATACTTGATGTACTGTTTGTTCAACTAAACTGCAGGATTTAATGAGACGCACAGATAGTTCAGGCACTAGAGCAAAAGAAAGGATATGATTTACATCAAAATATGAAAAACATGGTGCACATTAATTTTCCACAGGGTTAATCTCATTACTCGAGGGGCCATATGGCCTACCCCTGCTCTATTTCTTACCTTGTTATTACTTCCACTTACCCCCATTCCCAGACCGATCCTCTGCAATTAGTTACCCTCTAACAGTGATATTCTGCATTTCCCACTTGATATAGCAACACCAGTGGTCATGGTCTGTGGCTGATTCAGTCTCGGAGGGCTCTCCCAATCTAATTTGCCTCTGGATCAGATTTCTTCAATTTGCTGACTTGGTTTACATTCTTTGTATCACAGTGTTAATCTGGAACATGGCTGTGCTGTAATTGATATGATAAATCCCTGTTGCAGTCGGTCTTACAAATTTACTTCAGTTTATCCCCATTTGTTTGTTGCTCCTTGTTCTTGAAAAAATCCTTTGGAAATTAAAATAAAGAGTACAAATATTTTCTGTGCTCAGTTTCTTCTCCATCACCCAGCATTATATTTTCATGTTCCTATATTTTTACAATTTGATGCTAATGGGCCATCAACCCCTGGAATAACCGATGTAACTTGGTTCCTTTAAAAGCTCCGTAAACCCAACCATAAAGCAGCCACCAAATATTTTTATTTGCCAGTTATAAAAGCCTTGAATGCTGTAAATTTTTGCTGAATATAAAATATGCATTAATTTTATCATTCATGAATAGCGGCAAGTTTTATTTTAACCAGTCACATATTATGCATTTTCTTTTCCTCCCTGCTTCTATTAATAACGTTCAGGGATACCAGCTCAGATAAAATTGTTACATTGTAATATCTGGTGTATTGGTGACTGTACTGTAAATGCCACAAGTTATGCCATTTAGAAAGATTGCTTAGACTGATGCTTGAAGTTTACCTTAAACACTCGATTTTATTGTTCTCCCTAGCCATTTTACCAACAAATGCACAAAAAGGTTAAAATACACACGGGTCTGGATTGTGATCATGGTAGGAACCCTGGTTCATTTCCTCCTGTCTCCCCCTCCCCCACATCAAAAAGGATCTAAATGCAAACTGATGCATCCCAAATACTGCCGTGAGATCACAGAACTGAGCAGAGTCTGGGATTTGATCCTGGGACCTTCTGTTTTTTAATCACTTAGTGGGAACCTCAAAGTTAATATGGTACTTCTTAAAGGTCAGAATTAAAAAAAATAACAGCACACAATAAATGAATTGATAGCCTGAATCAAAAGATTATTTTCAATGCAAGATTCACAGACCACATTCAGTTTTGAGCCCAGAATGTGTATCTACTGAAAGACACTATGTTCCATAAACCAGTGCACAAACTGGTCACAACTGTGAATACTACACAACCAATCTTCGAACCTGGACATTCACCTTTCATATCTCCCCCGCAACAAGGATCCACCTCTTCCCCCTGAAGTTGGTAATTCAATTAACCACCCACTTGAGAGTCAACCAAATTCTAACTTTTGGGTTACCCCCTTACCTGCTCAGAGGCCAAATGGAAAGTGATCACCAAGTACTCTGCTTGGCATGAGGAGAAACTGTGGCTTGAGCAGTGGTGCAACAGGGAGGGATTCAAATTCCTGGGGCATTGGGACCGGTTCTGGGGGAGGTGGGACCAGTACAAACCGGACGGTCTGCACCTGGGCAGGACCGGAACCAATGTCCTAGGGGGAGTGTTTGCTAGTGCTGTTGGGGAGGATTTAAACTAATATGGCAGGGGGATGGGAACCAATGCAGGGAGACAGAGGGAAACAAAAAGGAGACAAAAGCAAAAGACAGAAAGGAGATGAGGAAAAGTGGAGGGCAGAGAAACCCAAGGCAAAGAACAAAAAGGGCCACTGTACAGCAAAATTCTAAAAGGACAAAGGGTGTTAATAAAACAAGCCTGAAGGCTTTGTGTCTTAATGCAAGGAGTATCCGCAATAAGGTGGATGAATTAATTGTGCAAATAGATGTTAACAAATATGATGTGATTGGGATTACGGAGACGTGGCTCCAGGATGATCAGGGCTGGGAACTCAACATTCAGGGGTATTCAACATTCAGGAAGGATAGAATAAAAGGAAAAGGAGGTGGGGTAGCATTGCTGGTTAAAGAGGAGATTAATGCAATAGTTAGGAAAGACAGTAGCTTGGATGATGTGGAATCTATATGGGTAGAGCTGCAGAACACCAAAGGGCAAAAAACGTTAGTAGGAGTTGTGTACAGACCTCCAAACAGTAATAGGGATGTTGGGGAGGGCATCAAACAGGAAATTAGGGGTGCATGCAATAAAGGTGTAGCAGTTATAATGGGTGACTTTAATATGCACATAGATTGGGCTAGCCAAACTGGAAGCAATACGGTGGAGGAGGATTTCCTGGAGTGCATAAGGGATGGTTTTCTAGACCAATATGTTGAGGAACCAACTAGGGGGGAGGCCATCTTAGACTGGGTGTTATGTAATGAGAGGATTAATTAGCAATCTCATTGTGCGAGGGCCCTTGGGGAAGAGTGACCATAATATGGTGGAATTCTGCATTAGGATGGAGAATGAAACAGTAATTTCAGAGACCATGGTCCAGAACTTAAAGAAGGGTAACTTTGAAGGTATGAGGCGTGAATTGGCTAGGATAGATTGGCGAATGATACTTAGGGGGTTGACTGTGGATGGGCAATGGCAGACATTTAGAGACCGCATGGATGAATTACAACAATTGTACATTCCTGTCTGGCGTAAAAATAAAAAAGGGAAGGTGGCTCAACCGTGGCTATCTAGGGAAATCAGGGATAGTATTAAAGCCAAGGAAGTGGCATATAAATTGGCCAGAAATAGCAGCGAACCTGGGGACTGGGAGAAATTTAGAACTCAGCAGAGGAGGACAAAGGGTTTGATTAGGGCAGGGAAAATGGAGTACGAGAAGAAGCTTGCAGGGAACATTAAGGCGGATTGCAAAAGTTTCTATAGGTATGTAAAGAGAAAAAGGTTGGTGAAGACAAACGTAGGTCCCCTGCAGTCAGAATCAGGGGAAGTCATAACGGGGAACAAAGAAATGGCAGACCAATTGAACAAGTACTTTGGTTCGGTATTCACTAAGGAGGATACAAACAACCTTCCGGATATAAAAGGGGTCAGAGGGTCTAGTAAGGAGGGGGAACTGAGGGAAATCTTTATTAGTCGGGAAATTGTGTTGGGGAAATTGATGGGATTGAAGGCCGATAAATCCCCAGGGCCTGATGGACTGCATCCTAGAGTACTTAAGGAGGTGGCCTTGGAAATAGCGGATGCATTGACAGTCATTTTCCAACATTCCATTGACTCTGGATCAGTTCCTATGGAGTGGAGGGTAGCCAATGTAACCCCACTTTTTAAAAAAGGAGGGAGAGAGAAAACAGGGAATTATAGACCGGTCAGCCTGACCTCAGTAGTGGGTAAAATGATGGAATCAATTATTAAGGATGTCATAGCAGTGCATCTGGAAAATGGTGACATGATAGGTCCAAGTCAGCATGGATTTGTGAAAGGGAAATCAGGCTTGACAAATCTTATGGAATTTTTTGAGGATGTTTCCAGTAAAGTGGACAAAGGAGAACCAGTTGATGTGGTATATTTGGACTTTCAGAAGGCTTTCGACAAGGTCCCACACAAGAGATTAATGTGCAAAGTTAAAGCACATGGGATTGGGGGTAGTGTGCTGACGTGGATTGAGAACTGGTTGTCAGACAGGAAGCAAAGAGTAGGAGTAAACGGGTACTTTTCAGAATGGCAGGCAGTGACTAGTGGAGTGCCGCAAGGTTCTGTGCTGGGGCCCCAGCTGTTTACATTGTACATTAATGATTTAGACGAGGGGATTAAATGCAGTATCTCCAAATTTGCGGATGATACTAAGTTGGGTGGCAGTGTGAGCTGCGAGGAGGATGCTATTAGGCTGCAGAGTGATTTGGATAGGTTAGGTGAGTGGGCAAATGCATGGCAGATGAAGTATAATGTGGATAAATGTGAGGTTATCCACTTTGGTGGTAAAAACAGAGAGACAGACTATTATCTGAATGGTGACAGATTAGGAAAAGGGAAGGTGCAACGAGACCTGGGTGTCATGGTACATCAGTCATTGAAGGTTAGCATGCAGGTACAGCAGGCGATTAAGAAAGCAAATGGCATGTTGGCCTTCATAGCGAGGGGATTTGAATACAGGGGCAGGGAGGTGTTGCTACAGTTGTACAGGGCCTTGGTGAGGCCACACCTGGAGTATTGTGTACAGTTTTGGTCTCCTAACTTGAGGAAGGACATTCTTGCTATTGAGGGAGTGCAGCGAAGGTTCACCAGACTGATTCCCGGGATGGCGGGACTGACCTATCAAGAAAGATTGGATCAACTGGGCTTGTATTCACTGGAGTTCAGAAGAATGAGAGGGGACCTCATAGAAACGTTTAAAATTCTGACGGGTTTAGACAGGTTAGATGCAGAAAGAATGTTCCCAATGTTGGGGAAGTCCAGAACCAGGGGTCACAGTCTGAGGATAAGGGGTAAGCCATTTAGGAACGAGATGAGGAGAAACTTCTTCACCCAGAGAGTGGTGAACCTGTGGAATTCTCTACCACAGAAAGTAGTTGAGGCCAATTCACTAAATATATTCAAAAGGGAGTTAGATGAAGTCCTTACTACGCGGGGGATCAAGGGTTATGGCGAGAAAGCAGGAAGGGGGTACTGAAGTTTCATGTTCAGCCATGAACTCATTGAATGGCGGTGCAGGCTAGAAGGGCTGAATGGCCTGCTCCTGCACCTATTTTCTATGTTTCTATGTGCAGTCAGCAGAACACTATATTTTACAGCACTACAGCTAATCGGGAGACGATGATTGATTCTTTGAATCAACGAATCTTTAATCTGCCGTAACTAAATTGACTAGCTTTAAAATGAGAAGGAACTAAACCATTCTTTGTTCAAAAATCATGTAGTTTGAAAGGGGTGGACAATAGTGGCTGAGTCTCACAACTGTCCTTTCTTTAAATCAATACAAATTAAAGTACAGACCAAGAATTTTATTAAGGGACTCGGTTTCTGTCAGAAGTTATAAAGTATGTAGACAAGAGTCTACTTTCATGAACAAACTTTACGTTAACAATAAACTTTAAGCTTTAAGGTAACAAACTCAACTCTTTCGCTTAAAAAATAACACCTTCAGGAGAGGAGGAAGTTTCTTGCTGAGTATAGTTTCAAGTGTGATGGCATCTGTGTAGTACAACACCCAAGTAACCATTCTTCACTTGTGAGGCTAGACAATATGCATTGGACTATTTGAGCATAAAAGGCATTACATCGTCTGGACAGCAATCAGCAGCAGGATTCCTGACTGACTCAGAATCGTTCAGGCCAATTGTAACATCCCAACTCAGCACAGACCAGGAAGTGAACGTGTAATCATCTGGGTTCATATGGCTTACAACTGGGCCAGAGGTGCCTTTTCCAACTAGGCCAAGAGGGAAAATCAACAAAATCATGCTTTCGTCAGTTGTTTTGTTCTAGTGTCAGTTTAAAGTAAAGTTGGGATAAGAGGTGCTGTTAAGTTTCCTGGAAAAAAAGAGATTACAGGAAATCAATATGACCGGAACTGGCCCTGTCAAATGAGGTCCACAAGTTCATAACATATGTTATTGATGCTTTTATCTTGAGAAAGGGTTTGAATTGAAAGGGTCAGTAACTTACTATTTGCAACTGTCGCAAGATGCTTTTACGTTATTAAAGTGCAGTGGAATGCTGACCCAGGGCAGTCAATGGCACTCAAATACTCAACCTCCACATGGCAGATGGCAGCGGAGAACCACTCTTCCATGGGTCCCACATTTTGCTGTTGGAATAATAATCTCCTTCTGTGACCTGTTAAATGAGCTAAACCTACCCCCTCTGTGCTTTCATAATGACACAACCTAACATTACGATGTAAATAGGATGCTGCATGTGACTGGCTCAGCCTAAAATTCCCTCACCTGCCCACTGCATGCAGTTATGTCATGCCGTGCTGCTTCCATGTCCGTCCCCTGAACTTATCTCTGATGAATGAACGGGCAGGCTGGAACAAGGCAACTCGAGAGAGCAGTGCATGGAGGATTCCCTCCCGAGACTGGAGCCAACAAAAACCCAAAAAAACATCACTCGTTGGTTTCAGGTGTGCTACACATGCCTGTTGTATCATTCTTCCATTAGTTTAAGTTAGAAATTTACATAACTGGAGTTACAACATTCTTTGAGAACATTTTTATAATTCAGCAAAACTACTGGAATTATAGAGAAGTTCATATTTTGCTGGCTGTTTCTAAAGTTTCACACACACAGGCATAGGGGCTGTAATAAACATCAGTGTTGTTTCTCAAAATCAAGTAAATAAATCTCCCAAACTTAAATATTTACAAATACAATTATTTTTACAAACTCCTTTTTGCTAACTTTGCAAGAGTTGTTCTGTGGCATTGTCAGCAAAAATAAGTATTTTGACCTCAACCCTGGAAAATGTAATCAAAGTATCCTTAAACTATGGACATTGTTTGTATGCAAGTGTGTAACCCTAATATACTAGCCCAAACTAGATGCAAAAAGATGTATTTTGATCATTTTTAGAGTTGTATAAAAGGTGAATTTTATTGCTTTTTAAACATACGCCTTAAAGCAATAAAAGGTTGCGTTACTGATTAAAGCAACAAAGCAAACCCGCTTAAATTACTCCACACCTCGTTAGGAGGTTAGGCTTCAATTTTGTGTACATTTGTGTGCGCGTGGTGGAGACAGGGACAGCGACCCTGAGGAGTTTAAAGTTTATAAATAAACAGAGGACAGTTCTGCGTGAGGGAAATCCTTATGTTTGTCGCTGTGATAACCCTGTTACATTACAAGTGCAAAACACATGAGTGAAAGAGTGCCTGTAACAGTCCATGCTGAGCTACTATGTACACTCACAAAAACAAACAAACAAATGCACAATGGGTTTTGGCTGCCAATCCTCTTCTAAATTAATGTTGCGCGTATCATTTTTATATTTCACTTATTTAATTCTGATTCACTGTCACACCATATTTCCTTCCTGGCTTAAACAGCGCAATTTACCAGTACGGATCACTGGTAACTTTCCACCAGCTAGAACTATTCTACCTCCTACAGAGTTGGCTTGGGACTGTTATTTGGAATAGGATGGGAAGAATTCCAGTCCCATGACAAGTCTATCCCTCTAGGTCTCATTAATGAGCTAGGTTGGAGGCTGGTCAATCACCAGTGATCTAGAGTACTCCAGACCTGATAGGAAGATGATACTCGAGACAGAGTTTGCTAGAGTCATTTCCAATCTCGCATTGCCGGGTGCGCCATCTTGGAGCCAAAATAAGGGCAGCCACTCACGAGTATGCCACAAGAGTCTGTGAAAATGGTTAACTCAAGAGTTTGGGGCTGAGATTAGAACCTGGGCTAATGTCAGGTGTCATCAATGCTGCGCCATTCATCATAAAATAGGTTGTAAAAATATTGCATTTTCAAGAACAAAAAAATATTCAAGGGCAAGAATGGGGGTAAAAAAAAAGAATAGTTTAACAGACCATTAACAGATTTATATTTTCAATGCTCTGGAGAGGGCATGCTGGAAAGGAATCTCTGTCATGTTATACTCTACATTCAGACCAGTAAAATTGATATGTTCAGCCTTCTACCTGTATAAATGCAATTAATTTTTTTAAGTAAAATATCAGTGCAGTATTTATGGGGTAAATATATATCCTTCACTGCACATGTACAACATTAAAAAGGTAAGTATACATATCATTCACTGTAACCCAATATAATCCCCCCCCACCCTCATTCTCTTACAGATGTTAACTCAGCTAGTCATGTAGTTCCACTGTCACCTGCTGACCATCTGAACATCTGAACATTTCCCAAGTGAGCATTTTGCAGTGAGAGTCCAGATAGAGTCAGCAGGCTATCTGACCACAGGAAAGGAAGAGGCTACTTTCAGAACGAGGAATCTCCACTCCCCACCATTAAATGTGAGTGAGCAATCATACCTTGAAAATGATCTTCCAGGTAATCCTCAGAGATAGGACTCAACACACTTCAACAGTATGCCTCCTAGCAGATATAAATACAAGCTGGTGTTGTTGTCGTTGTAGGTTATCCCTGGGTAATGAGTGGAATTGGTTTTGATTTACATAAACTAGAATGATGAGAGAAACTTACCAAAGCAAAATACATCCCAATTGAAAGGATTTGCAGGGAAAATATTTATCTGACTCCGTACACCTCAATCAATAATTTACGATAGGTTTGTTCTTTTACTTCTCTCCCCAAAGACAGTCCTAATTCAAGTGTTCATTCTTTACATTCTAGTAAATGAGGGCCATCAGCAGGTTGCTTGACAGTAGAGGCGTCACAAGCAAACACATTACATATCAGAAGCAGGACCGTCAAGTGGTTTTTCACCTGTCTCAACGGAGGACACTCAAGTCAAATGTGGTGCCCCTACCACTGCCCCAGCTAAGATGGGCTAAAGTCAGCAGATACAACAACAACTTGCATTTATATAGCACCTTTAACATAGTAAAACACTCCAAGGTGCTTGATACAAGGACATAGCAGAGGATTCTTTGGACAATATCTCAGATAAATGATCAACCAGGGAGCACAAATAGGCTGAACTGCACTGTGCAATGTACTGACCCCCAAATTGGAAGGTGGGCAAACCAAGGCTAGATGGGGTATCAGTGGCTCACAGTCAGAGCAGCAGAGTGATATCGCTATGAGGAAGAGCTCATGATTTGACAGTGGAGATTGAAAGTAGGTGAGGGACAGGAACAGGAAATAGTGCTACTCCAAGCTCTGCACTGCCGAGATTTATTAAAGGCAACCTATGGCAGCCTACTTGACGGACAGCAGGGAATGGATGAAATGCACAAAAAGTAGACTTTTATAACAATTTCTCAATGACTTAAAGATTTTGTAGGACATACGATCAACATCAGTACCATTTTCATATGAATGGGCTGGCAGAGAAGTCTAATGGCATATTGCTCCACATCAGTGTTGTCCAATACATTAGCCACATACAGTTTAACATCGTCGTTGGGCATGTGATCCCAGTTACACGCCGTTTACATGTGTACTTTAACCTTTTTGTGCATTTGTTGGTAAAATGGTGATACTATAAGCAGAATGTGAGTGTTTTCTAATCGTTGTGAATGCTTTAATTCCTTGGTTATTGAATTGTGGTAGACGTTTGCTAAGTAAATATACACCCATGAAGTCCATTTATTTGTATTGCGTAAGTGTATTTGTATTGTGAAAGGCGTTTTCTACTAAAATGAGTGCATTTGGCTAAAACGATGCAATGTGGCCAGGCATGTGGCCAAACAGCGATTTCTACTCAACAATATTGCTCTACATATATGTGGAACTGATCAGAGGACAATAATTAAAAAGTTTTGATTATTTGCTTATATGATGCCATGAAAATTAATGGGGCTTTCAACATTTGAATTGTTATACAGATGCTGAATGTAGTCTGTTAATATTAACCAAGGAGGCGCCAAAGAAAATCCCTGACGATAGGAACATATTTTATATACATTCCGGGTGAGAAATTACCTGACTAGGTTAGCCAACTGTGTGCAGGGCTGCCAGTAAAACCATGCACCAAACAGGCCAGAGCATGCAAATTCTATTACTACTGAGACAAATTCCAGGCCAAGTGGCAGGTCTATTCATGTTGATGAAGAAGAGTAACTGGGTAAATAGTCAGGCTACTTAAACAGAAACAGATCTACCACATGAACATGCTGAAAGCTTAAACAGTGCCCATTAGGAGATGATACTGCATGTCGAGTCCACCCCAGAAGAGATCACCATTATAGACCTTGGGGCCAAGACCTAAACTTGCTCCTCAGTAGCCAAGATTAATCCAGCAGATTAGGTATTCCCTGCACAGAAAAAGCAAGCTAGATACGTTGGAATGCTTTGTCACTATCCTCAGGTAAGCTAGTTTATGCAAAATAGTTTGAGCATGACTCATTTTATTACACTTGCGAGTACTGTGCACAGTTCTGGTCTCAATATTACAAAAAGGATATAGAGACGCTGGAGAAAGTGAAAAAAAGATTTACAAGGATGATGTCAGAACGGAGAGGCTGCAATTATCAGAAAAGACTTAAAAGGCTGGGAGTTTTTCCCTAGAAAAGAGGCTGCGGGGTGACCAGATAGAGGTCTTTAAAAATATGAAGGGATTCGATAACATAGATGGAGAGAAAATGTTTCCACTTCTAAAGGAGTCCAAAATTAGGGGTCATAAACACAAGATAGTCACTAACAAATTCAATAAGGAATTCAGGAGAAACTTATTTACCTAGAGAGCAGTTAGAATGTAGAACTTGCATGGAGTAGATGCGACAAACAGCATAACTGCATTTAAGGGAAGCTAAAAACTGACTGCAAAAGCTTCTATAGATATGTGAAGAGAAAAAGATTAGTAAAGACAAACGTAGGTCTCTTGCAGTCAGATTCAGGTGAATTTATAATGGGAACAAAGAAATGGCAGACCAATTGAACAAATACTTTGGTTCTGTCTTCACGAAGGAAGATACAAATAACCTTCCGGAAGTACTACGGGACCGAGGATCTAGCGAGAAGGAGAAACTGAAGGATATCCATATTAGGCGGGAAAGTGTGTTAGGGAAATTGATGGGATTAAAGGCCGATAAATCCCCGGGGCCTGATAGTCTTCATCCCAGAGTACTTAAGAAAGTGGCCCTAGAAATAGTGGATGCATTGGTGATCATTTTCCAACAGTCTATCGACTCTGGATCAGTTCCTATGGACTGGAAGGTAGCTAATGTAACACCACTTTTTAAAAAAGGAGGGAGAGAGAAAACGGATAATTATAGACCGGTTAGCCTGACGTCAGTAGTGGGGAAAATGTTGGAATCAATTATTAAGGATGAAATAGCAGCACATTTGGAAAGTAGTGACAGGATCAGTCCAAGTCAGCATGGATTTATGAAAGGGAAATCATGCTTGTCAAATCTTCTGGAATTTTTTGAGGATGTAACTAGTAGAGTAGACAAGGGAGAACCAGTGGATGTGGTGTATTTGGACTTTCAAAAGGCTTTTGACAAGGTCCCACACAAGAGATTGGTGTGCAAAATCAAAGCACATGGTATTGGGGGTAATGTACTGACGTGGATAGAGAACTGGTTGGCAGACAGGAAGTAGAGAGTCGGGATAAACGGGTCCTTTTCAGAATGGCAGTGACTAGTGGAGTGCCGCAGGGCTCAGTGCTCGGACCCCAGCTCTTTACTATATACATTAATGATTTAGATGAAGGAATTGAGTGTAGTATCTCCAAGTTTGCAGATGACACTAAACTGGGTGGCGGTGTGAGGGTGCTAAGAGGCTGCAGGGTGACTTGGACAGGTTAGGTGAGTGGGCAAATGCATGGCAGATGCAGTATAATGTAGATAAATGTGAGGTTATCCATTTTGGGGGCAGAAACACGAAGGCAGATTATCTGAATGGCGGCAGATTAGGAAAAGGGGAGGTGCAACGAGACCTGGGTGTCATGGTTCATCAGTTATTGAAAGTTGGCATGCAGGTACAGCAAGCGGTGAAGAAGGCAACTGGTATGTTGGCCTTCATAGCTAGGGGATTTGAGTATAGGAGTAGGTAGGTCTTACTGCAGTTGGACAGGGCCTTGGTGAGACCTCACCTGGAAAATTGTGTTCAGTTTTGGTCTCCTAATCTGAGGAAGGACGTTCTTGCCATTGAGGAGTGCAGCGAAGGTTCACCAGATTGATTTCCGGGATGGCTGGTCTGACATATGAGGAGAGACTGGATTAACTGGGCCTTTATACACTGGAGTTTAGAAGGATGAGAGGGGATCTCATAGAAACATATAAGATTCTGACGGGACCGGACAGGTTAGATGCGAGAAGAATGTTCCCGATGTTGGGGAAGTCCAGAACCAGGGGACACAGTCTTAGGATAAGGGGTAGGCCATTTAGGATTGAGATGAGGAGAAACTTCTTCACTCAGGAGAATTGTTAACTTGTGGAATTCCCTGCCGTAGAGAGTTGGTGATGCCAGTTCATTGGATATATTCAAGAGGGAGTTAGATATGGCCCTTACGGCTAAAGGGATCAAGGGGTATGGAGAGAAAGCAGGAAAGGGGTACTGAGGGAATGATCAGCCATGATCTTAGTGAATGGTGGTGCAGGCTCGAACAGCCTATTCCTGCACATATTTTCTATGTTTTTAGCTAAGTACATGAGGGAAATTGGAATAGTAGGATATGCTGATAGGGTTAGATGAAGTTAGGTGGGAGAAGGTTCGTGTGGAGCATAAACATGGACATAGACCAGTTGGGCCAAATGGCTTGTTTCTGTGCTTCAAATTCTATGTAATGAGTTAAAAGATAGGTACTATAAGTATAGCGTGCCAATGCACTTGCCCAGTCCCACACTGTGTGATGGGATTTAAAGACAGGGAAGTAGAGATGTTAGATCTGGTGGGTTATAGGGTTGTCTGGTCTCTAAAATAAGACCACGTGGTCCTGTATGAACTAATAGAAAGAAACGACCTGAGATGTACATCCTGTGCATCACATAGAGGAAATCCTGGAGAGGCTAAGGCATGTTAACCATCTAACAATTCTCAATTTCTCCAAAACTATTGGGAGATACTGCTAAGTTCTGCAGCCCACTCATGCTCTGTTTGCTACAACGTTGGGAGTTGCGAGTTTGGGATGAAAAAATGCATCCGTCATGTTCCAGTGACCGGTGGATTCACTCTGGCATATGCAGATGATATTGCTATATTTAGTTGGGGGCTGGAGGATGATGACCACCTTGCCTATATCGTCTAGAACGTGTAACTTTGGAACTGGAAAAGATGGACATCATCACACAACAGGCCTGTTGGACAATCACGAAACACATTCATGCATTCTTAAAGCGGATGGAGGTGGGTGCTGACTTTATTGTAGATTAGCTCCCCCCTAAGGGCTGTAGCATAGCTGTGTTATTTGCAGATTCGACTCAAAAGGCAACACCCAAACCAGGTGGTCCTGCTCAATATGGAGAACAATTTTGTAAAAGAAAGACACATTACGGGCAGATAAAGTGTTTCACGGTCCAGATTACAATGCACAAGAACGCATTGAACAGGGGCATTGGCTCTGCGCTGATTCAGGTGAAGTCAAAAAACATGGTGTATAAGCCAATTCTGAATGAATGTCTAAGCATCATTTGGGCACTGCAAAAATTACAACCATATTCACTGTATAATCTGACCACAATTCCTTAGTTTGGTTAAACTCAAAAAGAAAGCATGTTTGTTATGATGGAGCAATGCACTGTAGGGGTGTAACACAGTCAACTTTGTTATTTGCAGGTCAGGAATGCTAACGCACTTTCAGATCAAGATTGAAACAGTCTTGATCCTCAAGAGCAACACATCATCAGCACTCACAAGAAACCTCTGCCAGGTGGGGAAAGTAATGGGATAAAAAGGTATCTCTTTTTGCTTAGTTCCTAAATACACCACACTCAAAGAGGTGACATATCCATTAAATGTCAGTATGTTTGTTTGGAGGAGCGATGTGTAGCTTATGGCCACAGTACATGCTGGAAATAGACAAAGCATTTCGACATGCTAATGTGCTGATTGATAATGTACAAGAATACTTCCTCCATTCTATTAGGACAGACTGCTGGAAGGCTGCCGGTTTCTGAAAAATCAATGAAGTTAAATGTGCTTTAAACCAGGTATGAAGGGAATGTGTCTGAACACCTATTGTGGGTTGACGTTGTCACAAATTGCCCAAACTCAGATGATGCAGAACTGCAAAAATCAAAATATTGCAGAGGCTGGAAGTCTGAAATAGAAAATTCTGGAAACACTCGGAAGCATCTGTGGAGAAAGGTGAGGTTAATATTTTAGGTCTTGCGACCCTTTGTCAACTTCACTCACTTCCTCCAAATAAATGATGTTGCTATGGGAACCCACATGGGTCCAAGCTATACCTGCCATTTTGCGGGCTATGTTGAGCATTCTTTGCTCCAGTCCTACTCAGGTCCCTTCCCTCACCACTTCTTCGGGTACATGGATGAAGACCTCTTCTTCTGGTGCTGCTTCCTGTTCTCGCTCTGAGCTGGTGAATTTCATTAACTTTGCTTCTTTTTCCACACTGCCCCTCCCCCTCCCTTACCTTGTGAGATCTATCTCTGACTTGTCCCGTACCTTCCTCAACTTCTCTATCCCCACTTCTGGGGATAGACTGTCCACTGATATCTACTACAAGCCCACTGATTCCCACAGCTACCTCGATTATACTCCTTCCCATCTCACTTCCTTTAAGTATTCCAGTCTCTTCTCCCAGTTTCTCAGTCTGTCACAAAACAAGGGTCATAAGATCTGAAACATTAATCCTACACCTTCCTATCTCCACAGATGCTGCCTGACCTGCTGAGTGTTTTCAGCATTTGTTGGATGTATATTTGCAGTTCTCTAATACCCTCAGGTGATCATCCTTGTGCCTATGTCTACAAGTTGTAAACGTTTGATCAGTCGATCACTTAAATCTGGTAGTCAGCCATTCAAGATATGTGACTGTTCCTGAAAAGACTTGGGAGTATTAAAAAACAGTACATTTTGTGTTAGTTCAGCTTGTCTCGCATCAGCACGAGAACAAATTAAGCTCCGTAAACTGCTGCTTTTGTAGTTCGTACAAATGGCCATAGTGCGTTTTTGCTAAGGAACAAGATTGATAATCAATATTAATAATTTCTCTGAAAATCCTTCTATCTCAAGTTTTGAAACATTTCATAGGATCTTGTTTAAATGGTTTGTTTGATTACCCTCTTGTGAACTGTCTCCAGATTTCTAGCATTGTGTTGGACTGTTCAACATCTTGTTTATACTGCTTGCTTCTGTAAGTAATTCTATTCATGAATAAACCTGTTTATTAAATAGCTTAACCTCGTGAAAAATGTTTGGTATGGCTGATACTATCTGTTGTCTTAAGTGATACGAGATGCAATGAATTGCTATTCAGTACCAAGGTAACAAGGTGGGAGTTTATTGGGGGGGGGGGGGGGGGAAAGAGATGAATTGTTTGCCCTGCTATTCCCCATATATTAACGTAAGTTGTTGCTGTTGTGTCAGCTTAAGTTTCATATCTCAAGCGAGTTCAGGTTCACCTATGGAAACTGTTTATTGTGATGAGAATGAGAAAAATGTATTAGGATCATGACCAAATAGTAACAAATGGGAGTGCAAAAAGTCACTACTCAAAAGCAAAACAAACTTTAGAGAGTCATTATCAGAAATAAGAGAATGCCAATATGGGACCTTATATTGCAGCTAAGTTCTACTTTTGGTCTGAATATTAGGATTTTTCTTTGTCAATTTTATCTCCCCCTCCCTGCCACAGTATCATTAGGTCCCAGTCACCCAAGCAAGTTGCATTATTCATGCAAAATCATCATCATCATAAGCCTAGACAATGAATGACTATGGAGGACATCACAGTTAAGCCACAACCTGTACATTCCTAATGTCCACACCTTGGTGCTTTCCAGCAGAAGTCACTAGTGATTAAAAGGCATGAACTTTTGTTGATTTTCCCTCCCTATCTCAGAGGTACCAAATACTGTAGCACTGCCATCAATAGCTGCTACCGAGCACCAATCAGCTAACTCAGCACAGGCTTCTAATCTGTATGGCTCTTCAATGTTGGTTTTACCAAACGAACCATCTGGACAGCTTTAGAAAGTACTCTGAACAGCACTGTGCAGTATTAATTTAAACTGTGTTAACAATGACACAGCTTAAATTAACAGGTGGTGGAAAGCTGACAATGAGTTGCAAAAGTTATTGACTCAAATGGTTCCCAAAGTTACCATTAACTGAAAGATGGTTTTTGAACATGAGCAAAACATGTCAATCAATTTATCGCCTTGAATGCAGGGCCAGCTATTACTGTATATATGACACACACGAAAAGTGTGCTGTTAAAAAGTGGTAGTGTAATGTAGATGAAGGGCTCAATATGACCGTGACTTAAGAACGGAAGATATGTAGCATACTCTAATATTTCTTCTGACAACAGATTAGAGATGAGCTAATCATGATATATCCGCTACCTGGACAGAGCAAGGTTGGCAGGGAAATATTATAAACATCTACACAAACAAGCTGTAGTTGGCCTCACATGTGGAAATATTTATCAGCTCACTGCCGTTATCAAATGATATACATTTAAGAGTTAACTTTAAAACAAATTTTTCACGTAATAATGTTAGGAAGAGCCCTAATAAAGACTATGGAGATATCTGCAGACTGGACTTTCCTGACTGAGAATAGGGAGCGAGAGTATGTGATTGTATTTGAGAGTGTTGAGGAAAGTACTGATGTCAAGGGAATGGAGAATAAAAACAGAAAGATTTTGGTTTACATTCAGAAATGCTTCTGCAACCATATTCATTTATTTAAATTACTATTCCAGTCTTGAAGAGCGATTATTTGGTTGCAAACTAATTCTGAAAAAAACTTTCATCTTTTGGTTTTGAGACAGTTTTTCCTCTTGTTAGTCTGGTGCTTTTCTATCACTTGAAATGAGTATCAATTCTATTAAAAAATATCTTTAATATGAGTTATGTTCCAGAATTGGGTTAAAAACATTGTAAAAGACCATCACTAAATAACAACAGAAAATTATTGTGACTGTTTCTAGGCGAATTCCTCCCTCCCCCCCCCCATCCCGAAAAACCCTGTTCTGTACATGTACCATTGTCAGGTTGGGCAGGCAGCAATAAGGAAAACCCAATTCCCCAGATAACTGATTCAGAAGAAACTCTGCATTAAAAGTCTCTCCCATCTGCCACATTGTTTGGCTAGTAATTACAAATGTAAGTATAAATGGCTGAAATTTTCACCCAGTGCCAAATGTAAAGGCAAGCACACCCTGATATGTGAATAAGTACAACCAACATTAAATATTAATGCAAAGATAATATAAATTTCCATTCTGGCTGTACTTGCACAACAGACAACAGACTTTTTGCATTCTTTACACAACTAATGACCCATGACCGTTTTTACTTAACTGATCTTGTTACCTGTGAACTTCAATCCACTTTTCTTAAAGATGGAAATAGTAAGAACTGTAAAACTGTTCCAGTATATTCCCCAGTAAACTGAAGACCATTCCCTGCAGGTTCAATATAGAAGCATTTGGCAGTTCAGACGATAACAGATTTGTGTTTTTTTCCTTTTTATATATACACACACAATTTTTTATATATATATATGTGTATATATATATATATATATATTTATATATATTTATATATACAGAATCTGCTCAATTTCTAACACTTTGTTTTCTATAAATCACCTCGTTAGGAAACAAAAGCACTCAACAGTTTACTTGATCTAATTTCTGTAACACGAGGAAGACCTGACTATTTCCCTAAGCTTTAAAAAAAAATCTCAGGACAAATTCAGTCTGTCCCTCTTGTGTCTTTCCAGTGCCCAAGACACTGAAACACTTACTTGCACAATGAACAAGCACGTGATTTTTTTTTTATTTATAAAAGAAACACTCTTCATCATAAGCCATGCATGGTTTTGGTGCCACCGCCTACCAATCCCAATAATAAACCTACATTTGTGGTTTTTGTATTTAAAATAAAATAAGAGGAGAATCACTGTACTTTGTGCTGTGCCCATTATACAATATACCTGTCTCTGTCTGTGCTTTTGATTCAGCCTTTGCTACTTCAGTCACAGTCAATGATTGCCACCTCTGTGTTCTCATGCCTCTGACCCTTCGACACAATTTTTTCCCCATCGTGTTGCATTGTACTAAATGTCTGCTATTCTGCTCAAGTAACCCTAGACTTGGGAATTGTGAGAATGCAATCCAAGACCAGGGCAGCTCACTAAGTCTCTGCTGTTGTTTTCTACCTATTTCCCTGAAGAGTAGACAAACTTAAAACCAAACTGGTGGCAGCAGGCACACACTGGTATTTCACTTGGCTTGATGCTGGTCCTTACCCAGCTGGCACTCCCAATATGGATCTACAAGAACACAATCCAGCACAGAATCCCCCTTAAATTGGCAAATCAGGAACCGCCTGTCAATATTTTGTTCCCAGAAAGGTTTACAAGTTCTACAGAATCCAGCCCTTTCTTTCAGCTACTTGGTCTCTGAGTTACTGTCACAGTTCACTGGTGAAGGTGCAGCAATGGGAGAGTTCATGCAGTCTGTGGGGTTGTTGATCGCCTCATCTGTTAGTGTGGCATTTTGTGAGAGCTGTATACCCTGGATCAGGCGGATCAGCCGTTTCACTTTTTCCAACGAGGTCTGCATATCCTTTTGCCGGGCAAGTAAAGTGTTCTTAGTCTCCATACATTTCTAAAGAAAAGAAAAGTTTGTTTTAGTGTAATTGTGAATCCTACTGAAAAGACAAATTCTATTCCACTTCCAGTTCCCTATATAATCTTTCACACCCAATAACCAGGTTTGGGAGACTCCACATTAGCTCTCATACTGGTCTTTAGTGATGACCCTCATTGTGTCAGATAAAATTCACTGGCAATAAATGTGAGGCTGTCTATTTTGTTTAAAAGGGGGGGGAAGGTTGGGTGTCGTAGAATAGCAGAGCGACTGGGACTTCAGATTCACAAGACGTTAGAAGCAGCACCTCAAGTGGGTAAGATCATAAAGAAAGCTAATGGAATACTAGGTTTATGGCAAGAGGAATAGAATGTAAAATCTTAGCAAGCCTAGTTAGAGTACTGTGTGCAGCTTTGAGCTCCATGCTACAGCTCCCCAGGTCGGGCTATAAAAGAGCTGGAGCAGCGTACCACTTCAACCTCCAGCGCGAGCTGCTCCAAGTGTGCGATGATTTTGAGATGGGCGACTGGGTGACGTCATCAAAAACCTGGTCGCCGTTTTGGAGCATGGGCAGGAACATCGGCAGGACCCAGGTACAGAGGAGTGGGAAGATCGGGGCGGATGAGCGGCGAGAATTTGTGGCATAGGTGCGACGGGAGATCGTGGCATAAGAGTGGTGAGGGATCGTGGCAGAGGTGTGGTGATTGTTCTTGCGGTGGAGGAGCGGCGAGAGATCGTGGCGGAGGAGCGATGTGAGATCGCGATGGAGGTGCAATGAGAGATTGCAGTGGAGGTGAGGCGAATGTTTGTCGGAGGAGCGGCGAGAGATTGTGGCGTAAGTGAGGCAAATGAGGGTAGGGGGCCCAGAAGAGCCGAGGGCCCAGGAGCAGCACGGACCAGCCCACACTGCAATATGTGTGCGCACTAGGTCCATGCAGCAGAGCAGGTCTCCAGTCGTCCTGGTTAATCCTTGCCACTGGATAAAGGCCTAGCTCTGTCAAGCCTGTGTGGTGGCTGATGTGCAATGGTCACCACACATTAAAAAAATTCACGCATAGGCATCTTCCACACCCTCAATTGGAGTTCAGGACTGGAATATCGGGTCTTGAAACACCTGTGAACTCATGGAAGCAAGTCATCCTCGCTCGAGGGACCGCCTATGATGATGATGATAGAAAGAATGTTGAGGCAATATAGAGGGTTCAGTGCAGATTCATCAGGATGCTGTCTGGTATGAGGAAATACAAGTGGGAAGTTAGACTTGGAAAAATTGGAGCTTTTAGATCAGAGGATATTATGGAGTGATTATCTCAGATCCTCATGAGGTGAAGGCTTAATGAAATCAGTCAGGTATTTAAATTGTTCAGATTAGAGGTGAAGGCACCACCCCACACCCCCAAAATGCAAATTAATATTGAGGCCAATAAAATATTACATTATCAATCGTTAAATAACTTACTCTATATTTGGATATAATGTTTTTCCATCCAAAGTCACAAGGCTATTACTATCATCTCCATCTTGGACTGTTTCCAAAAGAAATGTGACTTTATGTTGCTCATTCTTTTCATAAAAGCACTACAAATTATTGGTACAAGGTTTACTGCATGGTTAAAACCATTCTTATGTGGTGCTGTTATCTGCCCGAGGAAGATGGAATTTACAGAGAGCCTACATACAGACCATGAACTGGATAGATACACTACAAGGGCAACTCTCTATTTGACCCTGAGAACTTAAAGAAGTGCTTCAAACACACATCCTCTGTCAGTACTGCCAAGAATTGGAAGCCACCATTAAGCTTCCAATTTTTAAAAACCTAAAATGAAGACAAATAATTCTTATTTTAGTTGCTAGCCAGGTATTCTAATTGTTAATTGTAATTGTCAAAAGGTTGTGGGTTTTAGCTCCACTTCAGAGACTTGAGCACATAATCCAAGCTGACATTCCAGTGCAATACTGAGGGAGTTCTGCACTGTCAGAGGTGGCATCTTTCAGATGAGACATTAAACTGAGGCCCAGTCTGTCCTCTCAGATCGACACAAAAGATCCCATGGCGATATTTCGGAGAAGAAAAGGGGAGTTCTACCGGTGTCCCGGCCAATATAATCCTTCAAGCAACATCATTTAAAATAGATTTTCCACTCGTTATAACATCGCTGTTTGTGGATTTTGCTGTACGCACATTGGTTGCCACGTTTACTACAGTGTAACAGTGAATTCAAAAGTATTTAAATTGGCTGTAAAGTGCTTCGGGAAGTCCTGATTATTTGCTATATAAATGCATGTCTTTCTATTTTAATTCAGGGCATAGTGACGTTTTTTGGTTTCTTTTGCTTGAGGGCACAGTATTCCACAGATTTAACCATTGATACAACCAGACAGCAACAGTGAAGTCTCTGCAAGCGTGGTCATAACTCAGATGGTGAAATTCACAGGTAATGTGTTACTTTCTTCTACTGTGAAGGGCCAACTGCATTAAAAAATGAGGATGGACCAAATTTATTATTTTTTTGGTGAATATATCTGCGCTCGAACGGTGGCATAGTGGTTAAGTTATGGGACTAATAATCCAGAGGCCTGGACAAATGATCCAGATATGCGAGTTCAAATCCCATCACGGCAGCTGTGGAATTTAAATTCAGTTAATTGAATAAAAGTCTGGAATAAAAAGCTAGTCATCAGTAATGGTGACCATGGAACTATCGGATTGTCGTAAAAACTCATCTGGTTCACCAATATCCTTAACTACCCTCTGAAATGGCCTAGCAAGCCACTCAGTTGTAAAAAAACTGCTACAAGAAACAATAAGAACACAACCGGACGGACCAATTGGCATTGACCTCAGCACCAGCTGCGGACTCGACAATGGCACACCCAGCCCAGTCGATCTGGGGACTTGTGCCAAAATTGGAAGAGCTGTTGCACAGACTAGTCAAGCAACAGCCTGATATGGTCATACTCACAGAATTATACCTTTCAACCAATGTCCCAAACTCCTCCATCACCATCCCTGTCCCACCGGCAGGACAGACCCACTAGGGCTGGTAACATAGTGGTATACAGTCTGGAGGGAGTGGCCCTGGGAGTCCTCAACATTGACTCCAGACCAAGCACGAAGTCCCGTCTTCACACTGAAGACACCTTCCAACGTGTTGTGTGGCACTACTACCGTGCTAAATGGGATACATTGAGAACAGATCTTGCAGTTCAAAACTGGGCATCCACGAGGCACTGTGGGCCATCAGCAGGAGCAGAATTGTATTCAACTACATATCCCTCACTCTACCATTACCATCAAGCCAGGGGACTAACCCTGGTCAATGAGGAGTGTAGAAGAGCATGTCAGGAGCAGCACCAGGCATCCCTGAAAATGAGGTGCCAGCTTGGGGGAGCTGCAACACAGGACTACACGCATGCTAAAAAATGGAAGCAGCATGCTTTAGACAGGGCTAAGCGATCCCACAATCAACGGATCAGATCAAAGCTCTGAAGGCCTGCCACATCCAGTCATGAATGGTGGTGGACCATTAAACAACTAACGGGAATATCCCCATCCTCAATGAAGGCGGGGTCCAGCACGCGAGTGCAAAAGACAAGGACCATCTTCAGAAGTGCTGAGTGGATGATTCATATCAGCTTCCTCCTAAGATCCCCACCATCACAGAAGCCAATCTTCAACCAATTCGATTCACTCCATGTGATATCAAGACACGGCTGAACGTGCTGGATATAGCAAAGGCTATGGGCCTCGACAAAATCCCAGCTGTCGTGCTGAAGACACCATTAGACCATTAGCCACGCCTCTAGCCAAGCTATTCCAGTACAGCTACAATACTGGCATCTATCCGACAATATGGAAAACTGTCCAGGTACGTCCTGTCCACAAAAAGCCGAACAAATCCAATCCGCCCAATTACTGCCCCATCAGTCTACTCTCAATCATGAGCAAAGTGATGGAAAGTATCGTTGACAGTGCTATCAAGCGGCACTTACTCACCAATAACCTGCACACTGATGCCCAGAGGTGAGGAGAGAGTGACTGCCCTTGATATCAAGGCAGCATTTGACCGAGTGTGGCATCAAGCAGCCCTAGTAAAACTGAAGTCAATGGGAATTGGGGGAAATCTCTCCACTGACTGGAGTCATAGCTAGCACAAAGGAAGATGGTTGTGGTGGTTGGAGGTCAATCATCACAGCCCCAGCTGTGAGTTCCTCAGGGCAGTGTCCTATGCCTAACCATCTTCAGCTGCTTCATCAATGACCTTCCCTCCATCATATGGTCAGAAGGGAGGGGGGGAGGGGGAGGGGGAGGGGGAGGGGGAGGGGGAGGAGGGGTGTTCGCTGATGACTGCATAGTGTTCAGTGCCATTCGCAACTCCTCAGATAATGAAACAGTCCATGCACACATGCAGCAAACCTGGACAATATTCAGGCTTGGGCTGATAAGTGGCAACATTCGCGTCACACAATTGCCAGGCAATGACTATCTCCAAAAAGCGAGAGTCTAACCACTGCCCCTCGACATTCAACGGTATTACCATCGCTGAATCCCCCACCATCAACATCCTGGGGAGAGGGGGGGGGGGGAGCGTCACCATTGACCAGAAACTTAACTGGATCAGCCACATAAATATTGTGGCTACAAGAGCAAGTCAGAGGCTGGGTATTCTGCAACGAGTGTCTCACCTCCTGACTCCCAAAGCCTTTCCACCTTCCCTCCCAAACACCACTGTGGAAGTACCTTCTCCACAAGGATTGCAGCGGTTCACCACCACCTTCTCAAGAGCAATTAGGGATGGGCAATAAATGTTGGCCTTGGTAGCGATGCCCACATAAACAAATAAAAAAAAATCAAATTAAGTTTGGTTCCATCCCTACTTCCATCCCTGTCCTTTTAAAAAGGTTTTGTTTGCAGTCAGTGTGAATAAATGGACATGAAAGCAGTGGACTCCAAAAAGAGATTTCATGAGCTGCCAAATGAAGAAGTAATTCAAATTTCATTCAATGTTATTTTTACAAAAATATACTGCTATTCAGACATTCAATGAATCCCACTTATATTCATATTTATTCCAGAGAATCAGACACTAAAAATAGTGGAGCCTAAACTTAAGAAAACATGACAGCTTTCCTAAATGTAAGGATTCTATGTAAGGTACCGAGTAGTTTAGGGAGGACAAAAATAATGGCCCGTAATTTGTGGTCAACGTGAAGCAAAGGGGCTCACCACTGGCCTCGAAGAAAGCTGGTCACAGGGATTCCACGATTTCTGTGGCAAGAAGTTTACCTTTCCTGACGTGCAATTGATTGTAGCGCAGTCTAATGGGAATCCCCAGCACAGAGCTGCAGAGACATCAACAAGCTGTTTAAGCAGCCAATTACACTGAAGAATTCTTACTGACAGCAAACCAGGAAATGAAAACCAGCTTCTATCTGGACTTTAAAAAAAATGTTAGAGTGTGAAATAAAGATTGGGACTTTCACATGGGGATAAAGTAGATGCTCAAATATCATGAACAAACTTTATTTTTTTTTTAAGTTGTTAAGAAAATTGTAATTATAATATTGGAGAAATTTGACACTCCACAAATATAAAAATTAGATTTTCTAGGGCCAGAATGTTTGGTTAGCAGTCAATATGCTATTAAAACCCCAGGTATACCTATTCCAAAAAGGTTCAACATTTAATGATGTTTATAGCAGCGATATTAGCGTGGAAATGTTTAAGTTTTCGTCAGATCCGACTATCGGGGGGGGGGTCCACAGCACAGCCTGTGTCGGAGCAGTGAATGACTGACCACAACTTCAGTATTTCCATGCTTAGATGCGCATGCGCTAAATCATGAAAATAGTCAGTCTCAGAAGAGTAATGACAACGAACGCTGACAGTTCGCCATCATGACACACTGCAAAATCCGGGCCATAGAGTCACCATAACTAACTCACCTAGCAATTCAGACTCTCAACACGATGATGTCTATGGAGTGGGGTAATAATCCACCTCCACTGGATTATTGTTCCAATTGACAAGCTGTCACAAAAATATAATGGAATTGGGGAAGCCATAATTGCAAGCAGGAAATAGAAACTAACTGTTGCGTACTAAACTGGACCTGCACACAATGGCTCATTTATTTTCTAACTTTAAAAAGACTTGCATTTCTATAGCGTCTTTCACAACCACCGGACGTCTCAAAGCGCTTTACAGCCAATGACGTACTTAATGAAACAAAATACAAAGATATTTACTGGGTATCGCTGCTTCATTCTCTTTTAATTACCTGCTGCCTCTGATTCTCCATAGCTTTCAACACCTCACTAGCTTGCATGGATACCAAAAAGATCTATTTTAGTATCAACTTCCTCAGATTAAAACTCAGGTCTCAATGCAAAAAAACACGAAGAAAGTCTGAATACAAGTCCTAAGCATCGACTGCGTACCCTTCAATTGTTTTTTCAGTACCACCAATAAAAAAAATCCAGTTGAATTGATCAGCAGTCCTTGAATGAGGTTCAGCATTACATTAACAAACTTTCAAAACTGGCAATCCTCTGAAGCGTGGCTATTTTTATGAAGTTTCAGCTTTAACACCATTTGTAGATTGTTTCACTATTTTGACTAAATTCTGCAGGTTGAAAGATAAATGTTGCATCAGACTCTGAAAGAATTACCCCGGTTTTCTTCAAATATTGCATATGGGACTTTACATATGCACCTAAAAGACCAGGTGGAGCCTCATTTCAATATTTCATCCGCAAGATAACACCTCTGACAATGCAGCACTCCCTCAGTACTGCACTGAAATGCCAACCAAGAATTTATGCTCAAGTCTCTGAAGTGGGACTTGAACTTACAACCGACTGACAGCATCAAGAGTGCTGCCATTGAGCCAAGGCTGACACTTTAACTTAACTTCAGCTTTTCCTCATTGTAAAGAAAATAATAAACCTTGTCATGGTATCCCAGTTGGTGGGCTAACTTTGTGACCCTGTTGGAAAAAGCTTAATGTCTTGTACTGGAAAGAAAAATCATTACCCACTGTAACAATCATAAAAAAGAAAATGTTCGGTAACATGACTTACAGGAACAGGCACTAGATTAACTTTTTTAGTCTTGGGTGGACCAGGCTGACGGCCTTCAGTCTAGAATTTGCAGTCGAGTACATATACTCTTATTATTACTGTAACTCCTCACTTCTTCCTGTGGATTTTAACCCTCTAGCATACATGGTAAGAAAGGGACTTCCACCACAAGCTCGTAAACAAACTGAAAACAGGTTTCAAATGACAGAACCTAATCCACCATTGAAAACTCACCCACTAACAGGCCAGCAGTCTCCATCACACATCCCTGTTGTGAAATCCAAATGTGGAATCCCACTGCATTTTTTCAATTAAATAAATCCCATCACTATTACAACTCCACTTTCTATTTTATTTCCAATCCGAGAGACAGGAATGCTGAAATAAAGTTAGTTAATGCATGCACACTATTTTCCTTATCTTGAAAAGTGGCTACAACTGCACTTGGAGGAACTACCCCTTGACATAAAGAAAGACTGACATTTATATAGCGCCTTTCACGACCATCAGACCCCTCAAAGCGCTTTACAGCCAATGGAGTATTTTTGGAGTGTAGTCACTGTTGTAATTAGGAAATGCGGCAATCAATTTGCGCACAGCAAGCTCCCACTAACAGCACTGTGATAATCCAGATAATCTGTTTTTGTTATGTGAATTGAGGGATAAATATTGGCCAGCACACTGGGGATAACTCCCCTGCTCTTCTTCGAACTAGTGCCATGGGGATATAAAAACAGAAAATGCTGGAAATCTCAGCAGGTCAGGTAGCATCTGTGGAGAGAGAAACAGAGTTAACGTTTCAGGTCGACAACCCTTCGTCAGAACTGGCAATAGTTCGAAATGTAACAGATTCTTAAGGAAGTGCTGGGGCCCTGAAAGAGGGAGGGGGAGGATGGATGGAAAGAACAAAAGGGAAGGTCTGTGATAGGGTGGAAGGCAAAAGAGATTTGAGAGACAAAGGGGATGGGCCGAATTGAGATGGTAATAGCACAAGTTAGGAAACAAAAGGTGAGTCTAGATAGGGTGTGAATGCCGAAATAATTGTCAGCTGTCATGGAAACCAGAGAGAAACAAAATAAAAATATTTTAAAAAGGGGGGGGGGAGGGGGAAGAAGAGTTTTTGTAAAAAAGTGAGGAAAGGGAACAAAATGTGGGCAGAGGTTATGGTCTGATATCGTTGAGCTCGATGTTGCGTTCAAAGGCTGTAAAGTGCCTAAATGAAAGATGAGATGCTGCTTCTCGAGCTTGCGTTGAATAGTGTAGAAGTTCCCCCCTCCCTCTTTCAGGGCCCCAACACTTCCTTACGAATCTGTTACATTTCGAACTATTGCCAGTTCTGAGCAAGGGTCGTCGACCTGAAACGTTAACTCTGTTTCTCTCTCCACAGATGCTGCCTGACCCATTGAGATTTCCAGCATTTTCTGTTTCTATTTCAAATTCCAGCATCCGCAGTATTTTGCTTTTGTATTAGTGCCATGGGATCTTTTACGTCCACCTGAGGGGGCAGACAGGGCCTCGGTTTAACGTCTCATCCGAAAGACGGCACCTCCGGCAGTGCAGCACTCCCTCAGTACTGTCAGCCTAAATGTATGTGCTCAAGCCCCTGGAGTGGGACTTGAACCCACAACCTTCTGACTCAGAGGTGAGTGTGCTGCCCACTGAGCCACAGCTGATAATATAAGATACTCCAGAAAGTCTCTTGGAGAAAAATACAATGTTTTTTGAAGCAGATTATTTGTTATTTATCTGACTAACAAATCAAACCTATAATTGTGACTCTCAGAAACCATTAAGCTCATCTTAAACGTTTTAGTTTCAAGTTTGTGCAACCAATAGCAAGGTCTGACTGACTGATTCACTGACTCCAGTCCCTCTCTCCAACTTTTCAGATTAGTTATCCAACTCAGCTGATAGGTTGTCAGTATAAACCATCCATTCCAGTTGGGGAAAAAAGATTTTTCTTGTGCGATACTAACAAAATGACTTGTGGGTTGAAACACTACAGCTTAAAATGCTTATGATTGACACGTATGAAACATAGAAAAAAGTAGTAGGCCATTCGGCCCTTCGAATCTGAACTGCCATTCAATATGATCATGGCTGATCCTCTATCTCAACACTATATTCCTGCTTTTTCCCCATACTCCTTGATGTCTTTTGTTTCGAGAAATCTATCGATCTCCCTCTTAAATATATTCAATGACTTGGTCTCCACAGCCTTCTGTGGTAGAGAATTCCACAGGTTCACCACATTTCTCCTCATCTCGGTCCTAAATTTCCTACCTCGTATCCTGAGACTGTGACCCCTTGTTCTAGACTTCCCAGCCAGGGGAAACATCCTCCCCACATCCAGTCTATCCAACCCAGTCAGGATTTTATACGTTTCAATGAGATCCCCTCTCATTCTTCTAAACTTAAGTGAATACAGGCCTAGTCGACCCACTCTCTCCTCATATGACAGTCCTGCCATCCCGGGAATCAGTCTGGTGAACCTTCGCTGCACTCCCGCTACGGCAAGTATATCCTTTCTTAGGTAAGGAGACCAAAACTGCACACAATACTCCAAGTGTGGTCTCACCAAGGCCCTGTATAACTGTAGTAAGACATCCTTGCTCCTGTACTCAAATCCTCTTGCAATGAAGGCCAACATACCATTTGCCTTCCTAACTGCTTGCTGCACCTGCATGTTTGCTTTGAATGACTGGTGTACAAGGACACCCAGGTCCCTCTGTACATCGACACTTCCCAAGCCATCACCATTTAAATAATACTTTGTCCTTATGTTTTTCCTACCAAAATGGATAACTTCACATTTATCCATGTTAAACTGCATCTGCCATATGTTTGCCCTCTCACTCAACCTATCTAAATCGCCTTGCAGCGTCTTTGCATCCTCCTCACAACTCACAATCCCTCCTTGTTTTGTGTCGTCAGCAAACTTGGAAATATTACATTTGGTTCTGTCATCCAAATCATTTATATATTGTGAATAGCTGGGACTCAAGCACTGATCCCTGTGGTACCCACTAGTCACTGCCCGACACCCCAAAAAAGACCCTTTTATTCCTACTCTGTTTCCTGTCAGTTAACCAATTTTCAATCCAAGCCAGGACATTACCCCCAATCCTATGTACTTAAATTTTGCACACTAACCTCTTATGTGGGACTTTATCAAAGGCCTTCTGAAAAACCAAATGCACTAAATCCACTGGTTCTCCCTTATCTATTCTATCAGTTACATCCTCAAAAAACTCCAATAGCTTTGTCAAACATGATTTTCCTTTCATAAATCCATGTTGGCTTTGTTTAATCCCATTGATATTATCTAAGTGTGCCGTTATCACATCCCTTATAATAGACTCCAGCATTTTCCCTACTATTGATGTCAGGCTAACCGGTCTGTAGTTCCTCGTTTTCTCTTTCCCCCCTTTTTTTAAATAGTGGGGTTACATTTGCCACCCTCCAACCTGCAGAAACTGTTCCATAATCTATAGAATTTTGGAAGATGACAACCAATGCATCTACTATTTCCATAGCTACCACTTTTAGTACTCTGGGATGCCCTGGGGATTTATCGGTCTTCAGTCCCATTAATTTCTCCAGCACTATTTTCTCACTAATAATCAGTTCCTTTAATTCCTCTTGACTCCCTAGCATTTCTGGGACGTTATTTGTGTCTGATGATTTCTATCACACACTGAGGGACTATAAACTTAACAGTAATGGGCAGTAACTGAGTGGGGAAACCGGGCCGATTACGGTCAGCATCAGATCCCAGGGAATGTGCTGACCCAGCTCACAATACAGGGCACGGTCCGGGGATGGAGGGTGGTGGCTCAGTCTGCAGCCTGGGGAGAAAATGGCGCATTTCCGCCCACACCACTCAAAATGCGGAATCTCAGGCAGCCAGAATTTTACTGTGAGGAGAAACACAGAACGTAACACAGTCCCGGAGCTGAGGGTTTGGGGACATGCAGGAGTTAGAGTGAAACTAGCAGTGGGATCAGACAGTGTGTAACCCGGGGGCCCACTGAGATCAGACAGTGTGTAACCCGGGGAGGATGGGCCCAGTATGAAGCTCTCTCCTGCCTCCTAAACAAAAGAAAAATGCTCCATCAAAGAAAAGCTCCCAATTTCTTTTCAACAACCAGTTTACAAACATTAAGAGCAAACTCCAGAGAAAGTATTTGTCACATTTCAGAGAATGCTTCTTTTTATCTTTAATTTATGACTCTGATTGTAAGCTTCTAAGCCGAAGCAACATGCTCGTTCTTGTCCCTGGAGCGTGTTACTCACCGTTATGGAATTGCTCAGCTGTTTGACTTTCTGCTCCAATTGTTCTCTCTCCTGCTTTAGTTCTGCACTCCATTTTAACAACTTCAGCTTTTCCTCTTCTTTTGCTGAAGAATAGAGAAAATAACATTTGTAATACATATAAACCAATACTCAACAGATTTCAGAAATGTAACTAATATTCAAGACCGTCTAGCAAATGAAAAATGGGGCACAATATTTGAATAGGGGCTGTATTCATTTGAATTGGCAAATAATCCTAAAAATTAAAAACAGAATGTTGCACACTTTCCAAAGTCCCTCGGAGCTCTTTTATTCTTATGTTTCTGAGCTGCCAGGTGGACTACACACAACACTCCTAGTTATATCACTGTGGAAGAGAAGGGAAAAAGGAGACAAGACTACACAAAATGTCTGTTCCGAAGTGACCCCTATCGATATTTTACCAACACATTAGCTTTAAATGAAATGCAAAGAATCCTGGCCAGAAACATTGAATGGTTTGATTTGTTCCACTAACATCTGCACACATTTTGTTGTAATGTGGATGGTGTTACACTTCTCAAAGCCAGCATGATTTTCCTGACAAGTTGACACACACTGTGTTTGACTGCTTTAATAACCTAGACCATGATGAGATAAAGAAAGACTGTTCAGTTTTTAAGCAATATCCTTAACAGAACCATTTGCTCCCACAATAAATATCTCTGCAATGTTTCACAAGGGAGAAAGGACCATTGTAATCTGATATATAATCAACGATGAGCCAATATATCTTGTAGACAAACTCGGAAGACAACAAGCTCTTACCGGCTTTGTAGGCAATGTAAGAGTGGACGATAGCTAGTGTCCCAGGCCAAGGGATTGCTTCTTCCTTTTTCAGAATC
Source organism: Pristiophorus japonicus (assembly GCF_044704955.1). Classification (NCBI taxonomy): domain Eukaryota; kingdom Metazoa; phylum Chordata; class Chondrichthyes; family Pristiophoridae; genus Pristiophorus; species Pristiophorus japonicus. The sequence goes on along the minus strand of NC_091990.1, from coordinate 90,088,917 downwards.
TAAAAACAGAACGTTTTCAACAGTGATGGATAGGACAAGTTGCATGCTTAAACTCTTTTCAGCAGAAGGTGTTTAGACTGTAAATAAAAACAATTTGCAACTGACTTGAGTGACAAGAAAAGGCTTGCCTTTAGGTAAAGGCTGTTCAATCCGTAAAGTACTGAAGTAAATGTATTCGTTATAATTTTCTCTTAATATTAATGCCTAATGGGAATACTATTGTCTTTTGATGGAAGGAAATTAGATTTATTGAATCGTTGTGTATCAACAGCACTGTCCAACTTGTGTCTGGGAATGTACATGACAAATGGATGACCATGGTAGAGAATAAAATAGTTTTCCTCTTTGAGCTGGGTGGTGTTACCAGATATTCTCAGGTCAGGTGTAGCAGATTAAGATGCAGTTTGAGATGCCAACAACATGCCTTAATCACAGCCACAGAAACACAACACTTTCCTACATTGGTGCATTATTTCCTTTACTGCACACCACTGCATGGACCTTCAGAAAGAATTGGCAATCTAGTGCCCATGAGTTGTAAGTTATAGCTAGTTTTGTGTCATAATATTACATCCAGTGAGTAATAGATTGAGACGTCCAAACTTAACAGCTGCCTGACAGAATTGACCAACATTCTCCCTGCGTTCTAGACTTGCAGATTCCAGAGATGAAAGAACTATTGGTACTGCCTGAAGTATTTAAGTTAAGTTGTTACACTATTTAAGCCAGGAATGATAAATTGGATCATTGTAATCCCCACTAACCAGAGAACATCCAAACATGGTAGTTTGTCTGGTACTGTCACTACTAATTTTATTAACTTATCATCCTGAATTATACATCTATGTGTATACCCTGGAGTGTTTGAGACATTGTGCGACATGAAAGAAAATTTTTTAAAAAGCAAGTCCCACCAAAAAATTAACAAAAACAAAACCCTACAACTACCAGAATTATATTAGACTAAATTAAGTCTGAGGCACTGTCTAAGCCCACACCTGCTCCTGACATTTGGGACAAATCCACATTCCTTTGGGAATGGCTTTTAATGGCGGGTCCAGGCACTCCAGGTGATACACACGAGAACAAGTGTCACACATCAGCAGCTGTCCACTACGCCGACACACAGAGCAGAAATCCTCATGGATGTCACCCTATCAAAAAACAAAGTTACACAATCATTTACACGGCTTAAGTTATAACTTTGGGTTTTAATTTTTAACTTTTGCTACAGTTATTATTTTAGTGGCTCCCAATGTGGCAGACACATGTCAAAATAAGTAGAGATAGCCTAGGCACTATAGCATCTATAGCACTGGCAGTCCTGACCACCAGATCCAAGTTTGGATCTCAGTCTCAACTGAATTTTCCACTCGGGGTTCCCTTAATCCAACCTCAGCTATGTCCAAGGATCGGAGGATAGGCTGGCCTGAGTGGGGAAGGGCCCTAACTGCACCACTCAAATGCAGCACTTGGTGAGTCGACCAAGGAGTGGCAGTGACTGTATCTGTGGAGATGCCAGAGGGCTGGACCGCGAATGGGACAGGTGGAACTCAAAATTGTGGAACTTTGAATTTCTTTTCTTAATCTTTTTCTCTTTTCCTTTTATAGTTATTACAGATATAACTGCAACTTTATACAAACTGCTCAAGAATAAAAGCATAGCTTAAACCTAGACCTAATTAAGTTTTTATTTATTACATCAATGGATATTATATTGACTCCTAATAAGATATCTTGTACAGCACAATGTTCACTGCTGTATCTTGAAAAGAAAATCTGATGAAGAACTAAATAATAATTAAATGAATGAATGAACAAATGAATAAATAAATAAGACAAATACAGTTGTGATTAGGTTGCACTGTGGACAGGCAGTTAAAACAGAATTAGAAGTTTCCCTCCAAATAAGTCAATTGGTCCTCCCCCCACTTTTTGCTTTATATGTCATTCTGAACAGATTCTACTGCAGGCCTGCACCAACTTTGCCAAACAGTACTTTCCAGTCCAAGCTGCCTTTACTTTCAAATCCTAATCACCTTTGAAATAAAATCTCTCTTCAGATTCAGTGCTTAAAGAGAGCCTGACACACATTTTAAACAAATATAAATGCACTCACAGACAAGGTTGTATTTTTTGTGATGTTTTCAATGTCGTTTGTCTCATCTTGTATCTTGTTGACAGGGCCCTTTTGTAAAGTAGCCCTTGTGGCTAAATAGGGCAAACCCTAGTTAAAGATGTTTTAAAAATAAAAAAAAAATTAAAATAAATTTATAATCGTCCATTCGTGGTATTGCATGTCAACCCATCTAGATTCTTCCATGAATTGTTACTGGCTTTAATTGTGTGTTGTTCCAATAACTGCTGGTGTATTGATTGCCCTCTGTGTACAAACAAATAGCTGTTCACATACTGATTCTCACACACAGCAGGTATGAATTAACATAGATTTTCTGTTGCGCTTTGGGAAGAATCAGTCAGTTCTCAATGAGCACAGGTACACACCAACGTCAGGATTGGATTAAGTACTGCAATTGAATGTTAATTTGGAGTTAAAACTGAAAGTTTGTTCCCGAAGTACGAACAGAATACCACCTCTCTTCCAGTCTTCTAACACTCAACAACTTGCATTTATATAGCACTTTTAATTTCAAAACAACATTCCGATAGAGATTTCAGCTGCACTGTTTCTAAGAAAAAACTGACTGGGAGAGAGGAGGTTAGTAGTTAAGATTTAAGCTGTTGTAACTAATAAAAGAGCTTTAATAATGTAGTTGTTTGTCAATAAGCAACACTCCCACATACATTCTCCATCAATATTACTGTTTTTGCTACATCCAGAACAATCTTTGCACATATAAATGTATCCTTTTCTGAAAATGGAAACGTATATTGAATATGATATTTATTAATCCCTCAAGGCAAAGTTTAAAACTTTTCAACTAAAATTTCCTATTTCGTTGTAATTCTGGACATTAAAAACACTTGATACCACATTATAGAATCAACATACTGTAATTACAAAATTAGAAGTCATTTCTCACTGACAAGAATTCTACTTCATATAATTTTTTAATTTGCATCCATCTGCATTTCATATCATCTTGAACTTCAGTGAGAACACTGAATAAGAAAGGTCAGGGTCAAGGAAAGTTCATGTCAAAGCTCATCCCTCTTGTACTTTAACTCTCCCAACTTAGCATCCATTTGTATTGTGAACAACCCTAATGTTTTTACCTCTACCAGCCTACAGATTATTCCAAATGTTTACGAATTATTCAAAACATATTGTTAAAGATAGAAAAGCAAACTTAGAGCACATTAGTGGTAGTTGATTATGGATGTGTGAGCGTGAAAGAGGAGTCTCTCATGAATTCAACTATTCCAATCAATTATTTATATTTTTTCAAGATTTTAAAGTACATTTTTAAACAACCATATCACGACAATTAGAAAAGCAAATATTTTCGAAGTATGCCGTCACAAATCGAAAATCAGATTGCACTACACTATCAGTGTGCTGGAAGAACACCAGTTCAAACTGATGTCCCACACGGCAAGCTCCCACTCTCAACAAGTGATCGATTAACCAGGTGTACTCAACATCCGATCAATTAACCAGGTATACCCAACATCCGATCAATTAACCAGGTATACCCAACATCCGATCAATTAACCAGGTATACCCAACAGCCCAATGTGCCTTAGCCTCAACCTTAGAAGAGTATTAATGTACTGTAAATTCACTGTGATTTTTATTTTATACAGTGTTGCAGAGGCTGGGTGAGGCCACAGTAACTCATGTTGGATCCTTTCATTTGTCAGAGAGAAGAGTTTCATTCTTTCAGACTGGGCTGCATTTAAACCAATCCTCAATGTGAAAGTTTGAGTCTCCTCAAAACTTGATATTTTCCCAGTTGAAATTCAAATTGAACTCACGATCCACAGCTTTGCTACAAGATGCATTACAGGAAGCAGCAGAACTTTTATCTCACTATGAAGATATTGCGTATGTAGCATTTTTCTGTAATCTAGCTTCAAATTATTTTTTTCTAAATATCTGATAACAGTGATTCATTCTTCTGTTAACAACATGCAAGCATTCACCGAAAACAGATGAGGAATGTGAGCAATAAATTGTAATAGATGGCGTACTTTATACTGCACGAGATAACCTTGTACTGTGGGAATGTAATTAATGTTGGGGCTCTGTGGTTTATAAAACGCTCAAGCTACCATTTTTTTTTAAATCACAAAAATGAAAAAAAAAGTTGATCAGGTCAATCAAACTTCTCTCCTGTGGTTGATGGTTTCATTTAAGCCCTTGATTAAGTTCCAGTTTTGCAAGACACTCTGATGTGTGAAATATTGCTCCTAGCATGCCTTGTCTGCCAATACAAAAAGGCATCAATAGCAGCCGCAGGGACCTCCAGTTCAAACTGCCCTATCGCGCTGACTGCAGGTGAAAATGAGGGAGTGTCATTGTCAAGTTGCAGTGGCTTCAGGCGCTGAAAAACATTCGAGCAAGTCACTTGACTTCTGGTTGTGCACAGAAATGGGGGTGGGGAGAGAAACAAAGGCCAGAAAAACACCCAGAGGATGAATAGCTCAGAAACACAAGCCACGTATTTTTTTTGTGTGACGTTTGAGTAAATTAGGTCGCCAATATTAACAATCTACGTGGTGAAACAGCCACACTCTAGTAAAGTCGCAGTGTGTCCTGATGTCTTGTAACCAAGTACACCCAATCACAATTTGGGTGCCTTAGGAAAAGAATAATGTATTAAATTCTGAGGGGCAGAGGATCTGGGCCTCAGTGAAACTGAGAAAGTAGTAATTTATATAAACTTGAGGGTCTGTATAGTCCTCTCAATGCTCTCACGTGGTGTAGAACTGCTCAGCTGATACCTCGTACAGGAGTGACCAGACTTTTAACGTAGGAAAAAAGTCTGAAACATTAAACATATAGTTTAGTGCAGTTTGTGCTGCTTTATGCAGCTAGAGGTTTTGTTTAATAACTGTGTATGCACATAAGCGGTGTGGTGAGTGAATGAGTGAGTGAATGAGCGAGGTGAAGGAAGGAGGAGGAAAAGATTCATGATGTCGTTCAAATTACTGTGTTATTCCTTCTTTTGTTACCCACTACAAGAAAAATATATAAACCGTCAAAATTAATACCTCAGAATGTGCTGGTTTATTAACCCTGTGAAATTCAGCAACTTACATCTACAGAGCTGGGACTGGATGCAGACTGTGCTGGAGCACCAAAACTGAGCAAATTCTCTGTTTTTTCGAAATCTGGGGAAGCAGGATGACTCGGAGGGGAGGAGGGTGCCAGTGCCCCCATACCCAGCACACTAGTGTACTTAGGAGGGCGACCTACACATAAGAAAAAAAAACAAGAACACAAAATATATACACACATACCTTCAACCACTGATCCTCATTGGCTGCCATTGAGGAAAGAGGAGGAGGAGCACAGACAGCGTTAATAAACAATCACAAGTTAAAGGTCAAAACAAAGGAAGCAATAACACACAACCAGCATTTAATTAAAAGGGAAAAAATGAAGTTAACAAATTTATCAGCACTAATATGTTGGACAAATGTCACTTGGTATTATAATATACAGAAACACATCTGATCCAAAACTATAAACAGTAATACAGAACTGGCAATTTTAACATTATATTTTATTGATCAGATTTCAAAACCACTACTTAAGGGTTAAGTATTTAGCAAGCAATGGAGAAGTTCCAAATCAACCTTCTGAATGGCTTCTCACAAATCAATATCCAGCATAATTGTTTTAAAGATATTTTAATGAGATTGCTCTACATTAAGTGCCTACACAGTTGTTTGGAGCACAATGGCAGTTGTTGAAGTCCCAGTTTTAACAGAGAATTTATTATATTTAGTAAGAAAGCTACTATTGACTAATTTACAATAACACTTGCCAGCAATTTTTAAATTTGAGTTAGTTTCGTAAAAGCAGTCTAAATATTTATTTTAAAAAATCCCCCAAAAATCATATTCACGAAAGCCTATGCGCGAATTCCTTCATTTAAAACAGTGAAGATTCTGTCATCAATGTTCATACAATCTCAGCTAAGTTAACATGAGCTAATCATCCTTTTGCAAAGGCATCACTGGTATAACCCCCCCCCCCCCCGACAAATTTAATATGAGGTTGCCACCAACAGCCCAAGAACCCCACTAAGTGGAATATAAAAGCACCTTATTACCCCCAAATACTTTTATTTTTCAAAGGATCTGCTAGTCAGCTGTCTTTGGGGAAACAGGATGCTGATAAGTAGTTTTCATAATGGGAGGAGGTTGATGTATTTACTGCTGTTCCTAGGTGTTACTCATCATCTTTACCACAGTGACTTAAGCTGTGAAATCGGATTACTGTATTGGGGCTGTATACAAATACTACACTAACATTTCTATAATTTTTCAAGGGATTTTGCTTAAAATAATTACTAATAAATGTCTACTAGCACAAGATTCAAAACAGTTTCAGCAGCCCTAAACAATTCTACAAATCTAAAACTGAAATCCAATGGTATACAGTCTGGACAGCCTTTCATACTGCTCAAATTCCTGCAGTTCTAAGTTGTTGCAATGCATTTCATACAACAATAGGGAGGACAAAATGGCAAAAATCAATGGCCTGTTGACAATCAATTCTATATAATTAATAATGGTAATAAAGAGTGAAATAGAGGTTAGAGCTGCAAGGTAGATAAAGCTAGGGTTAAGAGTTGAAGATATGGTGCTCTGTTCAACAACGGCAGAGAATAGAAATATTCTAATGCTATTACTCCTTTATTGTACTAAAAATGTAAGAGCACGAGTAACATTTATGTTCTACATTCTTGCTGCGTACAATACATCACGGCTTGTTTGGTGAGTGGCGTGGACCCACTTGGAAAGGGAGAGGGCTTAAAGTCAAACAGAAGAACAGATTCCAAAATGAAGACAATTATCTCAAGTGACTGTCCTTCACTGTTTAATGGGTCAGTTCAGTAATCCTTAGTTCAGCTCCTACAGCTAACACAAATATCAGACAGAGGGGAAATGGAAATAATGTATTTGGTCTTATATCCTATCAACGGGCATTGTGACTGGATGCAATGGATAAATTCAATGTTCAGTTTGTGGCTGGCTGGTTACAAACTCAAAAATGGGAAAGTTTGGGGGGGTGGGGTGGGGGTAATAACAAAAAGATAGTAAATAAAACTTTGCAGAGCAGTGATTCGTTAAGTACAATATAAAACTATTGCTTGGAATTTATTTTTGGATGGGTCAGAGACAGATAATGTCGTTATCGATGACAAGACAACTAAAATGGAGTCAAAATGCATGCAGTATGACAGCAGAATAGGTTAAATATTGAGTAGCATAGGTGACAGTAATTCCAGACAGAGAAAATGCAAACATTTAACTTTAAAGCTGTGGTACCCCACAACTTTGTTTCTATGTAGAATTAAGAGTTACAAAAGCCTGTCTGTGGGGAAAACACATTCCAAAAGCAGGTTGAATTGGGGAAGATATTTTAACCTAGAGAGACCAAATGTTACTAACATGCTTTATGCATTTACATTACCCACCAGACTAGATTTTTCACCTATTGACTGAGCACGTGCAGAGAAGTATAACCCTTATTTCTGGGTTCCCATCTTGATTAACAGCAGGATTCTCAGATCAAAAAGCACAGTGATGCAAGTAAGTCAAATCATATATTAAGGATATCTACTCCCCAATATCGTTAAAACTGGATATAACATTTAAAGTATGTAGCAGTAGATATGAAAATTACAGCTTTAACAAGAGTATGGCTTTCAAGATTACAGCAAGGTAAACAGTTGCTGTGGAGAATTACTTTGACTTGGTTATGTTTTTAATGTGTACTTCACACAAATCTCTGGACTAGCCAGTGAAAATGTGCATCGTTCTGTTAAGGTATGTCTTAACGATTTAACCATTTTGAATATTTATTATTTACTGTGTTCCAAAATAGGAATTTAATTTTAAAGCACTGGAAAGCTAGAAACATTGAAAAAACACTAATGTTTCCCAAGAAGGTATTGGCAGCTTGTACAAATGATTTAAAAAAAAGTAATCAAGATGTCATTATAAAGCACATTACGCATGACTGTGTCACTGCAAAGAAAACGTCTTAGTTGTAAATGTTGTACCAGCCTGCATACCATTCCTGAACATGCATTCTGCAACACCACCAAACATCAGGATCTTTCTGAAATGCCATTAGCTTAGCACATTGTTTAATAATCACACACAACTGCAAAGCTCTCATCCTGGCAATCCAGTGTGTGATGTGGGAAAGGCACTTATAGTCTGTATAAATCTAATCGCAATTTAGAAGTCACAAGTCTTTATTTTAAGTAAACAGAATGTTTTGACATCGGATTTGGAAATGTGACCCATGAGGCATTGTTGATATCAAAGGGAAATGGTAGCACAGTTCTCAAGTTTTAGGTCTTGTGCAGAAGCATTCCTGAACTAGCCACTAGGAGGTGCATATAGAGTGGCCAAAGGGAAAGTTTGCCTTTTGATTTCCCTTCCCTGGGCAAGTGCCTGCCTTCCTATAATAAAACCTGAACTGTTAATTTCATAAAGAACACTTTCTTGATACCATGAACAGCATTGTGCCTTTGATATGAATGAAATGGTTTGTTCCATTGTGTAAATGATGCATTTGTGAAAAAAAAGTTATCCTGATATATATCTTACATTGCCTTTAACGTCCCAGGTGCGTCACAGGAGTGTTGCCAAACAAAATTTGACACCGTTACATAAGGATATATTTGGACAGGTGACCACAAGCCTGGTCAAAGAGTAGGTTTTAGGGAGCATTTTAAAGGAGAAGAGAGAGGTAGAGAGGCAGAGGGTTTAGGAAGGTAGATTCAGAGTTTAGGGCCTCGGCAGCTGACGGTATGGCCACCAATGATGGAGCGATGAAAATCGGGGATGCAGAAGAGCCCAGAATTAGAGAGCAGAGATCTGGAGGATTATAAGGCTGGAGGATGAAGAGAGATAGGAGAGGCGAGGTTATGAAGGGATTTGAAAACAATTTTAAAATTGAGACGTTGCCGGACTGGGAGCCAGTGTAGGTCAGTGAGCATGGGGTGGTGCGAGGTAGGATATGGGCAGCAGAGTTTAGGATGAGCTCCAGCTTACTGAGGGTATAAGGTGGGAGTCGGCCAGGAGAGCATTGGAATAGTCGAGTCTAGAGGCAACAAAGGCATGGATGAGGGGTGCAGTGTGTATGAAGTGCACAGGTCCTTGGTGTATGAAGTATATAACCTGAAAAATCTACTTCAGAAATTACCAAAAGATGTTGAAGTTGATACCCAAGAGGTTAAAATCACTGGAAGAGAGCTCAATTTCTTCTGAATTTTGATTAGATCAAAGCTTTATTTTGCTCCCTTCCGGAGGATTAAGATATGACACCATGATAAAAGTTTTATACAAGATTAAAACTGCCTGAATTTTCCATACCAGAAAACAGTTTAAGAGATGCTTGCATTCAATTTGCAGAAATTTTTACAAAAGTAACTGACCCATTATGGACTTCTTTGATGCATGTATTTTTATAGTAATTGCAAATTTTCTGCGTCACATTACCATTTAATTATGAACTGATATTTCAGTCTGTAAACCACAAGATTACATTAAATTCAATAACCAGATTACTGCAAATGGAGTTACTGTTAACCTCTTCGGTACGCATCGCAAAAAGGGAGTACAGCTTCCAAATCATAGGGAGGGAAAGACCAGTTATAGAAACTGTTATAGAAATTTCTCAGTCTTTCCCTTTCTCCCTGAAATATCCTACCTCCCTTGCAAGAGAAGATGACATATAAAAATTGAATTTGTAATAATCTACAAGGCACTTTTCCCCACAATGGCATTAATGATCTTGGGAATTCTCAATGAGGGAAATTGTGAACACAAACTCACATCATGCCATGTTGGGCCATTAATGTCTCTTTTAAAATAATGTTACACATTCTTTAAAAGAATAAGCAAGCAAATGTCATGATAACAACTTATATTTATATAGCACCTTTAACGTAGTGAAACATCCCAAGGCGCTTCACAGGGTGTTATGAGATTAAAAGTTATAAGGCGAAATTAGTGCAGGTGACGAGCTAGGTTTTAAGGAGCATCTTGAAGGGAGAAAGAGAGGTAGAGAGGTGGAGCGGTTTAGACAGGGAGTTCCAGAGCTTAGGAACTAGGCAACAGAAGGCACGGACACCAATGGTTGAGTGATTATAACCAGGAATGCTCAAGAGAGCAGAATTAGAGGAGCACAGATATCTCAGAGGGTTGTGGGGCTGGAGGAGATTACAGAGATGGGGAGGGGCGAAGCCATGGAGTGATTTGAAAACAAGGATGAGAATTTTGAAATCGAGGCGTTGCTTAACCTGGAGCCAATGCAGGTCAGCGAGCACAGGGATGATGGTTGAGTGGGACTTGGTGCAAGTTAGGACACGGGCAGCCGAGTTTTTGATCACCTCTAGTTTACGCATGGTAAAATATGGGAGGTCAGCCAGGAGTGCATTGGAATAGTCAAGTCTTGAGGTAAGAAAGACATGGACGAGGGCTTCAGCAGCGGATAAGCCGAGGTAAGGGCAGAGACAGACGATGTTACGGAGGTGGAAATAGGCAGTCTTAGTTATGCTGCAGATATGTGGTTGAAGGCTCATTTCAGGGTCAAATGTGACACCAAGGTTGCGAACAGGCTGTTTCAGCCTCAGTCAGAAGTTGGGGAGAGGGAAGGAGTCAGTGGCTAGGGAACGGAGTTTGTGGCAGGAGCCGAAAACAATGGCTTCCCAATATTCAACTGGAGAAAATTTCTGCTCATCCAGAACTGGATGTCGGACAAGCAGTCTAACAATTTAGAGACCGTCAAAAGAATGCTAATACTGGTGCTCAATGACAATCAGGCAGATCTTCCTCAAGAAGGACAGAGGCGATAAAATTACATAGGTAGATGAAAGGGAAAGCATCTTCTAAAATGTATTTTTTCAACAAAACTTTGTTAAATATTTTCAAGTTTAGTCAACCATAAAACCTATGTATTGTTAAACCTAGTTGTGTTTGGTCTACTGTGACACACACTATTAAACCGAAAGCTTTATTTCAAATGTTAGTTGTATCCTCTGATCCCTATTGATAATAAAACCAATTAAATTTAAGTGAATTGACAGAAGTGAATAAAGGAACCTCCAAATAGCCACTTGTTTTACCAGAGGTTACTTATGACTTTTACCTCTTCTCCGTGTCCCAGGCTGCACAGGGCTGTTCAAATAAGTTACTGCAGACTTTTTGCGCTGCAATACAAAAAAGGTACACAAAACTAAATATACAGAAAGACAGTGAAAATCTCAGCAAAGGATAAAATAACTTCTCATGGGTAACAATCTCGTCTCACTAACCCGATATCACCTGTACTTGGTTTCCTCTCATCTGTTATCATATGACAAAGCCAACATTTCAGGGAAAAAGGGAAAGACTGAGAAATTTCAGGCCAGTCAGCCTAACCTTGGTGGTGGGCAAATTGTTGGAAAAATTTGTGAGGAACAGTATTAATCATCATTTAGAAAGGTACGGATTAATCAGTCAGCATGGATTTGTTAAGGGAAGGTCGTGTCTTGCTAACTTGATTGAATTTTTTGAGGAGGTAACAAGGAATGTTGATGAGGGTAGTGCGTTTGATGTAGTCTACATGGATTTTAGCAAGGCTTTTGACAAGGTCCTACATGCGGACTGGTCAATAAAGTAAAAGTCCATGGGATCCAAGGGGAAGTGGCAAGTTGGATCCTAAAATGGCCCAGTGGCAGGAAGAAAAAGGTAATGGTCGATGGATGTTTTGTGACTGGAAACATGTTTCCAGTGAGGTTCCGCAGCTGGGCAGAAAAGTGCCAAATGGAATTCAATCCGGAGAAGTGTGAGGTAATGCATTTGTGGAGGGCTGACAAGGTAAGGGAATACACAATAAAAAGGTAGGATACTGAGAAGTGTAGAGGAACAGAGGGACCGAGGAATGCATGTCCACAGATCCATAGAAACAGAGACATAGAAAATAGGTGCAGGAGTCGGCCATTCCATCCTTCGAGTCTGCACCACCATTCAATAAGATCATGGCTGATCATTCACCTCAGTACCCCTTTCCTGCTTTCTCTCCATACCCCTTGATCCCTTTAGCCATAAGGGCCATATCTAACTCCCTCTTGAATATATCCAATGAACTGGCATCAACAACTCTCTGCGGCAGGGAATTCCACAAGTTAACAACTCTCTGAGTGAAGAAGTTTCTCCTCATCTCAGTCCTAAATGGCTTACCCCTTATCCTTAGACTGTGTCCCCTGGTTCTGGACTTCCCCAACATCGGGAACATTCTTCCTGCATCTAACCTGTCCAATTCCGTCAGAATTTTATATATTTCTATGAGATCCCCTCTCATCCTTCTAAACTCCAGTGAATACAGGCCCAGTCGATCCAGTCGCTCCTCATATGTCAGTCCAGCCATCCAGGGAATCAGTCTGGTGAACCTTTGCTGCACTCCCTCAATAGCAAGAACGTCCATCCTCAGATTAGGAGACCAAAACTGAACACAATATTCCAGGTGAGGCCCTGTACAACTGCAGTAAGACCTCCCTGCTCCTAGACTCAAAACCCCTAGCTATGAATGCCAACATACCATTTACCTTCTTCACCACCTGCTGTACCTGCATGCCAACTTTCAATGACTGATGTACCATGACACCCAGGTCTCGTTGCACCTCCCCTTTTCCTAATCTGCCACCATTCAGATAATATTCTGCCTTCGTGTTTTTGCCCCCAAAGTGGATAACCTCACATTTATCCACATTATACTACATCTACCATGCATTTGCCCACTCACCGAACCTGTCTAAATCACCCTGCAGCCTTTTAGCGTCCTCCTCACAGCTCACACCGCCACCTAGTTTAGTGTCATCTGCAAACTTGGAGATATTACATTCAATTCTTTCATCCAAATCATTAATGTATATTGTAAATAGCTGGGGACCCAGCACTGAGTCCTGCGGCACCCCACTAGTCACTGCGGTAAGGTAGCAGGTCAGATAGATAAGGTGGTCAAGAATGCATACACTAGTTCGGCCACAGCTAGAGTACTGTGTACAGTTCTGGTCACATTACAGGAAAGATGTGATTGCACTAGAGAGGGTGCAGAGGAGATTTACAAGGATGCTGCCAGGACTGGAGAGGAACATTAGCTAGGCTGAGGTTGTTTTCTTTGGAACAGAGGCGGCTGAGGGGAGACTTGACTGAGGTGTATAAAATTATGAGGGGCCTAGATAGAGTGGATAGAAATGACCTATTTCCCCTAGCAGCGAGGTCAATAACGATGGAGCATAGATTTAAAGTAATTGGTAGAAGGATTAGAGGGGAGCTGAGAATTCTTTTCACCCAGGGGGTGGTGGGGGTCTGGAACTCACTGTCTGAAAGGGTGGTAGATACAGAAACACTCATCACATTTAAAAAGTACTTATATATGCACTTGAACTGCCATAACCTACAACGCTAAAGACCAAGAGTTGGAGAGTGAAATTATGCTGAATAGCGCTTATTTGGCCTGCACAAACACGATGGGTCAAATGGCATCCTTCTGCGCTGTAAATTTTTATGATTCTATAATTTCATGTTGCCATCAGTAAGTCCAAACATCAGTAACATTTTACTCAATTCTCCCAAAATAATACAAATGAAACTGAAAACTATAATTTGGAAAAGTTTGTTGCAGGCAGGAACATAATCTCAAGGATTCAATAACTTTATACAGCATATGTTATTGCACTGTAAAGTATAAGTGAGCTGTTCTTCTACATGTATTGTTAGTATACTTAAAATCTTCATTGATCAATTTTAACTATTGGGAAGTATTACATGTTTTTGTATAAGTATAGATTTAAAAGTTCAATACATAGCAATAAGTCAACGCCACTTTGCCCAGAATCAATTATTAATGTCTAGTCCTATTTATACTTTTGAGTACTAAATGTGTTTGCATTTTCATTATTTTCTGCTGTTGAAAAAAGCTTCTAATTTTTTTTAAAAAGCTGACTGATCAATGCTCTCAAAAAGATGGACAGAAGTTGGATAACTGGTTGAGATTGGGACTGAAGGTTATAGGGATAGATATTGTCTGGGATGATTAAAAATTTTCTTGACTCCCTTTGGGAATTAGGGATAATTTAATTGGAACTTTCCTTCAGGAGATTTAATGAGTAGGATAGAATCCACGATAGGGTATATTGTACATGGTGTATGAAAGAAGTAGGTTTAACAAGCTGAATGTCCTTCATTCATTCCGCATTTTCTTACTTCTGTCTCTCCAACTCACAAAATATATACCAACTTATATATTATAAATAGATATTAACTATATTAACCAGAGGTTAAAGAACGATAGGCTCAAATTTCGGCCTGAGTTGCTCCTATTTTTTTGGGAGCAACGAGTTTAGAATGGAGCATCTAAGAAATTGTAATTCTCGGCATTTAGTTTGCTCGAGTTCGAGTGAGTTAGAATAGTTTAATTTTAGAACAGATTTTTTTTTTCAGAAGGGGGCATGTCCAGCCACTTACGCCTGTTTTGCTGGTTTAGGTAGTGCAAACTTAATGGAGTAAGTGTAGATTTTTGTACGCTCAGAAAAATCTTGCCTACACTTATAAATCAGGCGTAGGGAACGTGAGATGGGGGGGGGGGGGTGGCGGGGGAGGAGGGAAGTTTACAAACATTAAACAATTCACTTTTACAAATTAAGAGCAATCATCAATAATAAATGATAAATAAATCAATACATCAACCAAAAAAAAAACATTTAAAAAAAATTAATAAATAAAAAATTACGTTTCTACTCACCTACTGCAGCACCGGGACCCCCCAACAGCATGCTGGGACGGGCCCCACCAGTGTCTCCGTGTCAGTGTCTCTGTGTTTCTGAGGGGAGAGAGGGGTGGGGGGGGGAGGAGGAGGAGGGGTGGGGTGGGGGGGGAGGGGAGGAGGAGGAGCGGAGAGAAGGAGCAGGGGAGGAGGAGGAGCGGGGAGAAGGAGGAGGGAGGAGAGGGGAGGGGAAGAGGAGGGGGGAAGAGAGGAGGAGGAGAGAGGGGGGGAGGAGAGGGGGAGAGAGGGGGGGAGGAGAGGGGAAGACGGGGGGGAGGAGAGGGGAAGACGGGGGGAGGAGAGGGGAAGACGGGGGGGAGGAGAGGGGAAGACGGGGGGGAGGAGAGGGGAAGACGGGGGGGAGGAGAGGGGAAGACGGGGGGGAGGAGAGGGGAAGACGGGGGGAGGAGAGGGGAAGACGGGGGGGAGGAGAGGGGAAGACGGGGGGGAGGAGAGGGGAAGACGGGGGGGGAGGAGAGGGGAAGACGGGGGGGAGGAGAGGGGAAGACGGGGGGGAGGAGAGGGGAAGACGGGGGGGAGGAGAGGGGAAGACGGGGGGGAGGAGAGGGGAAGACGGGGGGGAGGAGAGGGGAAGACGGGGGGGAGGAGAGGGGAAGACGGGGGGGAGGAGAGGGGAAGACGGGGGGGAGGAGAGGGGAAGACGGGGGGGAGGAGAGGGGAGACGGGGGGGAGGAGAGGGGGAGACGGGGGGGAGGAGAGGGGGAGACGGGGGGGAGGAGAGGGGAAGACGGGGGGGGAGGAGAGGGGAAGACGGGGGGGGAGGAGAGGGGAAGACGGGGGGGAGGAGAGGGGAAGACGGGGGGGAGGAGAGGGGAAGACGGGGGGGAGGAGAGGGGAAGACGGGGGGGGAGGGGGAGTGGGGAAGAGGAGGGAGGGAGTGGGGAAGAGGAGGGAGGGAGTGGGGAAGAGGAGGGAGGGAGTGGGGAAGAGGAGGGAGGGAGTGGGGAAGAGGAGGGAGGGAGTGGGGAAGAGGAGAGAGGAGGGAGGGAGTGGGGAAGAGGAGGGAGGGAGTGGGGAAGAGGAGGGAGGGAGTGGGGAAGAGGAGGGGGAGCGTAGGAGAGGAGGGGGGAGGGTAGAAGAGGGAGGGGGGAACTGAACGGGGGGGGGGGGGGGAGAGAGGATGAACTGGAGTGGGGGGGGGGGGGGAGCTGAACGGGAGGGAGGGAAGGGAAGCGGGGCGGGGGAGGATGAACAGGAGGGAGGAGGGGGCGGGAGCTGAACAGGAGGGAAGCCCGAGTCTCGATCTCAATGCCCGGTGAGCCCATTCGGCATTTGGCCAAGGCTAGGGATGGCGTTCTTCGGGCCCCTCCCATGCAGCCTGCACAGATTCGGGCTGCGAAGAGCGATTGTACATGCGCGCACACTCTAACGCGCATGTGCAGAGGTCCCAGCACTGTTTTCAGCGCTGGGACCTGGCACCGCCCCTGACCCCTTATGCTGCGCCACGCTGAGGCCGAAGACGTCCTGAGGAGTAGGCAGAATCACGAGGTAAGTTTTCGGCGCCCTTTTTTATTCCAGAAAGTTGGCGCACCTTGTGGAGGTGCGCCGTTTTTACAGAGGGCGGAAACTTGGGCCCAATATTTCTAATCTGCCAGTCTTCATCGCTTGTGTCTGGGCTTCCCTAATAACACCACCTTGTGTATAACTCCCACCCCACCTATCACGGCACAGGATGGATGGATGGGAGTAGGAATTTCTATAGTCAGACTGTTTAGCTCTCCCAGCTCACAGTGTAAGCACAATAACAGGAGTTAGCGGTGACCATTAATTAGGAAACATTTTTTTTAAACTGCTGCACAAAAAAGCAAGTTTCTGCTGTCCATCCTGCATCTAAACCCAGTTTAAAATAATAAAGTACAAAATACTCTAAACTAGTACCTCTGGTTCAAAGATTGCTCCACTATACACTGGATTTGCTGTTGTTCGTCGTTTCCTTTCTTGCCTCTTGCTTTGGATTTCTGTTTAAAATCAAATATGGTAGGTTACAGGACATGTTGGATTATTCCAAGATATACTTGCATAGCGATGATTTTACTGTTTCCTTTTTGTCTTCATTCCGAGACCTCCCCAAATTACACAAACTCTGACTAACCTTTCTCCAGGGATCTGTCTATGCTGCTTTGGACTGGCTATTATGCAAGAAAGAATGATCTAATTAAGACATTGCCTCCTTCCTTTCAGTGATTCTCTTCAGCATGTCCCCAAAGGAATCCACTGGTGTGACAAATGCAAGTGCAAACCTAGGACACAACCTGCCACGCAACAATTATATTGAGAAAATCAAGTTCCCATCCCTAGCCATTTGCTGTTGCTTCACAAATAGTGTGCAACATAACCAGTCCCACATCAATTTGCCTGTTGCAACTAGATTGATGCAGGTCTATTTTTCCCTCCCTTACTGCAAGAATCACTTTACTTCCAAATGGCTACCATTCGCAGATGGCCTGGAGAATTTCTTCCCAACACACTTTCCATTGCCTAAGCTTTGAAAATTCAACGTTGGAATTTTTTGTTACATCAAGGTTTGGAGTGTCCAGTCGATTATGCTGTTTTTTTCGAAGCAATTTGCCCAAAATTGGCAAAACCAGCATAAAAGACTTCAGAATTTTACACGCAAATTATGTTAAGTGCAACTCAAGTTTCTGCAATCTTTTCCGCGAGTTTAAAAAACATTATGCTCGAGGCCTACCACGCCCACACCCCAGATCGAATTACTCGCCATTGCGAGTTGCTGCAAATTGTGCTCATTTGCAGGCCTTCGAGGAGGCTCTAAATATTAAGCTTTTTTATTTTCAGGCGCAAGAACACTAACAGGCAGGTGTTAAAAGTTTTTGAATATATATTTTTTCATTGAAGAAACAACAACAACTTGTATTTATATAGCGCCTTTAACGTAATAAAACTTCCCAAGCCACTTCTCAGGAGTATTATGAGATAAAACAATGACACTGAGCCACATAAGTAGAAATTAGGGCAGGTGATCAAACCCTTGGTCAAATAAATAGGTTTCAAGGAGCGTCTTGAAAGAGGAAAGAGCAGTAGAGGTTTAGGCAGGGAGTTCCAAAGCTTACAGCCTAGGCAACAGAAGGCACGGCCACCAATGGTTGAGTGATTATAATCAGGGATGCTCAAGAAGGCAGAATTAGAGAAACACAGTCATCTTGGGGTGGGGGGGGGGGGGGGAAGGTGGGACTGGAGGAGATTACAGAGATAGGGAGGGGTGAGACTATGGAGAGATTTGAAAACAAGGATGAGAATTTTGAAATCAAGGCGTTGCTTAACCGGAAGCCAATGTAGGTCAGCGAGCACAAGAGTGATGGGTAAGAGCGGGACTTAGTGTGAGTTAGGACACGGGTAACCGAGTTTTGGATCACCTTTAGTTTACGCAGGGTAGAATGTAGGAGGCAAGCCAGGACTGCGTTGGAATAGTCAAGTCTAGAGGTAACAAAGGCATGGATGAGAGCAGCAGATGAGCAGAGGCAAGGGCAGATATGGGCAATGTTACGGAGGTGGAAATAGGTGGTCTGCAGTTATGTGGTTGAAAGCTCATTTCAGGGTCAAATATGACACCAAGGTTGCAAACAGTCTGTTTTAGCCTCAGTCAGAAGTTGGAGAGGGATGGAGAACAGAGAGTGGCTAGGGAACGGAGTTTGTGCGGGGAACGAAAACAATGGCTTCAGTCTTCCCAATATTCAATTGGAGAAAATTTCTGCTCATCCAGAACTGGATGTCGGACAAGCAGTCTGACAAGTTAAAGACCACGGAGTGGTCAATAGAAGTGGTATTGAGGTAGAGCTGGGTGTCATCAGCGTACATGTGGAAACGGACTATTATACACCAATATAACTACTAAGTGGTTCTGTATAGTTTTTTTTAAAAAGTCATTTGTTATTTAAAATCGGGTTACTCACAAGTGGTAAACCGGACACTGATTAAAATGCTTATTTTTTGTGATAAACCCATCTTCAGTTGTATTAATCAAACTGCTCCAAGTTGTCACTCTTAACTAATATTAAGGAATATTTTTTAAATGCAATTTTTACCCCCCAAAAAATAATGTTGAAAATGCTTGTTCATGGCAGATTTTATATTTGGCGATATGCAAATGAATTTGAGCGGAAACTTGAGGGGGAAAAAAAACTCATCTCAAAACTAGGCCAATTTTGGGCGTAATTTGTGCCCGGATCGCCGATTGCGCCCAGAATGGAAAATCTACCCCAAAGGGTTTAAAATAATCTATCCCCATGTAACAGGTCGTAAATCCAAAAGTCCAGTCAGCTGAATTGAATTTGTTTTGCTATTATGTATTGAACACTTTAAAGGCAATTGTCCTGTTGTATGTCCTAAATACATTTTTATAATTTCATTTGTTTTTTTTTCCAAGTTTCACTTTCCTCGCCATCTCTCCTAAGGGTGATGACTGTTGTTGGGTTTTGGTTCTATGTTCAGCAGGCACCCTCTGTTACCTGACCCAAGTGGCAATTCTCCTTGGGTGATGTTAAGACAGTGACACTGGTAGGTTATTAACAGTTGAGAGCAGCACAATTGAGTCTGATCCTGCCCTCACCTAATATCCACTTTCCATCAGGGTGACTAGATAACAATTAGGAGCAAGATCCCTGTCTGACCTTATCCCCCCTCGAAAACACAAATGTGCTGAAGCCAATTTTCGCACCATTACTGTTGTCGTGACCAAGATCTGTTTATCCAGGATCAAGCAGGCATTGTATCTGAAACCTTCTGGTCTGTCTGACTTAGTCGTGGTGCATTTATCCACCATTCCACGGTGGAGCTATTTATATTAGATTAATTCATGCCTTCAGATGATCTGCTTCATCTCTTCCATACTGAGGCCATTGCGTCTCATAATTAAAGGGAAAAGAAACATACTTCACTGCAGCCCATCTCAAATAGGACATATATGAGTGAGCTGAAATGGTATGTGCAAACAAAATTGCAAAATGATAAGCTCCAAATGGGGCAAAAAATAATTTCTTACCTTCAAGGTGATCATGTGTAACCAACCCCAGAGAAACCATGAAAGCAACTTTCTGTACAAAAATGAAACAAAAATATAACAGTTCCTAATTAAAGCAATGTTGCTGAATGTATATTGCTCAGAAGTTTTTACATCTCAATTTTCATTACTGGCTTTGCAGTTAAAGAAAGAGCAACACAATTTCTAATAAATTAATATGGGTTATTGAGAGAAAGTCAGCACAAAAGACATTTCGTTTTGCTTGTGGAGTCTAGTTATGATCATGTGATTTAATACATTTTGCATAAGATCTTAATTTTAAAAATAAATGAATCAGCTCACAATTAAGACCTGCTAAGAGACCAGTGCTGTGGAGTACACATTTAAGTTGAACTACATACTCTACAGAATCTTCTACTATATGCAGTAACCTCGGAGTGATGGACTGCTTCAGTAAGTAAATTCTAATAGATGGATAGCCAATCTACTCCCATGCTAAAGCTGTCGTCAGTGGTTGCGGACTCAGCTATATGTTCCATCTGCATCCAAAGAAAACTGCTGTGCTATTTAGATTTGCCATCTTGTGTGTCCATTTTATAGAATAAAAAGTCACAAGAGGGCATTTTAAAAAATGGAGCACAATCTACAACTTTAATTGTAGTTAATGAATCACAGGTCTTGTTCTTGGAAATGAATCCACTTTTAATGTACTCCTAAATATCTATTACCCCATAATTACCTGTCAAATTCACTTACTTTGCCCAAGATTTTTTGGAACAAGTTTGCATCACATCAGTGCAATAATAAAAGTAAAACCAAATTATACTCAGCAATGTCTGGTCATTATCTCATTGCTGCTTGTGGGAGCTTGCTGTGCATAAATTAGCTGCTGCATTTCCCTACATTACAACAGTGACTACATTTCAAAAGTACTTCATTGGCTGTAAAGCATTTTGGGATGTCCTGAGGTCATGAAAGATGCTATAGAAATACAAGTTCTTTCTTTCTAAATAGTGAGAAAGATCAAAGTAACTGATTGAAAATTAAAGGGTCATCCATGAATGTGTGTTTTCAGTGGAAGAAAATTTCCCTAGAGGGCGGCTCAGCACAAGCAAACGCACATGGGTGGGAATCGTCTTGGGTGCTTGCAACCTGTGCACAATGTCCCATAACTAGTGTAAATTAGTGTGTCTCACTATAATGCAGCTGAAGGAGCTGAGTGTGCTTCAAACAGGCAATTCCAAGGAGCCCACATTCATAAAATTAGTAATAATTTTACTCCTGGGTAGCTCTCTCCTTGTTACAGGTCCAACCTTCCTTATTGCTGCAACTCTTACTCAGCCTCCTGAAGCCAATTCCTGAAAGGGGGCTTCGTCTCCAGTGTATTCTTAAAACAAAATGGCAGCATTTCATTGGACAGCCGGCAGCCCTTCACTGGCTGCTGGTTCCCAACTTTCTGACTCACAAACCATACTGAACACATCGCTTGCTAAATATTGAGAGCGCTAGAAAAATATTTAAATGACCAGACCCCAGATCATCACCCAGTCATAGAATCATACAGGACAGACAGAGGCCATTTGGCCCACCTCGCCTGTGCCGGCTCTTTGAAAAAGAAATTCAATTAGATCCACTCCCCCTGCTCTTTCCCCATAGCCTATGCAAATTTTTCCATTCCAAGTATATATCCAATTCCCTTTTCAAAGTTACTACTGGATCTGCTTCCACCACCCTTTCAGCCAGTACATTCCATTCCCGGCTACTCTACACTAGGACCATAATATCTGTATCAATGATTTTAAATACACTGAAAGAATTATTTAAATACAGCAGTTTTGTTTTGCTTTAAATTCTAATGAAGCGATCAGTAACTAGAACTTGCTTCCATTTACATTACAATACCTCAGGGTTCTCCTCTCTCTTGGGTTTAGGTGGAACCGGAGAAGTGGGATTGCTGTCATTCTGTCTTTCTTCCCACTCCACCTGAAGTTTGATGGTCTAGTATGACAGAAAAATAAGTGTGAGCAGCTAATTATTTAATACCCCAACAATGTGGATTCCAAAAGAATATATCTGAAGTATGAACTTATTTCTGACGTTTTGGTTCAGGCCATCTAAATGGATCATTTTACTTAAAATATAGCAAATCAGAAAGCCATAATTGAGTTCCTAGATGGGTTACTGTGCTGAGGAATAAAACCATCCATTGCCCTACCAGCCAATATTTTTTTCCTAAAACGTTAACATATATACAAACTCTGGACTATCATCTTGCCATGATTAATGATAACTGACAAACACCTGTGCTGGTATATTTTTGTAAAACAATAAATCTTTGACAGATTATTGTTAAATCTTAGACAGAATAAGCAGTATGTACTCTTGGAGGAAACCAAAAGCAATGGTGTATGTCCCACTACATTTGGTTCCATGGTTACAGGAATTCATTTTTCAGAAATTTTTAAACTGCAAAACATTAACCATGACTGTAATAACTCGTAAAATAAACAGACGATAACAAAAAAAGCAATGAGACAATAGTCTACCAACAGTGAAGCCAAGAAGGCAATCAGGCAAGGAGTGGACTTTGCATAGTGAATGCCTGATGGCAACATAAAATATGTCTGAAGGGGACCAGATCCTCAGTGATTTTTCCTGATATATCAGCCTGGATTTATTCTTTCAGTATGTGAAGTGTGGAGGATAATAAAATGTTATTTTATGATGGACTTAGACATTTTAATTATTTCCATATTTCAAATACCAGATCAATAAAAAAAACCATCAGTAGTATTGCACATCACACCTAACTGGCACTATATGCAAGTCAAATTTGAAGCATGCTGAGAGACATGATTAGTGTAGTAACAGTTAGTTGTGGAATCTAGTACAAAAACAGATTAATTATTTAGGTTTAGTTTGCATTTTTAAGGTGCAGTGCCTTCAATGTGGTTTGCTTCTGATCTTGTGCTGATCTGATCATGCCAAATGTAGTAATATTTTCATGAAACAGCAACATTTTTTTTCTTATTCAGCCTTATTTCATTATATGATGCTCAGTTCAAGCTACCAAAGAGAGAAATCTGTGCTCCTGCAGTTTATCATTATACAACAGGTAGTCTAGCATTAAAAAAAAATTCATCAGACTCTTATAATGAATTGTAAACATCTCTTTATAAATCTTTCATCACCAGCAAAGCTTTGGCCATTTTAAGGCCACATTGGTGGAGCTCCAATAAGGATTGAGGAAAAAATTTAACTATGAGAGGTGCAAACTTTTGGATTGTCTGCAAATGAGCACTACATTTTCATAAATGCTGCTCGCAAGTATGCTGCCAGCTCTCTGTTTTGAACCCCTGGTTCCCAAAGGGCTAGTCACTGAGCACATAAAAGAATATGTTACCTACCCGGTGCCAGTGTTAAGGACATCTCCTTAACACTGAGGAGAGGAACTTGGAGTGAGAGGGGGAAAGATCCAGTTGTCATGGTCCACGTGGGTACCAACGAGATAGGTAGGACAAAGAGGTTCTGCTGAGGGATTATGAGCAGCTAAGGGCCAAATTAAAAAGCAGAACCACACAGGTAATAATCTCTGGATTATTACCTGAGCCATGAGCAAATTTGCATAGGGTAAATAAGATCAGAAAGTTAAACTCGTGGCTCAAAAAACTGGTGTGGGAGAAATGGGGTTTTGCTTCGTGGGACACTGGCACCAATACGGAGGTAAGAGGGAGCTGTTCCGTTGGGACGGGCTTCACTTGAACCATGCTGGGACTAGTGTCCTGGCAAATCGAATAACTAGGGCTGTAGAGGGGGCTTTAAATTAATTAATTGCAGGGGAGGGGTAATGTTCAGGTGAACGAAAATTTTAAACGTCAAAGAATAAGGTGGTGGTAATAGAGCAGGGTAACACTGGGGAAATTGAAAACCAGAGCGTGACAGGAAGGTACAGAATGTATAAAAATAAAAGTGAATCAGAAAGTGGGGTCAAAGCAGGAAAATATGGTAAAAAAAACAAATTTAAAAGCTCTTTATCTGAATGCAGCAGCATTCGTAACAAAACAGATGAGTTGATGGCACAAATAGATACAAATGGGTATGATCTGGTTGCAAGGTGACCAAGGCTGGGAACTAAATATTCAGGGGTATTTGACAATTCGGAAGGATAGACAGAAAGGAAAAGGAGGTGGGGTAGCACTGTTAATAAAGGATGAGATCAGTGCGTTAGTGCGAAACGATATGGGCTCATAAGATCAAGATGTTGAATCAGTTTGGGTAGAGATAAGGAATAATAAGTGGAAAAAGTCGCTGGTGATTGTCATCTATAGGCCCCCTAACAGTAGTTACACTGTTGGACGGAGTATAAATCAAGAAAAAAATGGAGGCATGCAAAAAAGAAATGGCAATAATCATGGGCGATTTTAACCTTCATATTGATTGGACAAAGCAAATTAGCCAGGGTAGCCTTGAGGAAAAGTTCATAGAGTGTATCCGGGAGAGTTTCCTTGAGCAGTACGTTGAGGAACCAACCAGGGAGCAGGCTATCTTAGATCTGGTACTGTGTAATGAGACAGGATTAATAAACGATCTCCTAGTAAAGGATCCACTAGGAATGACTGACCATAACATGGTTGAATTTCAAATTCAGTTGGAGGGTGAAAAAGTTGGATATCAAACCAGTGTCCTAAGCTTAAATAAAGGAGACTACAAAGGTATGAAGGCAGAGTTGGCTAAAGTGGACTGGGAAAATAGATTAAAGTGTGGGATGGTTGATGAGCACTGGCAGACATTTAAGGAGCTATTTCATAACTGTCAACAAAAACATATCCCAATGAGGAGGAAAGACTAAGGGAATGGATAACCATCCGTGGCTAACTAAGGAAATAAGGGATGATAGAAAATTGAAAACAAGGGCATATATAAGGTGTCCAAGACTAGTGGGAGGCCAGAGGATTGGGAAACTTTTAAAGTAAACGTTGAAAATAAACTAGCAAAACATATAAAAATAGATAGTAAAAGTTTCTGCAGGTATATAAAAAGGAAACGAGTGGCTAAGGTAAATGTTGGTCCCTTGGAGGATGAGACTGGGGAACTAGTAATGGGGAACAGGGAAATGGCAGAGACTTTGAACAAATATTTTGTATCGGTCTTCACGGTAGAAGACACTAAAAACATCCGAATAAAGGATAATCAAGGGGCGAAAGGGAAGGGGAAATTAATACAATCACTATCACTAAAGTAGTAGTACTCAGTAAAATAATGTGACTAAAGGTGGACAAGTCCCCTGGACTTGATGGCTTGCATCCTAGGGTCTTATAAGAAGTGGCTGCAGAGATAGTGGATGCATCTATCAAAATTCCCTGGATTATGGAAAGGTCCCAGCGGATTGGAAAACCGCAAATGTAACATTCCTATTTAAAAAAGGAGGCAGACAGAAAGCAGGAAACTATAGACCAGTTAGCCTAACATCTGTCGTTGAGAAAATGCTAGTGTCCATTATTAAGGAAGTAGTAGCAGAACATTTGGAAAAGCATAATTCAATCCAGCAGAGTCAGCATGGTTTTATGAAAGGGTAATTATGTTTGACTAATTTGCTGGCGTTCTGAGGATGTAATGAGCAGGGTGGATAAGGGGGAACCAGTGGATGTGGTGTATTTGGATTTTCAGAAGACATTCAATAAGGTGCCACATAAAATAAGATAAAAGTTCATGGGGTTGGGGGTAATATATTAACATGGATAGAGGATTGGCTAACTAACAGAAAACAGAGTCGGGATAAATGGGTCATTTTCCAGTTGGCAAACAGTAACTAGTGGGGTGCCTCATGGATCTGCGCTGGGGCCTCAACTATTTACAATCTATATTAATGACTTGGATGAAGGGACCGAGTGTAATGTAGCCAAGTTTGCTGATGATACAAAGATGGGTGAAAAAGCAAATTGTGAGGAGAACACAAAAAATCTGCAAAGGGATATAGACAGTGTAAGTGAGCGCGCAAAAATTTGGCAGATGGAGTATAATGTGGGAAAATGTGAGGTTATCCACTTTGGCTAAAAAAATAGAGAAGCAAATTTTAATTTAAATGGAGAAAAATTGCAAAGTGCTGCAGTTCAGAGGGACCTGGGAGTCATTGTGCATGAAAAATTAGTATGCAGGTACAAGTAATCAGGCAGGCAAATGGAATTTTGGCCTTTATTGCAAGGGGGAAAGAGTATAAAAGCAGTGAAGTCCTGCTACACTGTACAGGGTATTGGTGAGGCCACACCTAGAGTACTGTGTACAGTTTTGGTCTCCGTATTTAAGGAAGGATATACAGGTTGAACCTCCCTTATCCAGAACTCCCTCATTGGGAACCATCCCTTGTCCAGTACCATTCCCGGTCACCGGGTGGCGCAAGCGCAGAACTCCACCATTAACAAATTGAAGTCCTTCCTTGCTGCCAATTCCGCAATCGCTGGCCTGACCCCGCAATCCACCGCCCCCCCCCCGCCGCCCGCCCCCCCCCACCCCGCATGATCTCTTTGCTGCATTCCCAGCCCCGATATCCCCTTGTTCAGTACCTGTACTATTCAATTTAATGTGACCATCCCTCGTCTGGAGGAAAAATACCTTATTCAGAACAGGCCAGGTCCCGAGTGTTCTGGATAAGGGAGGTTCAATCTGTACTTGCATTGGAGGCTGTTCAGAGAAGGTTCACTAGGTTGATTCCGGAGATGAGGGGGTTGATTTATGAAGATAGGTTGAGTAGGTTGGGCCTAAACTCATTGGAGTTCAGAAGAATGAGAGGTGATCTTATCGAAACATATAAGATAATGAAGGGGCTCAACAAGCTGGATGCAGAGAGGATATTTCCACTCACAAGGGAAACTAAAACTAGGAGCAATTTGATTTTTCTGGAGTATCTTGTTATTTGCAATTCTGGCCATTTAATTTGCGCCAGTGTAAGTGAGTTAGTTGGGGATTTTTTTTTAAGTTTAGTTTTTTTTTCAAAAGGGGGCGTTCCCAGCCACTTACGCCTGTTTTGGCCATTTAAGCGAGTTTGGCCATCAATTAGTTGCTCCAAACTAACTTAGGCCAGTGTATGTTGCCACTTCTGTCCACACAGAAATACCTTACCTAGAGTTAAGGAATCGGCGCAATTAACTAGATTTAAAGCACCACCAATCACCAAACGAAGCACAAAAAGTAATAAGCATTCAATAAAAAATAAATAACTGAAGTAAATCCTGCTTTCAACTAAACTCGGCAGCAGCTGGCCTTGCGGGTGTCCCTTCGGCCTGGGATAGGGGAAGGAGAACGTGTATTTGAAAGGGGGGAGAGGGAGGGAGAAGGCTCAACGTGGCAGGCTGGGGTGGGCGGGGCTGGTGAACGCGGCATCTTAATGGGGAGGGGGTGGGGGAGAGAAGAGATCCACAGCGGGCCAGCCCCATCCAGCCCTGGAGCCCCCTTGCCCCCGCCAGATAAAAACTCTCCTCCCCACCGATCAAAACTCCCCCACCCCCACCAACCTGTCTCTTGTAGCCCTCAGCACAGGAAGGTAGCAGCCACTCTGCCTGGGATAGGGACGGCGAACGCGCGTTGTCCCTTCGGCCAGGGATAGGGTTGCCTGGAGCCAGGACCCGCTGGAAAGGCCAGGAGCTACTGCGCATGCGCGCAGCTGCCAGCACTCTCTTCGGCGCAGGGCTGTAGTTCCGCCCACCACGTGTTCCGATGCGCTGCGCCACAGGCCACAGGCCTGGAACCATTGGGGAGAATACGGAGGTAAGAAATCGGCACCGTTTCTGTACTACAAAGTCCGTGCACCTCATGGAGGTGTGCCGTTCTAGCAGAGGGGGCAAACTTGGGCCCTTAGTCTCAGAATAAGGGGCCGCCCATTTAAAAAGGAGATGAGGAGGCATTTGTTCTCAGAGGGTTGTAAATCTGTGGAATTCTCTGCCCCAGAGAGCTGCAGAGGTTGGGTCATTGAATATATTTAAGGCGGGGATAGACATATTTTTCAGCGATAAAGAAATAAAGGGTTATGGGGAGCGGGCAGTGAAGTGGAGCTGAGTACATGATCAAGTGGAGCTGAGTACATGATCAAATCATAGAAACATAGAAAATAGGTGCAGGAGTAGGCCATTCGGCCCTTCTAGCCTGCACCGCCATTCAATGAGTTCATGGCCCCTCGAATCAGCCATGATCTTATTAAATAGTGGAGCTGATTCGAGGGGCCAAATGGCCTACTCCCTCTCCTATTTCTTATGTTCTTAATAGGTGCTTCAATCATTAGCGAAAACCCAATGCAGCAAAAGAACCTGGGTCTCTCACATACCTTCAGAATTGTATAACGGCAATGCCAGAGGTGTGGAAGCAGATTATCTGCCCATTTTAGTTGGGAGGGTGTTTTGAGAAAGGGAAGCAGCAGGATAAATTCAAAATAAGCAAAACAGCAAAGCATTGCAAATATTAGCTATATAATGGAAACTCAAGCTAAATTAAATAAAACTATCAGATCAGTTAACTTGGGAGTCAGGTCAGAAACCCAACTCCCAACTGTACCACAGCCAAGAGCTATAAGACTACCTCCTGGTGATGACTAGCATTGCTGTCGAAAGACATGCATTGATAAAGTGCCTTATTATGTCTCTCAGAAACATCTCAAAGTACACAATGTAGAATGAATGTGCAGTGGCATGGATAGAGGATTGGTTAACAGACAGAAAACAGAGTTGGGATAAACGGGTCATTTTCTGGTTGGCAGGTTGTAACTAGTGGGATGCCGCAAGGATCAGTGCTTGCGCCTCAGCTATTTACAATCTATATTAATCACTTAGATGAAAGGACTGACAATACAAAGCTAGGTGGAAAAGAAAGATGTGAAGAGGACACAAAGAGCCTACAAAGCGATATAGACAGGTTAAGTGAGTGGGCAAGGTGGCAGATGGAGTATAGTCGGGAAATGTGAGATTATTCACTTTGGTAGGAAGAATAGAAAAACAGAATATTTTTTAAATGGAGAGAAATTATTCACTGTTGGTGTTCAGAAAGATTTGGGTGTCCTCGTACAGGAAACACAAAGTTGACATGCAGGTACAGCAAGCAATTAGGAAGGCAAATGTCATGTTGGCCTTCAATACAAAGGGTTTGGATTCAAAGAATAAGGAAGCCTTACTATAATTGTACAGGGCTTTGGTGAGACCACACCTGGAGTACAGTGTATAGTTTTGGTCTCCTTATCTGAGAAAGGACATTACATGTCAATCCGGACGGTCTGCACCTGGGCAGAATCGGAACCAATGTCCTCGGGGGAGTGTTTGCTAGTGCTGTTGGGGAGGAGTTAAACTAATATGGCAGGGGGATGGGAACCAATGCAGGGAGATAGAGGGAAACAAAAAGGAGGCAAAAACAAAAGACAGAAAGGAGATGAGGAAAAGTGGAGGGCAGAGAAACCCAAGGCAAAGAACAAAAAGGGCCATTGTACAGCAAAATTCTAAAAGGACAGAGGGTGTTAAAAAAACAAGCCTAAAGGCTTTGTGTCTTAATGCAAGGAGTATCCGCAATAAGGTGGATGAATTAACTGTGCAAATAGATGTTAACAAATATGATGTGATTGGGATTACGGAGACGTGGCTCCAGGATGAGCAGGGCTGGGAACTCAACATCCAGGGGTATTCAACATTCAGGAAGGATAGAATAAAAGGAAAAGGAGGTGGGGTAGCATTGCTGGTTAAGGAGGAGATTAAGGCAATAGTTAGGAAGGACATTAGCTTGGATGATGTGGAATCTATATGGGTAGAGCTGCAGAACACCAAAGGGCAAAAAACGTTAGTGGGAGTTGTGTACAGACCTCCAAACAGTAGTAGTGATGTTGGGGAGGGCATCAAACAGGAAATTAGGGGTGCGTGCAATAAAGGTGCAGCAGTTATAATGGGTGACTTTAATATGCACATAGATTGGGCTAACCAAACTGGAAGCAATACGGTGGAGGAGGATTTTCTGGAGTGCATAAGGGATGGTTTTTTAGACCAATATGTCGAGGAACCAACTAGGGGGGAGGCCATCTTAGACTGGGTGTTATGTAATGAGAGAGGATTAATTAGCAATCTCGTTGTGCGAGGCCCCTTGGGGAAGAGTGACCATAATATGGTGGAATTCTGCATTAGGATGGAGAATGAAACAGTTAATTCAGAGACCATGGTCCAGAACTTAAAGAAGGCTAACTTTGAAGGTATGAGGCGTGAATTGGCTGAGATGGATTGGCGAATGATACTTTCGGGGTTGACTGTGGATGGGCAATGGCAGACATTTAGAGACCGCATGGATGAACTACAACAATTGTACATTCCTGTCTGGCATAGAAATAAAAAAGGGAAGGTGGCTCAACCGTGGCTATCAAGGGAAATCAGGGATAGTATTAAAGCCAAGGAAGTGGCATACAAATTGGCCAGAAATAGCAGCGAACCTGGGGACTGGGAGAAATTTAGAACTCAGCAGAGGAGGACAAAGGGTTTGATTAGGGCAGGGAAAATGGAGTATGAGAAGAAGCTTGCAGGGAACATTAAGACGGATTGCAAAAGTTTCTATAGATATGTAAAGAGAAAAAGGTTAGTAAAGACAAACTTAGGTCCCCTGCAGTCAGAATCAGGGGAAGACATAACGGGGAACAAAGAAATGGCGGACCAATTGAACAAGTACTTTGGTTCGGTATTCACGAAGGAGGACACGAACAACCTTCCGGTTATAAAAGGGGTCGGGGGGTCTAGTAAGGAGGAGGAACTGAGGGAAATCCTTATTAGCCGGGAAATTGTGTTGGGGAAATTGATGGGATTGAAGGCCGATAAATCCCCAGGGCCTGATGGACTGCATCCCAGAGTACTTAAGGAGGTGGCCTTGGAAATAGTGGATGCGTTGACAGTCATTTTCCAACATTCCATTGACTCTGGATCAGTTCCTATGGAGTGGAGGGTAGCCAATGTAACCCCACTTTTTAAAAAAGGAGGGAGAGAGAAAACAGGGAATTATAGACCGGTCAGCCTGACATCGGTAGTGGGTAAAATGATGGAATCAATTATTAAGGATGTCATAGCAGTGCATTTGGAAAGAGGTGACATGATAGGTCCAAGTCAGCATGGATTTGTGAAAGGGAAATCATGCTTGACAAATCTTCTGGAATTTTTTGAGGATGTTTCCAGTAGAGTGGATAAGGGAGAACCAGTTGATGTGGTATATTTGGACTTTCAGAAGGCGTTCGACAAGGTCCCACACAAGAGATTGATGTGCAAAGTTAGAGCACATGGGATTGGGGGTAGTGTACTGACATGGATTGAGAACTGGTTGTCAGACAGGAAGCAAAGAGTAGGAGTAAATGGGTACTTTTCAGAATGGCAGGCAGTGACTAGTGGGGTACCGCAAGGTTCTGTGCTGGGACCCCAGCTGTTTACACTGTACATTAATAATTTAGATGAGGGGATTAAATGTAGTATCTCCAAATTTGCGGATGACACTAAGTTGGGTGGCAGTGTGAGCTGCGAGGAGGATGCTGTGAGGCTGCAGAGCGACTTGGATAGGTTAGGTGAGTGGGCAAATGCATGGCAGATGAAGTATAATGTGGATAAATGTGAGGTTATCCACTTTGGTGGTAAAAACAGAGAGACAGACTATTATCTGAATGGTGACAGATTAGGAAAAGGGGAGGTGCAAAGAGACCTGGGTGTCATGGTACATCAGTCATTGAAGGTTGGCATGCAGGTGCAGCAGGCGGTTAAGAAAGCAAATGGCATGTTGGCCTTCATAGCAAGGGGATTTGAGTACAGGGGCAGGGAGGTGTTGCTACAGTTGTACAGGGCATTGGTGAGGCCACACCTGGAGTATTGTGTACAGTTTTGGTCTCCTAACCTGAGGAAGGACATTCTTGCTATTGAGGGAGTGCAGCGAAGGTTCACCAGACTGATTCCCGGGATGGCGGGACTGACCTATCAAGAAAGACTGGATCAACTGGGCTTGTATTCACTGGAGTTCAGAAGAATGAGAGGGGACCTCATAGAAACATATAAAATTCTGACGGGGTTAGACAGGTTAGATGCAGGAAGAATGTTCCCAATGTTGGGGAAGTCCAGAACCAGGGGTCACAGTCTAAGGATAAGGGGTAAGCCATTTAGGACCGAGATGCGGAGGAACTTCTTCACCCAGAGAGTGGTGAACCTGTGGAATTCTCTACCACAGAAAGTTGTTGAGGCCAATTCACTAAATATATTCAAAAAGGAGTTAGATGAGGTCCTTACTGCTAGGGGGATCAAGGGGTATGGCGAGAAAGCAGGAATGGGGTACTGAAGTTGAATGTTCAGCCATGAACTCATTGAATGGCGGTGCAGGCTAGAAGGGCCGAATGGCCTACTCCTGCACCTATTTTCTATGTTTCTATGTTTCTATGCCTCAGGACCGGTGCAACAAGGGTTCATTAGATTGATCCCTGGGCTGAGGGGGTTGTCTTATCAGGAGAGATTGAGCAGATTGGGCATATACTCTCTGGAGTTTAGAAGAACGAGAGGCGATTCATTGAAACATACAAGATCCTGAGGGGGATTGACAGGATAGATGCTGAGAGGTTGTTTCCCCTGGCTGGACAGTCTAGAAATAGGGGCCATAGTCTCAGGATAAGGGTCCGGTCATTTAAGACCGAGATTGAGAAGGAATTTCTTCACTCAGAGGGTTGTGAACCTGAAAGGGCTGAGTCGATGACTATATTCAAGGCTGAGATAGATAGATGTTTGGACTCCAGGAGAATCAAGGGATATGGAGATTGGGTGGGAAAGTAGAGTTGAGGTCGAAGATCAGCCATGATCTTATTGAACAGCAGAGTAGGCTCGAAAGGCCGTATGGTCTACTCCTGCTTCTAATTCATATGTTCTTTTGAATTACTTTGATGTGTTTGGACTGTTGTTACGCAGGGGATTTGCTCAGAGTATATGACAATGCTAAGCGAAGTTAAAAAAGGGTTCCTGGCAGTCAATGCATTTCCTAAAACTTAAATTTGAATGTTTTTAATCAGGGGGACATAGGCCACACACTTGTCCATTAATTTGTCACATTAAAATTCAACATAATTCCTTCATTGCTGGGCAAAGTGCAATGTGCAGCCAGCAGTGTAAGTCTTGCCTGCTGTTTGCACATTGCACACCATGAGTATGGATAATGGCCTGAACATAAGAACTAGGAACAGGAGTAGGAGTAGGCCACCTGGCCCCTCGAGCCTGCTCTGCCATTTAATAAGATCATGGCTGATCTGATCATGCACTCAGCTCCACTTCCCTGCCCACTCCCCATAACCCTTTATTCCCTTATCTCAAAAATCTGTCCATCTCCGCCCTAAATATATTCAGACCCAGACTCCACAGCTCTCTGGGACAGAGAATTCCACAGATTTACAGCCCTCTAAGAAAAAATTCCTCCCTCATCTCAGTTTTAAATGGGCAGCTCCTTATTCTGAGTATGTTCCCTAGTTTTAGTTTCCCCTATAAATGGAAATATCCTCTCTGCATCCACCTTGTCGAGCCCCCCATCATCATCATATATGTTTCGCTAAGATCACCTCTCATTCTTCTGAACTCTAATGAGTATAGGCCCAACTTGCTCAACCTATTTTCATAAGTCAGCCCCCTCATCTCCGGAATCAACCTAGTGAACCTTCTCTGAACAGCCTCCAATGCAAATATATCCTTCCTTAAATACGGAGACCAAAACTGTGCACAGTGCTCCAGGTGTGACCTCACCAATACCCTGTACAGTTGTAGCAGGACTTCTCTGCTTTTATACTCTATCCCCCTTGCAATAAAGGCCAACATTCCATTTGCCTTCCTGATTACTTGCTGTACCTGCATACTAACTTTTTGTGTTTCATGCACAAGGACCCCCAGGGCCCTCTGTACTGCAGCACTTTGCGATTTTTCTCCATTTAAATTATAATTTGCTTTTTTCTGCCAAAGTGGATAACCTCACATTTTCTCACATTATAATCCATCTGCCAAATTTTTGCCCGCTCACTTACACTGTCTATATCTCTTTGCAGATTTTTTGTGTCCTCCTCACAATTTGCTTTCCCACCCATCTTTGTATCATCAGCAAACTTGGCTACATTACACTCGGTCCCTTAATCCAAGTCATTAATATAAATTGTAAATAGTTGAGGCCCCAGCAACGATCCCTGCTGCACCCCACTAGTTACTGTTTGCCAACCGGAAAATGACCTATCTCGACTTTGTTTTCTGTTAGTCAGCCAATCCTCTATCCGTGCTAATGTATTACCCCCAACCCCGTGAACTTTTATCTTGTGCAATACCTTTTATGTGGCACCTTATCGACCGCCTGCTGGAAATCCAAATACACCACATCCATTGGTTCCCCTTATGCACCCTGCTCATTACATCCTCAAAGAACTCCAGCAAATTTGTCAAACATGATTTCCCTTTCATAAAACCATGCTGACTCTGCTTGATTGAATTATGCTTTTCCAAATGTCCTGCTACTGCTTCCTTAATAATGGACTCCAGCATTTTCTTAACGACAGATGTTAGGCTAACTGGTCTTTTGTTACCTGCTTTTTGTCTGCCTCCTTTTTAAATAGGGGCATTACATTTGCGGTTTTCCAATCCGTTGGGACTGCCCCAGAATCCAGGGAATTTTGGTAGATTTCAACCAAATCATCCACTATCTCTGCAGCCACTTATTTAAGACCCTAGGATGTAAACCAGCAACTATTGCATATCATTAGTTATTTAATATACTATAGAAGAGAGTTTTTAAATTTAACAAACCTGTATACACTAGAAAACTAGTTCTCATTGATGGTCGCATTCAGCTGGAATTGCCAAAATATGTTTTAAAAAAAAACATTTGTAATAGGAGAGCTTGAAACAGCAATAGTTTGATTGGCTAGGACTTGCAGCTAGTCAGAATTAATACATTTTGGCTTGCCTAATTTCAAGGGTCACAGATAAAACATTTCACTAATGGGCATGCATGGACTCCAATGGACAAGTCAATGTTACAAAGGTGATTTCAACCTCGATATTAGTTTATGTCTGTTTTACAAAAAAAAATACCAAAAAGCATTGATACCTTGCTGTCCAGGTTTGCTTTGCTGAGCTTCAGCTGTTGGGGACCAACCACCTTCGGACCTGGGGCGGCTATGACAATACTTGTCAGCTGTGCAGTTGGCAATGTTTTGGTGACAGCAGTTGGTTGTCCATTCATAATTCTAGCCTGATGTATGGAATTTGCAGCTGATGGCTGAGAGGTGGGTGTGAATTTTGTCAGCATCACGGGTCGCTGGATTAGTTGCGAAGTCGTAAACACAGGTGCAGGTGCAATAGGAATGCTATTTGGCATCACTGGCTTCGGACGAACCTGAGAAATCATCAGCAACTTAGCACATTACAATATAAACAGGTTCCCTTCCTGCCACCATACCTCTCCCTCCCCCGTCAATATTTTCTCATTTTCTGAAGAAGCTGACGCATACCAATTTCTTATTAGAAGCAGGATTAGGCCACTTAGCCCCTCGAACCTGCTCCGCCATTCAATAAGATCATGGCTGATCTGATCATGAACTCGGCTCCACTTCTCTGCCCTCTCCCCATAACCCTTTACTCCCTTATCACTGGCTGTTTTCGAGTACCTTACCAAGTGGTAAGTGGCAGCAGGCTATTTAAACATCGGGTGGAGTATCACAGCCAAGGGCCATCCCATTCACCCAACAGCCACACTCGTACTTTCTCCAGGTGTCAAAGCATAGCAGAAACGCTAAACAATATTTCCCCTCCTTAGTGCAGAAGTGCTGAGGCCAATTGTAACACTCTTACAGCAGCCCCAGCTAAATTCAGATAGCTATGTTGGGTCTGAAGATTGAACCTGATGCCTTCCCAGTTTACATTGCCAACTGATCTTGAGAAGCTAAATAGTTTCTCCTTAAAGAATTATTAAAGAACTGTATTGCTGAATTTAAACTGATATGAAAAATAAATGTACATTACACTCATTTACAGTTCTAGTTTCCCAAGCCTTAAAACATGAAGAACAAAGTTCTTTACAAGCAAGTATGAGATAGCCACATAAGAATATAGCCTTCTCCATAAACTGTACACCAAATAACAAATGAAAATACCTACCATTGGTATAGTATTTTTTAACTTCCATTTTCTTCACTTTTCTCCATTGCTCTCCTGAAGGGGCTGACTCATGTGGATTATGGTTTCACATATGCCAGCAGCCATCCGGTCGGTACCTTACCCAAAGGACCAATTGTTATGTGTGAGCCCGTGCAAATGTCAGGATATTTGACCATAGAAAGCATCACAGTTGAGCTCAACTATGTCTTCATCTGACATCCATAGACATACACTTTCCAGCAGGGGTCACTAAATAGCAGTCAGGAGTGGGAACCTTAACTGATTTCCCCCCCTTCCCATGATTATTCAGGGTTTACAATATTGCTGCCAAGGAGCTGACGGAAGTAAAAAAACTTTCTGGAATGGGGCCTGCTTACATACCGAGGTGTTCTAGGACCAATATGATTTCGTTTGGTACCAAATTCTTAACAAGATGGTATCTTTGGTTATTCCACCTCCCATCTTTTCATTTATATGCATATAAAGATTGAATACAAGAGGAATGATGACACTTTTCTGGCAACCAAATATAACCGTCACTTCAGCACTTCAATTTCTCTTAAATTACACATCAACCACCTTGGAAGACAGCAGAACTCACACCCTGACAACTGATAAAGAGTGCCAGACTACTGAGGGTCATGCCTATTTAATACTTCAAGCTACAACTTGGCACTCTAGTTGTGTTTTGAATGTAAAGCCACCTCATTAATAGCTGTCTTATTGTCAGATGTACTTACCTGTGGTAAGAGGGTTGGGCGTTGCGTTAATCTGGGTGGAGGAATGAACTG
Source organism: Pristiophorus japonicus (assembly GCF_044704955.1). Lineage (NCBI taxonomy): Eukaryota > Metazoa > Chordata > Chondrichthyes > Pristiophoridae > Pristiophorus > Pristiophorus japonicus. Next base: position 90,052,020 of record NC_091990.1, on the reverse strand, counting down.
AGGAACCTTGATTGGTGGGGAGCTTGTTGTCTGTACCTGCTGTTTTGAACACAATTATTTCTTACACACAACTTTGATGGAAAACATTCACATTAAGAATAAAATACTGAATATATTCTAGCTAGTACTACTCATGTTTATAACCAAGATTTGAGAAAATGAATAAACTTTCTTTCCGTAATTGTAAAAACACAAGCTCGCGAATCACTGGTAGCCTTTTTGTTATAAATACAGACCAGCAGCAAAATATAGAAATTAAGAAAGCCTCACAATTCAATTTCTCACAATTCCAGTTCTGAGTCAGAGAGTTAAAGGTGATTGGCAAAAGAACCAAAGATGACATGAGGAAAAACTTTATTATGCAAACAAATGGTTAGAATTTGGAATGGGGTGGTGAATACAGATTCAACAGTAGCTTTCAAAAGAAAATTGGATAGAGGGAGAAAAAGTTGCAGGGATATGGGAAAAGAGCAGATGTGTGGAACTAACTGAATTATTCTTCAAAAGAGCCGGCGCAGACGCAATGGGCCGAATGACCTTCTCCTATGCTGTACTAGTGGTAAATGTGAGCTTCATGCCCAACCAGAGGCCAGAACTATTCATATTATAGGCAGAGACTAATGTACAGCATTTAAAAACTTGTCTCCAACCCTATGGGGGAAATTTTAACCCCCAAAAACAGGCGCGTTAAAGTGTTAGAAATCTGAATTCCGATCTCAATCCACCCTCTTCCGGTTTTAATGGAGACGGAGCGGAGGTGGCCAATAAACCTGCTCCCAGGTGGAGGGTTGGCACTTTAAATATTATAAGGAGGGTCGATGAGGGTAGTGCGTTTGATATGGTGGATATGGATTTTAGCAAGCCTTTTGATAAGATCCCACATGGCAGACTGGTCATGAAAGTAAAGCCCATGGGATCCAGGGCAAAGTGGCAAGTTGGATCCAAAATTGGCTGAGGCAGGAAGCAAATGGTAACAGCTGATGGGTGTTTTTGTGACTGGAAGGCTGTTTCCAGTGGGGTTCCGTAGGGCTCAGTACTAGGTCCCTTGCTTTTTGTGGTATATATCAATGATTTACACTTGAATGTAGGGGGTACGATTAAGAAGTTTGCAGGTGATACAAAAATTGGATGTGTGATTGATAATGAAAAAGAAAGCTGTAGACTGCAGAAATATATAACTGAACTGGTCAAATGGGCAGAACAGTGGCATCTGAATTCAATCAGGATAAGTGTGAGGTAATGGCATTTGGGGAGGGCTAAGGCAAGGGAATACACATTAAATGGTAAGACACCGAGAAGTGGAGGAACAAAGGGACCTTCAAGTGCAGGTCCACAGATCCCTGAAGATAGCAAGCCAGGTAGATAAGGTGGTTAAGCAGGTATACGGAATACTTGCCTTTATTATCCGAGGCACAGAATACAAGAGCAGGGAGGTTATGCTTGAACTGTATAAAACACTAGTTAGGCCACAGCTAGAGTACTGCGAGCAGTTCTGGTTACCATTTTACAGAAAAGATGTGATTGCACTAGAGAAGGGACAGAGGAGATTTATGAGGATGTTGCCTGGATTAGAGAATTTTAGCTATGAGGAAAGAATGAATAGGTTGGGTTTGTTTTCGTTGGAACAGAGGCGGCTTAGGAGAGACATTATTGAGGTGTATAAAATTATGAGGTGCCTAGATAGAGTGGACAGGGCGGACCCATTTGCCTTAACCAGAGGGCATAGATTTAAAGTAATTGGTAGGGAGTTAAGAGGAGATTTGAGGGGAAATTTCTTCACCCAGAGGGTGGTGGGGGTCTGGAACGCACTTCTTGAAAGGGTGGTAGTGGCAGAAACCCTCACCACATTTAAAAAGAGCTTGGATGTGCACTTGAAGTGCTGTAACCTACAGGGCTACGGACCAAGAGCTGAAAAGTGGGATTAGGCTGGATAGCTCTTTGTTGGCCGGCGCGGACATGATGGGCTGCCATGGCCTTCTTCTGTGCTGTAAATTTCTGTGATTCTATAATGAGGCTACCTGCCTTATTTTAAAACACCATTTTAAATCCGGGGAACCCAGCAGCGAAAGGAAGGTGAGGATTGCCGGATCCAGGACACAAGTGCTTTTCCACTTACGTGCTGGATCCACTGTACCTGCCTCACCAACCCCTTGCGATCAGGACACCCCCACACCAGGCCTCCGATCTCCCTGCTTTACCACCCGCCGCCGCCCCCCCCCACCGCCGACCTCACCTCCTTTCTATTCCCCCCCCCCGCTCACGATCCCGCTCCCGTCCTCCAACCGCCACCCACCCCCCCCTCCCCACCCCACCTCCCTCACGCCGTCCAACCTGTCCATCCCTCCCTGGCCTCTGATCTCCGATCCCCTCCACTGGCCTTCCGATCCTACCCCCTCTTCCGGCCTTCCGACCCCCCACTCCTGAAGCTTTCTGAACTCCAATCCCCCATCTGGCCCAATGCACAGTCCCCCACCCCGGCCTTCCGATCTCTGACCATTCCCGCCGCCCCCCCCTCCCCCCCAGGCAGCCTTCTGGTCCTGTCTGGATATCTATACTCATCTTTATACTTTCATTTCTATATTTAATGCTTTCTAGTTCTGTTTCTGTGTATAGCACTTCTGGAAGTTTCTTGAATGTCTTAGAATTTTTATTATCCGAGACATTTAAAGCATAGTGAAGAGGAAACATCCACAATAACTTGAGTTGGTGGCCACTGGTAAAACAGTTAAATCTCAAATAAAGGGTTCTGTTGAAGTCGATGCAGGGTCATTTCCAGATTAATTTGGTCTCAAGTGGCTAGCAGAAAGATTGTTTTGTTTCTTATTTGATTAAGACAACAAAGTTAGTGAAAGAGAAAAAAACCCATCAGAAACAGGGCAGGATTTTAACTTAGATGTGAGGAGGGGCTGGATTGCGGTCTGGAAATCTGGGAGAACGGGTTTCCCTCAGGCCCTGCTGAATTTAATGGCAGAACTTGCTTACCATATTTTTAATGAACAGAACTGGAAAGAATTTCATGGGGCAAGTATTACAGCACTCAAAAAGTGGAAGATAGGCCTCACGGATTTATTTTTTCAAAAATGGTATTGTTTCATATGTTTTCATTAGTTGCATTGGGTTTATTTTCAACAAATGATTTTTAATTACTTTCTTTACATCTATCCAACTTCAAAAAAACCCACATGAATTTTAAAAAGAACAATTTATTTGGAACATTTTGTGGATATGAAGTATTTATTCTGTTTATTAAGCCAAGAGTTATAAAAAGAGCATGGGGGCAGGGAGAAATATTACAACTCAAGACAAACAGGAAAGAGATAATACTTTGAGTCGGCAGAGAGGAAGTAGTAGTATCAGTTACAAATAGCTGAAAACAGGTTGCAGCAAAAAAAAAGTCAGAACCTATTACATTCAATCAAAAAGGAGCTGGCAAGAGTTAGATAAAAAGAAAAAATAATGCTAAAATTACTGTAAAGTAGAAGCAAGGATTTTAAGAATGAAACAGAAACTGAACGGATACCAGTTGCTCACAGCCCATCAGTGGCATTCTTTGTTATAAATTCATAAACACTCTGTTTGAATCCAAGTCTTAATTCACAGTCACTTTAAACACAGGCTACTCTTTCCACCCCTGCATCATTACCTCTGGAGTACCCTAAGGATCTATATCCTTGGCCCCCTCCTATTTCTTTTCTTTTAACATGTTGCCCCTTGGCGCCATAATCCGAAATCACAGTGTCATTTTCCACATGTACACTGATGACACCCAGCTCTACCTCACTACCACTTCTCTCGACTTCACCACAGTCTCTAAATTGTCAGACTGCTTGTTCGACATCCAGTTCTGGATGAGCAGAAATTTTCTCCAATTGAATATTGGGAAGACTGAAGCCATTGTTTTCGGTTCCCGCCACAAACTCCGTTCCCTAGCCACTGACTCTATCCCTCTCCCCAACTTCTGTCTGAATCTAAACCACATTATTCGCAACCTTGGCGTCATATTTGACCCTGAAATAAATTTTCGACCACATAGCCACAGTATAATTAAGACCGCCTATTTTCACTTCTGTAGCATCCCCCGTCTCCGCCGTTGCCTTAGCTCATCCGCTGCTGAAGCTCTCATCCATGCCTTTGTTGCCTCTAGACTTGACTATTCCAATGCACTCTTGGCTGGCCTCACAAATTCTACACTACGTAAACTGGAGATGATCCAAAACTCGGCAGCCCGTGTCCTAATTCGTACCAAGTCCCGCTCACCCGTCAGCCCTGTGTTTGCTGACCTGTATTGGTTCCCAGTTAAGCAACGCCTCAATTTCAAAATTCTCATCCTTGTTTTCAAATCCCTCCATGATCTCACCCCTCCCTATCTCTGTAATCTCCTTCAGCTATTGGTGGCCGAGCCTTCTGTTGCCTAGGCCCCAAGTTCTTAAATTCTCTGCCGAAATCACTCCACCTCTTTTTCCTCCTTAAAACCTACCTCTTTGACCAAACTTTGGTCACCTGCCCTAATTTCTCCTTATGTGGCTCAGTGTCAAATTTTTTAATCTCATAATACTTCTGTGAAGAGCCTTGGGACGTTTCACTATGTTAAGGGGAACGTTGTGTTCCAGGAGGCAGTCACACCCCTTAGCTTAATTAATTCTAATTTGGTCCGCGGTCAGGGACAGGGGGGTGTGACTATGAGCGAGGCAGGTATGGGGACCCAGGAGGTAGTGATGGAAGAGCCTCAGCCCTTGTCCAACAGGTATGAGATTCTTGCTCCGGGTTTGGACGAAGACAGGGACTGCAGGGAAGATGAGCAAATTGACTATAGCACCGTGGTACAGGGGGACAGTCAAGTTTGCAGGGGATGGGAGGGGGGGGGAAAAGAGGAAGTAAAAATAAATGTTTTAATGATAGGAGACATTAAGGGATAGATACTGTTCTCTGCAGCTGAGAGCGTGAGTCCCGAAGGCTGTATTGCCTGCCCGGTGTCAGGGTTAAGGATATCTCCCCTGGGCTAGAGAGGAACTTGGAGTGGGAAGGGGTAGATCCAGTTATCGCGGTCCACGTAGGCACCAATGACATAGGTGATGAAAAATGGTGAGAAAGTCGGATCTCAAACCAGTGTCCTTATCCTAAATAAAGATGATTACAAAAATATGAAAGCAGAGTTGGCTAAAGTGGACTGGTAAAATAGATCAAAGTGTAAGATGGTTGTTAAACAGTGACAGACATTTAAGGAGATATGAACATAAGACATAGGAGCAAGAGTAGGCCATTTAGCCCCTCAAGCCTGTTCCGCCATTCATAAGATCATGGCTGATCTGATCATGGACTCAGTTCCACTTCCCTGCCCACTCCCCATAATCCTTTACTCCCTTATCCTCCTGTACAGCTCAGAGACATGGACCATGTACAGCAGACACCTCAAGTCACTGGAGAAATACCATCAACCATGCCTCCGCAAGATCCTACAAATCCCCTGGGAGGACAGACGCACCAACATTAGTGGCCTCGTCCAGGCCAACATCTCCAGCATGGAAGCACTGGCCACACTTGATCAGCTCCGCTGGGCAGGCCACATTGTCCACATGCCAGACACGAGACTCCCAAAGCAAGCACTCTACTCGGATCTCCTTCATGGCAAACGAGCCAAAGGTGGACAGAGGAAACGTTACAGGGACACCCTCAAAGCCTCCCTGATAAAGTGCAACATCCCCACTGACACCTGGGAGTCCCTGGCCAAAGACCGCCCTAAGTGGAGGAAGTGCATCCGGGAGGGCGCTAAGCACCTTGAGTTTCATTGCCGAGAGCATGCAGAAAACAAGCGCAGGCAGCGGAAAGAATGTGCGGCAAACCTGTCCAACCCTCCCTTACCCGCAACGACTATGTCCCACCTGTGGCAGGGACTGTGGCTCCAGTATTGGACTGTTCAGCCACCCAAGGACTCATTAAGACTTTCTCACCATTTTTCATCACCTATGTCGATTCCGAGGGACTGCCTATGACGATGATGATTACTCCCTTATCGCTCAAAAATCTGTCTATCTCTGCCTTAAATATATTCAATAACCCAGCTGCCACAGCTCTCTGGGGCAGAGAATTCCATAGATTTACAACACTCAGAGAAAAAAATTCTCATCTCAGTTTTAAATGGGTGCCCCCTTATTCTATGACAATGTCCCCTAGTTTTAGTTTCCCCTATGAATGGAAATATCCTCTCTGCATCCACCTTGGCGAGCCCCCTCATTTTCTTATAAGTTTCAATATGATCACCTCTCACTCTTCTGAACATAGAAAACATAGAAAATAGGTGCAGGAGTAGGCCATTCGGCCCTTCTAGCCTGCACCGCCATTCAATGAGTTCATGGCTGAACATTCAACTTCAGTACCCCATTCCTGCTTTCTCGCCATACCCCTTGATCCCCCTAGTAGTAAGGACCTCATCTAACTCCTTTTTGAATATATTTAGTGAATTGGCCTCAACAACTTTCTGTGGTAGAGAATTCCACAGGTTCACCACTCTCTGGGTGAAGAAGTTCCTCCGCATCTCGGTCCTAAATGGCTTACCCCTTATCCTTAGACTGTGACCTCTGGTTCTGGACTTCCCCAACATTGGGAACATTCTTCCTGCATCTAACCTGTCTAACCCCGTCAGAATTTTTAATGTTTCTATGAGGTCCCCTCTCATTCTTCTGAACTCCAGTGAATACAAGCCCAGTTGATCCAGTCTTTCTTGATAGGTCAGTCCCGCCATCCCGGGAATCAGTCTGGTGAACCTTCGCTGCACTCCCTCAATAGCAAGAATGTCCTTCCTCAGGTTAGGAGACCAAAACTGTACACAATACTCCAGGTGTGGCCTCACCAATGCCCTGTACAACTGTAGCAACACCTCCCTGCCCCTGTACTCAAATCCCCTTGCTATGAAGGCCAACATGCCATTTGCTTTCTTAACCACCTGCTGCACCTGCATGCCAACCTTCAATGACTGATGTACCATGACACCCAGGTCTCTTTGCACCTCCCCTTTTCCTAATCTGTCACCATTCAGATAATAGTCTGTCTCTCTGTTTTTACCACCAAAGTGGATAACCTCACATTTATCCACATTATACTTCATCTGCCATGCATTTGCCCACTCACCTAACCTATCCAAGTCACTCTGCCAATGAGTATAGGCCCAACCTATCTTCATACGCCAACCCTCTCATCTCCATACCATCCTTTACTTCCTTAGTTAGCCACAGATGGTTTTCCCTTCTCTTAGTCTTTCCTTCTCACTGGAATATATTTTTGTTGAGAGTTAAAAAATATGAAATAACAGAAAACAGAGTCGGGATAAATGGGTCATTTTCCAGTTGGCAAACGGTGACTAGTCGGGTGCCAAGGGATCGGTGCCGGGGCCTCAACTGTTTACAATCTATATTAATGACTTGGATGAAGGGACCAAGTGTAATGTAGCCAAGTTTGCTGATGATACAAAGATGGGTGGGAAAGCAAGTTGTGAAGAGGACAAAAAATCTGCAAAGGGATATAGACAGGCTAAGTGAGTGGGCAAACATTTGGCAGATGCGGTATAATGTGGATAAATGTGAGGTTATCCACTTTGGTGGTAAAAACAGGAGGGCTGATTATTATCTGAATGATGACAGATTGGTAAAGGGGGAGGTGCAACAAGACCTGGGTGTCATGGTACATTAGTCCTTGAAGGTTGGCGTACAGGTGCAGCAGGCGGTGAAGGAGGCAAATGGAATGCTGGCCTTCATAGAGAGGATTCGAGTATAGGAGCAGGGAGGTCTTACTACAGTTGTACAGGGCCTTGGTAAGGCCACACCTTGAATATTATGTACAGTTTTGTCTCCTAATCTGAGGAAGGACATTCGTGCTATTGAGGGAGTGCACCAGACTGATTCCCGGGATGACAGCACATGAAGAAAGACTGGATCGACTAGGCTTGTATTCAATGGTTCAATGGAATTTAGAAGAATGAGAGGGGTTCTCATAGAAACATAAAATTCTGACGGGACTGGACTGGTTAGATGCAGGAAGAATGTTCCCGATGTTGGTGAAGTTAGAACCAGGGGTCACAGTCTAAGGATAAGGGGTCAGCCATTCAGGACCGAGATGAGGAGAAACTTCTTCACTCACTCAGAGTTGTGGGCATGTGGAATTCTCTACCACAGAAAGTTGTTGGGGCCAGTTCGTTAGATATATTCAAAAGGGAGTTAGATGTGGCCCTCACGGCTAAAGGGATCAAGGGGTATGGAGAGAAAGCAGGAATGGGTTAGTGAAATGCATGATGAGCCATGATCTTATTGAATGGTGGTGCAGGCTCGAAGGGCCGAATGGCCTACTCCTGCACCTATTTTCTATGTTTCTATAATGTGGGAAAGTGTGAGGTCATCCACTTTGGCAGGAAAATTAAAAAACAATTATTTAAATGGCAGAAATTACAAAATGCTATAGTGCAGAGGGACCTGGGGGTCCTTGTGCATGAAACACAAAAAGTTAGTATGCAGGTACAGCAAATAATCAGGAAGGCAAATGGAATGTTGGCCTTTATTGCAAAGGGGATGGAGTATAAAAGCTGGGAAGTCCTGCTACAACTGTACAGGATATTGGTGAGGCTACACCTAGAGTACTGTGCACAGTTTTGGTCTCCTTATTTAAGGAGGGATATATCTTCAGCAAGGCAGTTCAGAGAAGGTTCATTAGGTTGATTCCAACGTTGAAGGGGTTGACTTATGAAGAAAGGTTGAGCAGGTTGGACCGATACTCATTGGAGTTAAGAAGAATGAGGGGTGATCTTATTGCGACATATAAGATACTGAGGGGGCTCGACAAGGTAGATGCAGAGCGGACGTTTCCCCTCGTGGGGGAATAGTTTCAGAATAAGTGATCGCACATTTAGAATGGAGATGAGAAGGAATTTCTTCTCACAGAGGGTCGTAAATCTGTGGAATTCTCTGCCCCAGAGGAGGTGGGTCATTGAATATATTTAAGGTGGAGATACAGATTTTTGAACGATAAGGGAGTGAAGATTTATGGGGAGTGGGCATGGAAATGGAGCTGAGCCTAAGATCAGTTTAGTCATGATCTTATTAAATGGCGGAGCAGGTTTAATGGGCCAAATGGCGTACTCCTGCTCCTATTTGTTAAGCTCTTATGTTCTTAAAGCACAATATAAATACTAGTTGTTGTTGTTAAACTTCCTCCTTTCATGTGGCAGATATTCCGCTGCCTTTTTGTTATGAGAATATATTTTATGTTTCTGCCTTTTTCCTTCATGCAAAATTCAGGATTTCAGCATTGGCACTGGGTGGTTAGGGAGTGTCTGTATTGTGATTCATACACAATATTGTGGTCTATCTAGCCTGTCCCACAATCATATGGGACAGGCTAGATAGACCAGTACGTCTTTGCTTGCCTTGTCATTTTTGAACTGGCTTCATTTAATCAAATCGATCAGATGACATAGAAGGAACAGAGGATGGGCACAGCTTCTTTTAATAACACGTATATAATTTTTTTTTTTTTAAGATAGTTTGAATTAGTTATAAACCAGGGTTTAACTTTGCCCTTTAAATTACTGATATAAAAAATCCTTCATGCTATTCTGATTTTGGCAAACTGTTATTTAGATGTTGAAGTATTTAGTACAGTCATTTTGTTCCTCTTCAAAAACAAAGGGTGTGGGCAGGCAAATGCAGGAGGAAGAGAAATTCTGTGGCATCGTTGGTTGGAACATTATTTTTTCATCCGAGTTTGAAAGCAGTTCCAACTGATGCAAGGGAAGTCTCTTCTCAGCCAGTAAGTAAGCAGTTAGTTTGAACAGCCACAATTCAGGACCTAGTGGGTTCACACACACAGCACAAAACTGCATTTAATTCTGGCAACCCCACAGAAGACAGGCAACAAGGATGTGTTCTGGGAAAACTGAATGATCACACTGGTGTGTGTGTGTGTGTGGCCGGGGGGGGGGGGGGTGGCGGGGGAAAGGGTGGAGATGCTCTTCTGAGGTTGGGTTTGAGATGAATTGATAGGACAATGTTGCCCATCTGACCCATACCATTGGCAATAGATCCAAAGCAGAAAGAAAAGACACCATTGCTGAAAGATGGTCCCTCATACTGTGTATAAAATTAACTCCCCAAATATTATGACCGGTAAAGTACAACAAAGACCTTTCTTTAAGGAGACTCAGTTTAAAAGAAAAAAATAGCATTCCCAAGTTTTTCTTACCAACTGTACAGTTGATTTTGGCATTATTCGCACAGCGTCTGCCCCCAGAGTTGTCAGTTTGTTGGTGATCTGAAGGTTGATGGGTGTGTTTTGAGAGTCTGCATTAACCAGTGATTTCTGAGGGTTGCTTAGAGCCGTTACCATGGCAATGGTAGGTCTTGGTGTAACGACCGAGGCAGGCATGGTGTGCGTTGTTTTTAGTAGAGTAAGTGGAATATGCTTTGTGGCAACAACTGAAGCTTCAGTTATTGTTTTCTGTGAATTAAAAGAGACAAAAATTCTAATTAGGCTTTTGAATAAATGAAACATAATCAAGAGGTATAGATGTAAATACTTCAGCCCAATGTATTTACAAGCTGTATTTTTAAAATCACTATTTCCGCAATGCTGATGAAAAACTGGAAGAACACAGTGCAGAATCAGCATGACAATGCTACAAAAAAGGTCAGATACACAAGTAGCATCTATACATTCACTATGGGTTTGCTTTAATATCTGTTGTAAATATTTATTAAGACTTACATTAAGTTGGCTACACCCCAATTATTCAAGTATATTTGAAAAAAAAACTCGAATTTTTTTTTGAATGTACACCTTAAGTACTAGAAAACATTTGTCCTTCAGTAACTGCATCTGCCAACACATTCAGTCCTTACTCCAGAGATAAAGCTTGTCAGTCTCTCTGATGTCTAATTATAGCAACTTCCCGCCTTGGAGACGTGGGCAAGGATAACATCTGACATGGGGAACCAAGTAGTATTGGAGTTAACGTCCCACATAATTTCTTGCTAACCAGGATGATCACACAAATGCACTTCAAGGAGATCCTCTATTTTATTCTGCTTATACACTATTTAGAAGTTGAAACAGATAAATTCAGGGCTCTGTGAAAAAGCTTTAGTTTACTTAAGAAAACTATGGTCCAAATGAAAGGGATAATGCCACTTTAAAATATTTGCATACTCTATCTATTTTATTGAAATAAACATAAACTGATAGCTTGCTTATTCCTAGCCACTGATCTAAGGCGAGCCAACGAAATGCAGCATGGTGCCCAGAAGCCAAGATATGCTTTGGCTAGTTGAACAATTGGTTCTTGCCAAATTTCCAAAGGTTACATATAAGATTCAAAGTCTGTTATATCTCAATTCAGACTCAGTCCTTCACTCACTAAGGTGTTGAGGATCCATGAAATTGCTTTATCAGCACACTGAGTACTGCGACAGGTGGGGAGAGAACCAACACAAGGTTCTTGACCTCGTCCTCACCAATCTACCTGTCGCTGATGCATCTGTCCATGACAGCATTGGTAGCATTGACCACCGCACAGTCATTGTGGAGACGAGGCCCCGCCTTCACACTGAGGACACCTCCATCGTGTTGTGTGGCACTACCACTGTGCTAAATGGGATAGATTCAGAACAGATCTAGCAGCTAAAAACTGGGCATCCATGAGGCGCTGTGGGACATTAGCAGCAACAGAATTGTACTCCAACACAATATGTAACCCTCACGGCCCGGCATATCCCTCACTCTACCATTACCATCAAGATAGGGGACCAACCCCTGTTCAATGAGAAGTGTAGAAGAGCATGCCAGGGGGCAGCACCAGGTATACCTAAAAATGAGGTGCCAACTTGGGGAAGCTGCAACAAAGGACTACATGCAAGCTAAAAGGCAGAAGCAGCATGCTATAGACAGGACTAAGCAATCCCACAATCAACAAATCAGATCAAAGCTCTGCAGACCTGCCACATCCAGTCGTGAATGGTGGTGGACCATTAAACAACTAATGGGAGGAGGAGACTCAATGAATATCCCCATCCTCAATGATGGCGGAGCCCAGCATGTGAGCGCAAAAGACAAGGATGAAGCGTTTGCAACCATCTTCGGCCAGAAGTCCCGAGTGGATGATCCATATTGGCCTCTTCCTGAGGTCCCCACCATCACAGAAGTCAGTCTTCAGCCAATTCGATTCACTTCACATATCAAGAAACAACTGAACACACTGGATACAGCAAAAGCAATGGGCCCCGACAATATTCCAGCTGTCATGCTGAAGACTTGTGCTCCAGAACCAGCCGCGCCGCTAACCAAGTTTTTCCAGTACAGCTACAACACTGGCATCTATCCGACAATGTGGAAAACTGCCCAGGTATGTTCTGGTCACAAAAAGCAGGACAAATCCAATCTGCCAATTACTGCCACATCAGTCTTCTCTCAATCATCAGCGAAGTGATGGAAGGTGTCGTTAACAGTGCTATCAAGCGACACTTGCTCACCAATAATCTGCTCACCGATGCCCAGTTTGGGTTCTGCCAGGACCACTCGGCTCTGGACCTCATTATAGCCTTGGTCCAAACATGGACAAAAGAGCTGAATTCCAGGTGAGGTGAGAGTGATTGCCCTCGATATCAAGGCAGCATTTGACCAAGTGTGGTATCAAGAAGCCCCAGTAAAACTGAAGCCAATGGGAATCAGGGGGAAAACGCTCCACTGGCTGGAGTCATACCTAGCACAAAGAAATATGGTTGTGGGTGGTTGGAGGTCAATCATCACAGCCGCAGGATATTGCTGCAGGAGTTCTTCAAGACAGTGACCTAGGCCGAACTATCTTCTGCTGTTTTATCAATGACCTTCCCTCCATCATAAGGTCAGAAGTGGGGATGTTCGCTGATGGCTACATAATGTTCAGTGCCATTCGCAACTCCTCAGATAATGAAACAGTCCATGCCCACATACAGCAAGGCCCAGACGACATTCAGGCTTGGGCTGATAAGTCGCAAGTAACATTCGCGCCACAAAAGTACCAGGCAATGACATTCAATGGCATTATCATCGCCAAATCCCCCACCATTAACATCCTGGGGGGGGTCACTATTAACCAGAAATTTAACTGGACCAGCCACATAAATACTGTGCCTACAAGAGTGGGTTGGAGGCTGGGTATCCTGCGGCGAGTGTCTCACCTCCTGACTCGCCAAAGCCTTTACACTATCTACAAGGCACAAGTCAGGAGTGTGATGGAATACTCTCCACTTTCCTGGATGAGTGCAGCTCCAACAACATTCAAGAAGCTCAACACCATCCAGGACAAAGCAGCCCACTAGATCGGCACCCCATCCACCACTTTCAACATTCACTCCGTCCACCATCAGCGCACTTTGGCTGCAGTGTGCATCATCTACAAGATGCACTGCAGCAACTCGTAAAGGCCTCTTCGGCAGCACCTCCCAAACCTGCGACCTGTACCATCTGGAAGGACAAGGGCAGCAGATGCAAGGGAACACCACAACCTCCACATTCCTCTCAAAATCACACACCATCCTGACTTGGAAGTATATTGTCGTTCCTTCATCGTCGCTGGATCAAAATCCTGGAACGCCCTCCCTAACAGCACTGTGCGAGTACATTCACCACAAGGACTGCAACAGTTCAAGGCGGCGGATCACCGTCACCTTCTCAAGGGCAATTAGGGATGGGCAATAAATGCTGGCCTTGCCAGCGACACCCACATCCCATGAACGAATAAAAAATAAAGACATTGGCCCAGAAATTCCTCTCGAGGACTTCCCGTGGGCAAAGCACCGTAGAATAGAAATAAAATGCGCACTTACCTTAAGCTGCTGCGTTTGCTTAAGATCCTGGTCTGGAGACCTCTCATGACTGCACGTCGCAGCACGTTCACGTTGGAACGTCCGCAGGAGTCACATGGGCCTGGACACCCAATCACAGGTAAGTATTTTCTTATTCATAGTAATAGGAGATTCGTAAGTTACGAATCTCCTGTTACTATGAATGAGAAAAACCACAAAACACACAAACACTACATAAAACATTTAAAACAACACCTCACATAATACACTAATAGAAATTAAAGTTGTTATAAATGTTTTTTTAAAGAAAAAAAATTGCCGATTTTTAAAAAAAGTTAGGGTTAGGGTTTAAAATAACATTACTTGAGTGGGCAAGGTTTTAACATAAATATGTTTTTAAAAATTTTATGTAATCATGTTTTTGATATATTTTTAAACTCTTACGCCTGTAAAAGTAGGCTATGCGGCTGCTTCTATCAGGTGCAAGAGTTTTGAGGACATTTGCTGGGCAAGATATGCGTAATTCCCGCAATCTTGCCCGAACAAATGTCCTCGCTCCCGAGATGTCTACGCATTGCACGCTGAAAACCGGCTTTTCCGATGCTTTCCCGGGTCCGTAGACACTTCGTACGGGCCCGGGACGTCGGAATTTCCACGCCAATATGTTAGCTGTGCAATACAGAAGGAATACTACACTGTTTTTGAGAATTTGCTGAACACGGACATGAAAGTACAGGTCAGCGAGCTTTGCTGGAAAATGAAATTAAGCATGCAAATCGTGACAATGGACACATACACGCTAATATTTTACTACCAATCACTGATTTCTGCTGATCTGTGATACTTTACACAGGATCAAATTACAGTAATTTTAAGCTTGTCATTTAAGGCAAACAGTAAAAGTGCCATACTGTGCTACTTCCTTTTTTTTTTAAACATGGCACTTTACATAGTATTTACAGCACAGAAACAGGTCATTTGGCCCAACAGGTCCATGCTGGTGTATACGCTCCACAAGAGCGCCCTCCCACGTCTCTTCATACAACCCCATCAACATATCCTTCTATTCCTTTCTCCCTCAAGTATTTCTTTCCCCTTAAATCCATCAATGCTAATCGCCTCAACTACTCCTTGTAGTAGCAGGTTCCACATTCTAAACACACTCTCCATTAATTTCCATGAAATATCAACAAGCCCCACCCAACACAAAATCAAACATGCAAAGAGACAGATATTTGCAAAATATACTGGACGCAGATATTAATCATTCAAATAGGACATCAACAAGAACAATTCTATTCCTGTGCTTTACTGAACGTTGCTGGAGTCACAGTGACTCTTAATGAAGAATCCAATTACAGGAACTTGGGTCTTCTGCTACTGACCTACAAAAGCACAAGTTTCACAGTGATCACAATTGATTGTCGAACAGATTTTTTTTGCCTGCATACGAAAACTAGGTGTGATCCAAAACTCGGCTGCCCGTGCCCCAACTTGCACCAAGTCCCGCTCACCCATTACCTCTGTGCTCGGGCTGACCTGTATTGGCTTCCGGTTAAGCAACTCCTCGATTCAAAATTCTCATCCTTCTTTTCAAATCCCTCTGTGGCCTCGCCCCTCCCTATTTCTGTAATCTCCTCCAGCCCCATAACCCTCCCCAAGATGTCTGCGCTCCTCTAATTCTGCCTTCTTGAGTATCCCCGAGTATAATTGCTCAACCATTGGTGGCTGTGCCTTCTGTTGCCAAGGCCCTAAGCTCTGGAACTTCCTGCCTAAACCTCTCTGCCTCTCTTTCCTCCTTCAAGACGTTCCTTAAAACATACCTCTGTGACCAAGCCTGCGCTAATTTCTACTTATGTGGCTCGGTGTCAAATTTTTCATCTAATAATATACCTGTGAAGCGCCTTGAGATGTTAAAGGCACTATATAAATACAGTGTTGTTGCATGAGAAATAAGTAAATGTTAACTCTTTTCCCCAGGCCCTACCTGGCAAGAGAGTGAATATCCATCTGCTCAGGAGGATCTGAGGCAAGTGTGTGCCCATAGTGTGGGCTCAATCCAGTATTTCCCAATAATTCAGGAAAGGGGAACACCTTTCCCTGATTTATTAAACCAATATACTTGTCTGGTACATCCTGGAAAGTTGTCCGGTGATGGAACAATACAAATTCACTTGACTTTTCATTTTCATAAGGGGGTGGGGAAGATATGCAGAATATATAGCAAAATGTATGTGTTGCAGAAAGTGTTTGTATTTCATAATACATACTAAATTCTTTCTCTTGTCATATTCAAATTAAATTGTTCCATTGAAATGCAATTAAATTGCAAACTTTAAAGAATCAGAGAAATACCAGATGTGAAAGATTCAAACAGTTTTACATACTCAGAGAAATTAGTAACTTTGGGCCCAAGTTTCGGGTCGCGCCTAGAACGGCGCAGCCCCGACCTGTGCCTAAAAAAAACTTACAGATTCTCCGGCTTCTGCTGGTCCTCTGGAGTCGGGCGCGCGCTGAAAACATGCCGGAACCTCTGCACATGCGCGCAGCAGTAGCTCCAGGCGCCCAAAACTGTGTGGGAGGGGCCCGAAGCACGCAGCCCCGAGCCCTGGCTGAATGGCCTCACTGGGGCTGCGTGCATAAGGCTGCCTCCCACGCCCAGCTCCTGCTTCCTACCGACCCGACTCCCGTTTCCGCCCCCCCCCCCCCACCCCGGACCGGACCCCGACACCTGCTCCACTGCCCCCCCCCCCCACCCGACCTGCGCTTCCTCCCTCTCTCCTCCCTCCCACCCCCCCCCCCAGCCGAACCAACCCGACCTCCCTCCTCCCCCCCATCCGACCCGACCCGAGCTCCCTAGCTGTAAATCTGGTGCTGGGGACGGGCCCTGCCCGAAGTCTTGGGCCCGGCCGGGCCCGTTCAGCCTCCCTCCCGCTCTGCTCCTCCCCCCCCCCCTTCTCCTTTCCCTCCCAGCCCCTTCTCCTCCCCCCCCTCGCTGTCAGAAACACAGACACTGACAGACAGAGAGTGAGAGACACACACAGACAGACAGACAGACAGAGATAGAGACACTGACAGAGACACACTGGGGGGAGGGGGGGGCATCCCAGCACGCTGTTGGAGGGTTCCCGGTGCTGCAGTCGGTAAGTAGAAACTGTTTTATTTATTGATTTTTAAAAAAATTATTTCTTACTAATTTTTTTTGATTGATTTATTGGTTGATTTATTGATGTTTTTATCATTTATTATTGATGATGGCTCTTTATTTGTAAAACTGAAGTGTTTAATGTTTGTAAACTTCCCTTTAAACCCCCCCCCCCCCAATTCCCTACACCTGATTTTCTAAAGAGTAGACAAGGTTTTTTCGAGCATACAAAAATCTTCACTTACTCCATTCTAAGTTAGTTTGGAGTAAGTTTTCACTGCCTAAACTTTGAAAACAGGCGGAAGTGGCCGGACACGCCTCCTTTTGAAAAAAAAAATCTGTTCCAAAGTGAAACTGTTCTAACTGACTAGAACTGGAGCAAACCAAATGCCGAGAATTTGAATTTCTAAGATACTCCGTTCTATACCAGTTGCTCCAAAAAATCAGGAGCAACTGAGGCCGAAACTTGGGCCCTTTATGTTTAAAAGCTAACTATGCATTTGCTAATTTTATCCCCAACACCTAATTTTAACTCAATTGTCTGTTAATAAAGAAGGTGAAACATACACAAGTGACAAACCTATAATAATGACTTGCAAGTCTGAGTCATAAGTGCATGCCTCCTACAGTTTTGGGTGCAAGATCCTGTCACAAAATTTTGAGAGCTACTTTTAACAATTGAGTTGCACCATACCACTTGGTTAAACCACCTTCTGACATATCTTCGTCAAGACAGTCGGGCAAGATTTTCAACTTGTTGCCCAAGTGTAAAACTGGCGTTGTGGATCGGTTGCCTGATTTTACTTTCCATTGAATCTATAACAGACAGTCGATCCACAATGCCAGTTTTATGCCCGAGCAGCAAATTGAAAAGCTGCCACAATGTCTCTTACCAACAAGATTCACACTTTGACCACTGGCAGCTTAGGGGAAACTCCCATATCCCTCGACCATATTTTTTTTAAAAGTTTTCAGTTCGTGTCGGGTGTGCTTGAAATACTATTGTAATTTAATAAAGTTTTTCAAAAACCAAGAATAGCTTTACAACACAAATGTAAAGCCTAAAACACCAAAAAAAATGAGACACATTGGGCTCAATTTTCCCCAGTGATTTGCACCGTTTTTTTTGAGTAGTCTGCTCTTTTTGGCCCAAGTTGAAAAACCACAGTTTCCCCAATCAATTTGCACCAGTGTAACTCAGTTAGTTAGGATTTTTTTTAGGTCAGTTTTGTTTTCAGCCAAAGGGGGGCGCAACTAGCCACCTATGCCAATTCTGGCCCTTTAGGGAAGTTTGGCCAGCTGAGAGTTACTCCAGTTGTGCTTAGGCCAGCATATGTGGCCTCTGCAGAAAAACCCGGAGAGTTAAGAAAATCGGCGGAGGTAAGGAAATCGGCACAGCAGATGCCCAGACACACTGAAAGAATTGAAAAACACACAGCAACAATTTACCTCCAACTCTGCCCAAAGGTTGTCCAGTCCCATTCTTGCTCCCTGGTTCTCACACACAGTCCGGTCCCATTCTCAGTTCACAAAGAGAGAGAGAGAGAGAGAAAAAGAGAGAAAGAAAGAGAGAGAGAGAATGGGGACCGAGGATGGGACTGGATAAGCAAGCCCTTTGGGTGGGGTTTGGAGGTAAGTTGCTGCTCTGTGTTTTTCAATTCTTTTAATGTGTTGGGAGCTGGCTGTATGCTTCACTTTGCAACCTCAGCTCACATTGTGTCCCTGGTTACCATGGCAGCCCGATCTTTTTGGCACAGATCAAGGGCTCTACCCTCAAAACTAAAGGTCGGGTTATGCCATGCCAAAATGAAGAAATCCAATGGGGAAACTTAGAATTTTTTTTTTGCTATACTTAGGCCCCCAAAAAATCAGGCATAACTCTTCAAGTACTCCACTAAGGACCAATTTGCTCTGCACCGTTGCCAGACCATTGCACTCTATAGCTATTGCTGTAACCGCCGATCCCATAACCAACCAGAATTGTATCCAGCTTCCTTTCAAAACACCATCAATTGCTTTTTTTGGTGTCGGTGCCATATACCCACGACTCAGAAGAAAAGGCTTTTCTAATCTCTAATCCTGTTTGAGGATTGTTCATTTTAAAATCTTCCAAGGCAGATAGTCTGCTTATATCATCTATGCCTCAGCATTTTAAAGACCTGGAACATATCTCAACACAACTCTTTCCAATAACAAGTTCATCTGTACAAATCTCTTCTCATACCTTAAAGTGTTAAGACTAAGAATTATTCTTACTGCTCCTCACCAAACCTTCTCCATAACGCCTTGTAATTAATATGTGGCCCTTTCTTACACACATTTTTCTTTTGACTTGGATTCAGTACGTTGATATGGTTTGTAATTTCATCATGGTGAATTTACACACCTTGATTAAAAAGGGACAAAGCTCATATGCAAATAGATGAAGAACCTCTAGTTTTGGCAAACAGTACTTTCAGGTAAACATTAATTAGCAAGAAATAGCAGCACACATTTAAGTATTTACTTGCTGAAACGTGACTGGCTGCCAGTGTAATGAAGTAATACTTCACAATGTGACCAATGGAATTTCTTTTACTCGCAAGATATTCTCTCCTCAGGGGGAAAACATGTTTAGAGGCAATACGTACTTAATAAAGCAGACACCTATTGTGTTTGACTACCAAGTGATTAGGAAAATCCATTATAAGGTCTGAAGTCTAACCTGGGAGTAAATATGTATAGACCATTAATTTACACATCAATTTCTCATGTAGCATGAGGTGAAGACATCTAACATCTTTGTATTTTCTTGCTTACCTCAAAAGAAATGGTTCTAACATGCAAGGGATCGAAGGCATAAAACCACAGCTCTGGCTTCCAGCTTTCAATTTTAGCATAAATACAATAAAATCTATGGGGTAACTGGAACTCGTGTCATTCCTTGTGACATCTTATCTTGAAAGGAGAAAACAATAGTTCCGTCCAAATAACCTGCTGGTTACCAACATAAGAATTAGGAGGCGCAGGCTTTACGGCCCCTCGAGCCTGCACAGCCATTCAATGAGATTATGGTTGATCTTCGACATTAACTCCACTTTCCTGCCCAATTTCCCAGAGTCCAAAAATCTATTTATCTCAGCTTACAAACTACATAGGATTACACAGGATATACAGTGCAGAAACAGGCCATTTGGCCCAAACAGTCCATGCCAGCGTTTATGCTCCACTTGAATCTCCTTCGTCTTTCGTCATCTAACTATCAGTACAACGCGCTATTCCCTTCTGCCTCATACGCTTGTCGAGCCTCTCCATAAATGCATCTATACTATTCACCTCAACTACTCTCTGTAGTAGCGAGTTCCACATTCTCATCACTCTACGGATAAAGAAGTTCCTTCTTATTGTATTCCTAACACAGATGAGACTGCACACAGGAAGGTTAAAGTAACAGTGACCTCAGTCTTTATTAAGACACTCCAGAGTGAGGAACAGGCTTTAGGGGCCGGATAATATACAGTGCTCCCAAGGGATGCTGGGATCCCTTGGGACTTCAGGGGATGAGCTCCCTGGTGGCGGAATATGGGAGTGCATGCTTTACAGATACACAACATCACTCCCTCCCCAAAGTCAAAGTGAAAACTATTTACAAGGTGAGGCGGTCGGGAGCCTTTCTTTCCCTGGTGGACCGCCTCGGTACAAATGTCTGTTTCGTTGTGTTGGCTGTGCCCTCGCTGGGCTGGCGTATTGTTGGCCCTGCAGGGCTGCTGGGTGAGCCTGGCCTTGCTGGGCTGTTGGGTTCAATTTCCTGGTCCGGACTGGTGTCGTTGATCCTTTGGGTGTGTGTTGTGGGCTCGAAAAAGATGGTGTCTGCTGTGGGTTGTTCAGGCCAGTCTGTGAACTGCAGCCTTGTTTGGTCCAGGTGCTTTCTGCAAATTTGTCTATTGTCTAGTTTGACTACAAATACCCTATTCCCTTCTTTAGCTATCACCGTGCCCGCTATCCACTTGGGACCGTGTCCATAGTTTAGCACATACACAGGGTCATTCAGATCAATTTCCCGTGACACAGTGGCGCGACCATCGTTTACATTTTGTTGCTGCTGCCTGCTCTCTGATCATGCAGGTTGGGGTGGACCACGAGAGTCTGGTTTTAATTGTCCTTTTCATGAGCAGCTCAGCCGGGGGCACCCCTGTGAGCAAGTGGGGTCTCGTGCAGTAGCTGAGCAGTACTCGGGACAGGCGGGTTTGGAGCGCGCCTTCTGTGAGTCGTTTAAGGCTCTGTTTGATTGTTTGTACTATCTGCTCTGCCTGCCCATTGGAGGTTGGTTTAAACGGGGCCGAGGTGACATGTCTGATCCCATTGCGGGTCATGAATTCTTTAAATTCGGCACTGGCCCGTTGTCACTGACCAGTATGTCAGGCAGGCCGTGGGTGGCAAACATGGCCCTCAGGCTTTCAATGGTGGCGGTGGTTCCCAACATTATTTCACATTCATTTTGAAAAAGCATCCACCACCACCACCAGGAACATTTTACCGAGAAACTGGCCCGCGTAGTCGACATGGATCCTCGACCATGGTCTGGAGGGCCAGGATCACAAACTTAGTGGTGCCTCTCTGGGCGTGTTGCTCAACTGAGCACACACGCTGCATTGCAGTACACAGGATTCTAAGTCAGAGTCGATACTGGGCCATCACACGTGGGATCTGGCTATCGTTTTCATCATTACTATACCCGGGTGTGTGCTGTGGAGATCCGAGATGACCGTCTTTGGGTAGCACTTCGCGGTTATCCCACAACAAGCAGTCTGCCTGAATGGACAGCTCGTCCTTTCGCTGATGGAACGGCTTTGATTCGCTCTTGCATTTCAACAGGGATGCTGGCCCAGCTTCCACAGTTTTTGTTTTTACTAGGGACAGCAGAGGATCTTGGCTGGTCCAAGTCCTAATCTGGCGGGCCGTGACAGGTGATTTATCATTTTCAAACGGTCTGCGGGCTGCGCCACCATCAACAAGTTTGCAGGCTGTGCCATTTCCACCCCTGTGGTGGGCAATGGTAGCCGACTGAGAGCATCCGCGCACAGTTCTCGGTGCCTGGCCTGTGGTGGATGGTATAGTTATACGCTGATAGCGCGTGTGCCCACCTTTGTATGCGGGCTGAGGCATTAGTATTTATCCTTTTATTTTCAGCGAACAGGGATATGAGCGGCTTGTGATCGGTTTCCAGCTCAAATTTGAGACAAAACAGGTACTGATGCATTTTCTTTACCGCAAACACACACGCTAATACCTCTTTCTCAATCGTGCTGTAGGCCCTCTCGGCCCTTGACAAGCTCCTGGAGGCATAGGCGACAGGTTGCAACTTCCCCGCAACGTTAGCTTGTTGTAATACACACCCGACTCCGTACAACGACGCATCACATGCTAACACAAGTCTTTTACACGGGTTATACAATACAAGCAGCTTGTTGGAGCATAAAATGTTTCTGGCTTTCTCAAAAGCAATTACTTGTTTTTTCCCCATACTCAGTTCTCACCTTTACGCAATAACACATGTAGGGGCTCTAAGAGGGTGCTTGACTCCGGTAGGAAGTTACCAAAATAGTTGAGGAGTCCCAGGAACAACTGCAGCTCCGTGACGTTGTGTGGCCTGGGCGCGTTACTGATAGCCTCGGTCTTGGCGTCTGTGGGACGAATGCCATCTGCCGCGATCTTTCTCCCCAAAAACTCCACTTCTGTTGCCATGAAGACGCATTTCGACCTCTTCAGCCGCAGCCCTACGCGATCCAGTCGCTGGAGGACCTCCTCCAGGTTTTGTAGGTGCTCGACGGTGTCCCGACCCGTGGCCAATATGTCGCCCTGAAAGACCACCATGCGTGGTACCGACTTGAGTAGGCTCTCTATGTTTCTCTGGAAGATCGCTGCAGCTGACCAAATTCCAAACGGACATCTGTTGTAGATGAACAGTCCCTTGTGGGTGTTAATGCACGTGAGGCCCTTCGAAGACTCCTCCAGCTCCTGCATCATGTAGGCCGAAGTCAGGTCGAGCTTGGTGAACGTCTTGCCTCCTGCCAGCGTTGCAAATAGGTCGTCTGCCTTAGGGTAGTGGGTATTGGTCCTGTAGCGAGAAACGATTAATAGTTACTTTATAATCACCGCAAATCCTGACCATGCCATCACTTTTGAGTACTGGAACAATCGGGCTGGCCCATTCGCTGAATTCCACTGGGGAGATGATGCCCTCACGTTGCAGCCTGTCCAGCTCGATTTCCACCCTCTCTCTCATCATGTGAAGTACCGCTCGCGCCTTGAGGTGAATGGGTCGTGCGTCTAGGACCAAGTGGATCCGCACCTTCGCCCCGGAAAAGTTTCCAATGACTGGCTCAAAAAGGGAAGGAAATTTGTTAAGAACCTGGGTACATGAGGACTCATCGACATGTGATAGCGCTCGGGTGTCATCCCAGTTCCAGCAGATTTTGCCCAGCCAGCTCCTTCCAAGCAGTGTGTGGCCATCGCCCGGAACAATCCAGAGTGGCAGTTCGTGCACCGTGTCCTCGTAGGTGACCTTGACCATGGCGCTGCCCAGGACCGTGATGAGCTCTTTGGTGTACGTTCTCAATTTCGTGTGGATGGGGCTCAGAGCTGGTCTGAGTGCCTTGTCACACCACAGTCTCTCAAACATCTTTTTACTCCTGATGGATTGGTTAGCGCCAGTGTCCAGTTCCATGGTTATGGGTAAGCCACTCAATTTTACGTTTAGCATTATAGGTGGACATTTCGTCGAAAATGTGTGCACCCCGTATACTTCAGCATCTGCCTCCTCTGAGGCTCGAAATTGCTTTGATCCACCATGGACCGATCTTCCTCTGCCACGTGGTGGTTAGCAGGATGGAGGTGCCCCGTTGTTCCACAGCTCTTGCAAACATACCCTTTGAAGCGGCATGAATAGGCTGAATGGAAGCCTCCACAACGCCATCCTTTGTTGCGGACTCAGTCATCTGGGTCACCTGAGGCCTGCTGTCAGTTGCAGACTCATGGTTTCTGCCCTGTACATTTCTGCTCGCAAACACAGTTCCAGCTATTTTATGAACATTGCTAGCACTTGTGTGCTGAGAGATTTGTTTGGTGTTGTCACTGGTGGACATAAGCGCCTGTGCTATCGCAATGGCCTTACTGAAGGTCGGTGTCTCTACAGTCAAAAGTTTTCGTAGGATGGTCTCGTGGCCAATGCCCAGTACAAAAAAGTCTCTGAACATCTGCTCCAGGTAGTCATCAAACTCACATTGTCCTTCAAGTCGCCTTAGCTCGGTGACGTAGCTCGCCACTTCCTGACCTTGAGATCGCTGGCACGTGTAGAACCGATACCTCGCCATCAGCACGCTCTCCCTCAGGTTAAGATGCTCCCGAACCAGTGTACACAGCTCCTCATACAACTTATCTGTGGGTTTCACCAGAGCCAGAAAATTCTTCATGAGGCTGTAGGTCATTGCCCCACAGACCGTGAGGAGGACCGCTCTCCTTTTTGCAGCGCTTCCTTCTCCGTTCAGCTACAAAGTGCTGGTCTAGCCGTTCGACAGAGGCTTCCCAGTCCTCACCCTCCGAGAACTTCTCCAGGATGCCCAAGTTTGCTGCATCTTTGCGTTGGATTTGTATCCTCATCGCCAGTTATTTTGTTCCTAACACAGATGAGACTGCACACGGAGGTTAAAGTAACAGTGACCTGAGTCTTTATTAAGACACTCCAGAATGAGAAACAGGCCTTGGACTTCAGGGGATGCGCCCCCCGGGTGGCGGAATATGGGAGTGCATGCTTTACAGATACACATCACTTCTGAATGCGCTATTTGATTTCTTGGTGACGAGCTTATATTGATGGCCTCTAGTGATGTTCTTCCCCACAAGTGGAAACACTCTCTCTGTATCTGCTCTATCAAATCCTTTCGTAATTTTAAAGACCTCTCCCTCGGCCTTCTCTTTTCAAGAGCAAAGAGACCCAGTCTGTTCATCCTTTCCAGATAGGATCGCATTTCTGGTAAATCTTTTTTGCACCCTCTCCAGTGCCTCTATATCCTTTTTATATTTTGTCGACCATAATTGTACGCAGTACTCGAAGTGTGGTCCAACTAAGGTTTGATAAAAGTTTAGCATAATTTCTCTACTTTTCAATTCAATTCCCCTAGAAATAAACCCTCGTGCTTGGTTTGCTTTTTTATGGTCTTGATAACCAATGTTGCTACTTTTAGTGATTTGTGTAATTGCACTCAGAAGGTCCCTTTGCTCTTCTACCCTATTTAGATTCATATTTTCCAAGTAATATGTGACCTCCTTATTTTTCTTTCCAAATTTCACAATTATCGGTGTTGAATTTCATTTGCCAATTATATGTTCATTCTTCAAGTTTATTAATGTCCTCAATATTGACTACTCCCCGCCACCCCCCCCCCAACCCTGCCAATTTGGTGTCATCTGCAAATTTGGAAATTTTGATTTCAAAGTCTAAATCGTTAACATAAATTGTGAACAACAGCGGTCCCAGCACTGATCCTTGTGGAACATCACTTCCCACCTTCTGCCACTGTAAATAGCTACCCATTACCCCTACATTCTGCTTTCTGTCTTGAAGCCAGCTAGTTATCATCCATTCTGCTACTTGACCCCGAACTCCACATGGTCTGACTTTATTCATTAGTCTATTATGTGGTACCTTATCAAAGGCCTTTTGAAAATCTAGATAAATTACATCTACTGCATTACCCTTGTCTACTCCCTGTTACCTCTTCAAAAAATTCAATGACATTGGTCAATCAAGAATTTCCCTTTTGAAATCCATGCTGACTATTAATTATTATATTATTGGCTTCTAGATGTTCATTTATTTTCTCTTTTAGTAGGAGTACCATTATTTTTCCTACCAGCGATGTTAAGCTGACTGGTGTATAGTTCTCTGGACACGTTTTATCTCCTTTCTTAAATAGAGGTATAACGTCAGTCCTCTTGGCACTACACCTTGTTCTAATGAATTATTAAATACGTGTAGTAATGCCTCGGCTATCTCTTCCCCAGATTCTTTTAAAATGCGCGGATGTCGTTCGTCCAGGCCAGGGGTTATATTCTTTGAGTTTGATTAGTTCATTTAATATTTCTCCTCTTTTTAATTTAAATGCCGTTATCTAATTTCTAATAAGTGTAACTATAATAAGTGGCTTACTGAAAAAGGTACATCAGGCCCTTGTGGTCTCATTCTAATTCCATTGCTTTTAAGTACTGTGGTGTTTTATCTTGCTGTGTTTTTGCTTTAGTAAATAAATCTGACCAGTTAACCTCTACTTATTGGTCTGATGGCATGTTACACTCAAACATTCACCAGAATGTTACTGGGGCCAAAGTGGGTTAAATTACGAGGACAGGTTGCATAAATTAGGTTTGTATTCCCTTGAGTAGAGAAGATTGATCTGATTGAGGTATTTAAAATATTCGGAGGATTTGATAGGGTAGAGAGAGAAATTATTTCCTCTGATGGGGGAATGAAGAACATAGGTGCCTAATCTTAAAATTAGAACTAGGCCATTTAAGAGGGAAACCAGGAAGCAGTTTTTCACACAAAGGCTAATAGAAATGGAATTCTCTGCCCCAAAAGGCTGTGGATGCTGGGACAATTGGAGCTTTCATGATTGAGAGCAATAGATTTTTGTTAGGTAAGGATATCAAAGGATATGGAACTACGGTGGGTAAATGGAGCTGAGGAACTGATCAGCGATGATCGAATTGAATATTGGAACAGGCTCAAGAGGTTGAATCGTCTTGTGAAGTGAGAATGTGGCGAGTGCCTAGCAATCTCCAATAAGCAGTTTACTGTAAAATCTGAGCACACTAATTCAGGCACATTGGGACACAGATCTCCGTTTTTAAGGGACTCCATCTGCTTATGGAAACTAATCTAAAAATGAACACAAAGGTGAGTGTGAAGAAAAACCCTGCACTATAACTGCTGCCATACTGGTACCATGATCGCACAGTGGCTCAGCCACTTTAATACTGAAGGTTAAAAAAACACCATATAATAGGTTATATAAACACCATTTAATACGTGATTTAAAAATGTTTTGAGCCATCTTTAAAAGGCATTTATTGCTCGTTGTCTTGACAAATTGGGGATAGACTGATTTGACTTTCAGCTTTGTCCTTGAATTGTTGAGCCTTCACAGTAAGATATTATCCAGTTTGCCTCCCCGTAACTTGAATTATTTCCATCAGCAGCATGTGCTCTTTTATAGGAACATGTCAAATCTGAAACTTTTCCACCTACTCTCTGAAGTACTGAATTGGAGATGGGTAATTTTTGAGAGAAGGGACACCTTTTTGCTTCCTCCTCCCATCCCAAGTGCCTTTCTCTGATGCTGCCCAACCTCCCCTAGCAAAATCTCCTTAAAGGTCTTTCGGTGTTTTGATTTAAAAAGTCAAAGAACTCTAGTCAAGATCACTTTTCTCAACAGTACTCTGCAAGCCCATCCCACCACTCCCCACTGTTCCCACCCACCAGGATCTACCCCCACCCAACAATCCCCGTACTCCAATGATCTCACACCTAAGTCTACCCTTCCACCAGTATCACCCCAGCAATCCCCTCCAATCACTTCCAAACTCGTAACACACCACTCCCAGTATGAGATTTCATAATCCCCATCTTCATTACCCACCGTTCCTCAACATTCACATCTCAACACTCCCCTGCTCCTTTCACATACCACCACCCCACTCCCATTGTTACCAAACCACCAGATCACTCTCCAAATGCTACTGGTGCAAGAGAATTGAGCACAAAAATCTAGGCATACACTCCAGTGCAGTAGTGAGGGAGTGCTTCACTGTTGGAACTGCCGTCTTTTGGATGAGACATTAACCCGAGGCCCGCTCTGCTCTCTCAGGTGGACGTAACAGATTCCATAACACTATTTCGAAGAAGATTAAGGGAGTCATACACGGTGTCCTGGCCAATATTTATCCCTCAATTATCACTAAAATAGATTATCTGGTCATTATCACATTGCTGTTTGTGGGAGCTTGCTCTGCGCAAATTGGCTGCCGCATTTCCTACATTACAACAGTGACTACACTCAAAATGTACTTCATTGGCTGTACAGTGCTTTGAGACACTGGGTGGTCATGAAAGGTGCTATATGAATGCAAGTGCAACCTGCAGCATTCATCTCTGCATTTTGGACTTTAAAAAAAAAGTTAAGACACAAAATTCATTACATAGCTGAGCAAATATATAATAATCTAAGAAAATCGATGGATGCACAAGTCAGGAAAATGTAGACATAATTACATTATAGGATGCTGAAAATACAACTTACACTCCCAATAATACTTTGTAATAAAATAACAATTTCAATTATTTAATCAACCTAGATTAGTGTCTTAAATATTGTACATTACATGGTATCAGACTCACAATGAGCAACACGCAAGCTCTATCTGCAATATTTTAAAAGCGCTCTGCCCAGCACGCAATTTCATCACAGTTCCTGCAGTACAAGTATTCAATTTTTTATCTTCAAATTACTGTGCAAATATTCAAAGTATTCATGTATTTATTTGAAATCAATGCAAATTTTTTTGCACCCGAATGGTTGATATGCAAATGAACATAATCAAATTTATTAAGACCTTCAGTCATATGCAATTTTTTTTTTTATAATTACAAAAGGTGGCAAACCGATTTCCTTAGAGCACTTCCTGGAAGAAAATTCTACTGCCATTTTCTCCTTCAACTGAATATAAAATTAACATTTGTGGCTTTGACTACCTCGATTAATATTTTTACTTGAAGGCTTCTGCCTTTCAAAAGCCTGACCTTGGACTTGATATTTTGGCCCAGAGCAAAGAATCTGTTAGTTGAAGGAGAATCCCAATTTGCAATGTACACAATTTCCTAAGATAGATCAGAATAATTTTGTCAGCCCAACTGCAGGAATGTTTCTTTTTAGTCTGCAACTGAATATATCTATGGAGTTGTTTTCCAAATTATCTGAAAAATAGCTAGAGGGCAAATCAAAAGCTTTATTCGGGTAAATTTAATAGTGATGTGTGCAGTGAAATAATGTAGAAAGAGAGAAAACTAGCGCAGGCCTCTTCAAGTATGATGGGGATACGGCTAATTATGTGCCTGTGGTTGTTTTTGTTCATCTTTAAATTCCAAAACAATCTATTTTTCTCAGTTGGAAAATCAAATTGTGTTTTTGTGCACAATAGTATTTCACTTTAGCCAATTTTAAACATTATTTGAATACTAACTGAATGATCAATTTAAGTAGATTTTCAACTAAAGTTCCAAATAAAAGTTACAGGCTGACACAATGTGTAAAATTTGTCTTGGGCTGTATCTCAAGGGCCTCAGCAGTCCCTTTCTACACTCCACCCCACTTTCATTTCCATTGACTGCAATTGAACAGAAAATCGCAAAGTGTAAAACAAGCAGTCGACGCACCATCACTCGGTTTGTGCTATCGTGCACGACACATTTTGGCCCCAATATGCTCTTCACTATTTAATTTATCATCATCATAGGCAGTGCCTCGGAAAATTTGCTTCCACTCTTAACATGAGTTCTTAACATAGAAAATAGGTGCAGGAGTAGGCCATTCGGCCCTTCGAGCCTGCACCGCCATTCAATGAGTTCATGGCTGAACATGCAACCTCAGTACCCCATTCCTGCTTTCTCGCCATACCCCTTGATCCTCCTAGTAGTAAGGACTATATCTAACTCCTTTTTGAATATATTTAGTGAATTGGCCTCAACAACTTTCTGTGGCAGAGAATTCCACAGATTCACCACTCTCTGGATAAAGAAGTTTCTCCTCATCTCGGTCCTAAATGGCTTACCCCTTATCCTTAGACTGTGATCCCTGGTTCTGGACTTCCCCAACATCAGGAACATTCTTCCTACATCTAACCTGTCTAAACCCGTCAGAATTTTAAACGTTTCTTAGGTGGCTGTACAGTCCAATACGAGAACCACAGACTCTGTCACAGTTGGGACAGATAGTCGTTGAGGGAAGGGGAGGGGAGGATGGGACTGGTTTGCCGCACGCTCTTTCCGCAGCCTGCGCTTGATTTCTGCATGCTCTCAACGACGAGATTCGAGGTGCTACACTTAGGGCGGTCTTTGGCCAGAGACTCCCAGGTGTCAGTGGGGATGTTGCACTTTATCAGGGAGGCTTTGAGGGTGTCCTTGTAACGTTTCCGCTGCCCACCTTTGCCGTGAAGGAGTTCCGAGTAGAGCGCTTGCTTTGGGAGTCTCGTGTCTGGCATGCGAACTACATGGCATGCCCAGTGGAGCTGATCAAGTGTGGTCAGTGCTTCAATGCTGGGGATGTTGGCCTAGTCGAGAACACGAACGTTGGTGCGTCTGTCCTCCCAGGGGATTTGTAGGATTTTGCGGAGACATCCTTGGTGGTATTTCTCCAGCTACTTGAGGAGTCTACTGTACATGGTCCATGATTCTGAGCCATACAGGAGGGCGGGTATTACTACAGCCCTGAAGACCATAAGCTTGGTGACAGTTTTGAGGCCCTGGTCTTCAAACATTCTTTTCCTCAGGCAGCCAAAGGCTGCACTGGCGCACTGGAGGCGGTGTTGGATCTCGTCGTCAATGACTGCTCTTGTTGATAGGAGGCTCTCGAGATAAGGGAAGTGGTCCACGTCATCCAGGGCCGCGCAGTGGATCTTGATGACTGGGGGGCAATGCTGTGCGGCGAGGACAGGTTGGCGGAGGAGCTTTGTCTTAGTGATGTTTAGCATAAGGCCCATGCTTTCGTACACCTCAGTAAATACATCAATTGTGTCCTGGAGTTCTGCCTCTGTGTGCGCGCAGACGCAGGCGTTTATACAACTGTAGCTGGTGAGTGTTGAGGGTTTTATCCCAAAAAATACTTTTAAGACTAATTTTAGATAAATTCTGGAAATGTTTCTGGTGACAGGACAACTGGCTATTCAGAGGATGGTATTCGTGTGCCCAGACCCTCAGCCATTTTTTCACAGTTGCAACAATTATTGACCAAATTCTTTTGGTTGAAAGTTTAAATAAATGTTATTAAAGCAACCTTGTGTTGAATTACTGTTCCAGAGAGGTTGATATATTTTCAAATTTATTTACGCTGCGGTATTTATCCAAGCGAAGCAGCATTTACTTATTTTTCTCCAGTCAATCATAAAAAAAAACTTTATTCTCTGCAAAGACCTCTTACAAACTTGAGCTGCCAGATGCAGGACCTTCCTTCACATCATCAATGCTGCCAAACCCAAGCTCTCCCAACAAGCTTCAGGAATCCACCAACAAGCCAAGCTCTACTTTGTATACCCTCTATGTAATTGAAGTCCAGTACCACTCCAAAGTGCTGCCAAGCATCAGGTGCTACTTTCAACCTAATCAGCTTCGATGGGCAGGCCATATTGTCTGCATGCCCGATACTAGACTCCCGAAACAAGCACTCTACTCCAAGCTACGTCACGGCAAGCGAGCCCCAGGAGGGCAGAGAAAACGCTTCAAGGACACCCTCAAAGCCTCCTTGAAAAAATGCACCACCGACTCTTGGGAATCCCCTGGTCCAAAACCGCTCAAACTGGAGAAGCATCCGAGAAGGTGCAAAACACCTTGAGACTTTTTGCTGGGAGCATGCGGAAGCCAAGTACAAACAGCGGAAGGAGCGTACGTCAAATGAAGCACCCTACCCACCCTTCCCTCCAACCACCATCTGCCCCACCTGTGACAGAGACCGCATTAGGGTCATCAGTCACCATGGGCCCAAGTTTCGAGCCGCGCCTAGAACGGCGCAGTCCCGATCTGGACGCCCGTTTCTCGCGCCACAAAGGGCGCCTAAAAAAACCCTCCAGATTCTCCACCTCCCTGCAGGTCTTCTGGCCCTCGGCGCAGCGCAGCAGGAGCTGTAGGGGGCGGAGCCAGGTCCCTGCGCTGAAAACAGCGCCGGGACCTCTGCACATGCGCTACAGTGGGCACGCATGTTCAGTAGCTCCAGGCGCCCAAAACTGTGTGGGAGGGGCCGAAGCACGCAGCCCCTAGCCCTGGCCGAATGGCCTCACTGGGGCTGCGTGAATAAGGCTCCTCCCACGGCCAGCTCCTGCTTCCTCCCGACCCGACTCCCGCTTCCCGCCCCCCGCCTCCGTACCGGACCCGACAATGACCCGACTCCCGCTTCCCGCTTCCTCCCCCCGGACCAGACTCGACCTGACTCCCGCTTCCCCCCCCCCGCCCCCGGACCCGACTCCCGCGCTCCCACCCACCCCCCCGGACTGGATACGACCTGATCTCCCTCCCCCCGACCTAACCTCCCTCTCCCGACCCGAACCGACCTCCCTCCCACCCCCCTCCCGCCACCTACCTGTAAATCTGGGGACAGGCCCTGCCCGAAGTCTTGGGCCCAACCCGTTCAGCCTCCCTCCCCCTTCTCCCCCCCAACCTCCTTCCCCCCCCCCCGCCCCACAATCTCCTCCCCGCCCCCACACACAATCTCCTCCCCGCCCCCACACACAATCTCCTCCCGCCCCCACACACACAATCTCCTCCCGCCCCCCCCACACACAATCTCCTCCCCCCCCCCCACAAACAATCTCCTCCCCCCCCCCATCTCCTTTCTCCCCCCCTCCCCCTCCCCTCGCTGTCAGAAACACAGACACTGACAGACAGAGAATGAAGACACACACAGACAGACAGAGAGATAGAGACACTGACAGAGACACCCAGCACGCTGTTGGAGGGCTCCCGGTGCTGAAGTCGGTAAGTAGAAAATTTTTTATTTATTAAAAAAAAAATTATTTCTTATTAATTTTTTTTGATTGATTTATTGGTTGATTTATTGATGTTTTTATCATTTATTATTGATGGTGACTCTTTATTTGTAAAACTGAAGTGTTTAATGTTTGTAAACTTCCCTTTAAACCCCCCCCCCCCACCACTATTCCCTACGCCTGATTTTCTAAAGTGTAGACAAGGTTTCTTCGAGTGTACAAAAATCTTCACATTCTAAGTTAGTTTGGAATAAGTTTTCACTCACGAAACTTTGAAATCAGGCGTAAGTGGCCGGACACGCCCCCTTTTGAAAAAAAATTCTGTTCCAAAGTGAAACTGTTCTAACTGACTAGAACTGGAGCAAACTAAATGACGAGAATTCCGATTTCTAAGATACTCCGTTCTACACCAGTTGCTCCTAAAAATCAGGAGCAAATCATGTGGAAACTTGGGGCCCTTAAAACTAATTTTAGTGTGGAAGCAAGTCATCCTCGACTCCGGGGGACTGCCTAAGAAGAAGTGTTACATATAAGCTTGCTCGTCTCCTGGGCTTTAAAAAAAGGTAAGATTAAAAGTAAATACACTGGTAAAGGAATATATAATAATCAAGACCACTAATTTACAATTGTCACAAAATAATGGAATTATGGCATCTAATCCCCAAAACACCATGTATTAAGGAAATTTAACTTAGTCATTGTAAATCAATGGCCTTGATAACATATCGTGTGTTACATACCATAACATCTCTATTGCTATAAAACAATGTGTCCTCCAACCACCGTGAGCAGTAACACAGGAAATCTGCTAATCTATTTAAAACAAAGTCTTACTTAAAGCATACCCTTCCTATACGTATTCATCTTACTTGCTGTTGTCATGGATTTTCAGTCGCACTTTTCTGTCTCACTGTGATTGGCTCAAAGTGAGATAGCAGCAAACCACGACTGAAGAGGTTGGGAATGTGCAAATCAAAAGGGAGTAAAAGGCTGGAACTCTGCCAATTATGAATGAACAATCAGGAGAACATACTAAGCAGAAAAAAATGAACCAGTTCAATCACTTAAAATGCTTTATGAAAAAGTCAGCCATTTTTCTCAGCAATTAAATTAAACATTTCCAAAATAAGATTAAAAAAAAATACATGTTTTACAATAACATGATTAATTTATCCACTGAATTGTTATTTATGACTTTTAATGCCTCCCATGAAGTTACTACAAGACCTCAGCCCACCCCAAAAGCCTGGGATTTGACTGGATATTTCCTCCCCAAAACTTGAGTGTTGCCGACCACATTTGTGCATTGTGAACGTGTACAGGTTGCAGAATTTCTCAGCATGCATCAGTAGGTTTGGGTTGCAGGAGCAGGGTTCCCCCTCAATATCTGAGGATTGGAATGTTTCTTTGCTTCTTCCAAAAGGCTAAACTGGAGACTGAAACCTTAAAGCTTTTTGAAGCAACTATTAAAATATTAACTACAATTTTATAACGATTCTGAAATATTCACTTGGACAACACATGATTAACTGCACCTATGAGAGTTCGGTGTTCGCAGAAAATAAATTTACATTGTTCATCAAGACGTATTTAGTTTCCTCAGTGGAAAGGTTGAAGAGGATTTTTTATTTTACCAAGTGATTTAAACCTAGCTGGAAGAAATATTTGAATTATAGGATGCTGGCTGATTGACTGCTGTCCATGTCAATCATAACAAACCCCTTCACTTTTCATTTTAGTTGAAAATTCAGTATAAAACATCTTTCTACTAAAACATTTTGGGCTTTATGGCAATATTTTAATATAAAACCTTGGAAACTGAACAATGAATGTTTAAGCATTTTATGGAAATCTAGGTTTATTAAAGGTTGTGTAGTCAGCAAACGCATCAACAGTGTACTCGTGCTTTAAGGCAGAAATGTAGCATCAGCCTTGCCTCAGTGATAACACTTTACCCTGTCAGAAGATCCTGAGTTCAAGCCTGACTTCAGAGACTTGCGCATATAATCTAGGCTGACACTCTAATGCAGTACTAAGGAAAAACTGCACTGTTGGCAGCCTTTCAGGTGGACGTAAAGAATTTCATTTGAAGAAATCAGGGATATTCTTCTGGAGTCGTGGCCAATATTTACCCCTCACCAATATCCATGGGAAATTGACTAGAGGAGTAAAACTTACTGAATCAGAAAAAGTTCAGGTATATTGATATATTTTGATTTTTAAAAGACCACAATGCAGGAGTTAAAAATTCTAATCCTCATAAATGATTCCATTAACACCTACCCAGGGCCTTGTACATCAATGGTTCTCAAACTGGCGTCCTCCAAAAGTGTGTAGAAAAAAAAAGATTGACGTGATAATAGACCAATCATAATCGGACAAGCGGTGGCCGAGATGCCTCATCAATCAAGAATGCTGTCCAATGAGTGTGAATCAGATCTGAGCGCTCTCTGTGTTCGCACAGGTTTTGGTTGAAATGTGGAGCGAGAGAGAAAAAAAAGCAAGCTGGTCCGTACACGAGGCAGCAGTTAGTGTTTGGACGCAACGCACGTGTGAAGAGGGTAAGGCAAGGAGATAAGGCGCTTGGGGATAGAAATTCAGCAATTTTGCAACCGGGTTTTTGGTGCTCTCACCTTTTTTTAGTGAAAACCCCGTCGGCGGAAAATTCAGTGCCATTTTGCGGTAGCGGTTTTCAAATACCGTTAGAGAGGGGACTGCCGCTGTGCAAGACTCGAAATAGCATTTTTGCCAAAAATTTGGTTCTGTGCGCACCTGTATTTTGCGTGAAAAATACCAACATGTAAAAAGCTGCATTGCAGCCCTTGTATGATGACTGGCAAAAAAGGTAAGTTAAAGTTTTTATTTTTTTAATTCTTTTGCAGTGATTCGCTAGATAAGTGTCTTCTAAATGTTGTGTGAAATTTTTGTTCCAATTTTTTTTTTTAAAAAGGTGTTTTTCCGCCCTCCCAAGGCCCGACTCGCAATGGTATTGGCCTCGGACTAAAGTTAGCGAGGATCATGGTTTGCGCCGCGAATCCTCGTGCAACGCCTATTTTTACTGTTGCACAAATTACGGCCTGAATCTACGGTCTGATAGCGATGCGATAATGGTAATTTTGGCAAAAAAATACCGTTATCGCTGAGAACCAAATTTCTAGCCGTTAGTCTTTGCCCAACGAACAGCGCTGAGAATGAGTGCCAGAGAGAGAGGCCGTGACTCTAAAGCTTCATCTCTTGTTTCCCCAGTGACGTGATTATGTACAGCAAATCAGTTGGCAAAATTCTCCATGTGTCCATACTTTCTTTGCGCTTGTTTTTTTTTCTTAATTCCACTATGTGTGTGATTGCACTCAGTCATTGAAAGTGGGCACGCAGGTACAGCAGGCGGTAAAGAATGCAAATGGTATGTTGGCCTTCATAGCTAGGGGATTTGAATATAGAAGCAGGGAGGTCTTACTGCAGTTGTACAGGGCCTTAGTGAGGCCTCACCTGGAATATTGTGTTCAGTTTTGGTCTCTTAGTCTGAGGAAGGACGTTCTTGCTATTGAGGGAGTGCAGCGAAGGTTCACCAGACTGATTCCAGGGATGGCTGGGTTGTCATATGAAGAGCAACTGGATCAACTGGGCCTTTATTCACTGGAGTTTAGAAGGATGAGAAGGGATCTCATAGAAACATATAAGATTCTGACGGGACTGGTCAGGTTAGATGCAGGAAGAATGTTCCCGATGTTGGGGAAGTCCAGAACCAGGGGACATAGTCTTAGGATAAGGGGTAGGCCATTTAGGACTGAGATGAGGAGAAACTTCTTCACTCAGAGAGTTGTTAACCTGTGGAATTCCCTGCCGCAGAGTGTTGTTGATGCCAGTTCATTGGATATATTCAAGAGGGAGTTAGATATGGCCCTTACGGTTAAGGGGATCAAGGGGTATGGAGAGAAAGCAGGAAAGGGGTACTGAAGGAATGATCAGCCATGATCTTATTGAATAGCAGTGCAAGCTTGAAGCCCCAAATGGCCTACTCCTGCACCTATTGTTCTATGTTTCTATGTTTAAAGGCGCGTATAAATAAAAAGATATTATTAATAATAAAACTGGGCAAGTCAGGACATTGGTAGCATTTGTGGATAAATCACCATTCTGTACCCAGAGCTTTGGAGTAATATAGATTGGTAGCTGATAATTTAATTTTAGATGTATCTAATTATATATTACAATCCCAAACCAACCCCTTGGTGCTGCATCATCAATAAAGCAGCTGCACTTAACAAATCGTGTCGTTGTTTGTAGAATTTTTATTTTATATTGTTCGTAAAACAAGCTGGAGAGGTTTAGGTCTGTACTGGATGGTTACAGGCATTGCATGAAAATCCAAAATTTTGAAAAGTGTTTATATGTCTTTGGAGTCAATGCATTCATATGCCGTTTGAGTGGAAAAATACTGGTCAAGACAGGGCTTGTTACAATTGCTGTGCAACTGAATTGTTTTAAACTAAATTAATGCAGATATTGTACATGTATATTATGATTTTGCAATTCCATGTGTGAATATATAAGAGTGGGAAAATTGCAATTACTATAATAGAGTATTATAATGTAGATTGGTGGGGGGGCTCTGTGATTACTAATCTATTTGAAAAGAGGTCCTTCAACCAAAAAAGTTTGAGAACCATTGTACATTAACCATAGCACAGCACGCCCATCTGAAGTGTGTCATATCTTCCAGTAGAGGGAGCTCTAATATAATAGTTGTGAGCACAGCATCACCACAGGCCCAGATTCCCCTGCTAGCAAAGGGCCTCCTAAACCATATTAATACTGCTTACATATTTCAAACAGGAAGCTCAATGTACAGGAAGTGACCCAACAGCCAGCAATAATCAGTAATGTGATTATCGATAAAAACACATAATAGTTTTTTGCTTTCACACTCCATCGCTCAAAAAAAAATTAATGCAATACATTGGGATGGTTTTTTGGGATTCAGACTCTGAAGACTGAAGTCTCCAATTATTTTATTCCTAAAATAATTTGCAAAACACAAATCTAAATATTAGACAAATGTTATTCTCACAAAATGAAGGAGCTGCAACTCAGTTTTTTGTTCATAGCTGTTATTTAGGACCAGCAGGAGGTTTCCCTCCCCCTCCCAACTGATTCGGCAGAAGCACTTTAAGCAACAGATTAAAATGTATTTCTCTGTTTTTTTGGGAAAATGCCACCTAAATTAACCACATCAAATTGATAACAGCTTGAGCTGAAGCTTTTTGAGAAAGCGCCAGTCACAGCAAACAAGAAAAAAATATGACTATTGTTGCAAATAATTGTTCGAAGTCTACGCTTTGGCCAATGGTCTAGGTAAATAGTTAATTACCTTATGAAAAGTACAGACAAATGAAGAGACTGATTGAAAGGGTTTTAGTGTTTTTCGAAGAGAGATGGGGAAGAAATATTTTCCTTTACTCTTTCTTCCCCTATATCACACTCCATCTCTCGCCAAGACCACCTCTGCAGAAGTGTTGAATCCCGCCACCAGGATTAGTCTTGCCTTGATTTTCCATCTGTTAAGTTTCTGGCTTTTTACACTAGATATTTCTTCGGGTTTAGTGTGACTCATCTTTCCAGTAAGTGGACCTCATTCCCTTATGGGCCAGAATTTACGGTCAGCAGCAAAGCAAAGGCGATCACTGCGGCTCCCGAATAAAGCTTCCTACAATGCTCTCGCGATCTCTGGTAAGAAGTTCAGCTTTTCCAACATTCAGTTTGAGATCAGTGTAGTGTATAGTGTAGTGGGAAATCCATAGCATGAGCTGCTGACGTCAATAAGCTGTCTAAACAGTCAATCACAATGCAGAATTCTCATACAGGAAACCAGGACGTGAAGGAGCTCTTTTTATTCTGACTTACTAAAAAGGTTAGAGAGCAAAACAAAGATTGGGGCTCTCCCATGGGGAAATGGTAAACCTGAAATAAATATAAACAAATTTTGAAAAAATATTTTTGGAAGTTTCTTAAAAATTGTAATTTGTTATTAAAATGGTGAAATTTGACATATCACAAAATTAAAATTCGTTTTTCAGGGTATTAACATTTATTTAGCAGTTAATACCCTGTTAAAACCCCAGTTACACTTAATCCAAAAGGGACTAACTTTTAATGGGGTATTTAACAGCGATATTCGATCAGTTTCCCTGATTGCTGGCTATGGGTCGGGCAGGGACCACAGCACAGCCAGTGTCGGAGCAGTGAATGACTGACTGCAACTTCAGGATTTCCGCGTTAGAATGCACATGTCATAAATCCTGAAGCTGCAGTCAATTTCAAAGAGATAATAAATGCGAAAGCTGTTCGTTCGCTGTTATTACCTACCGCAAATTCACCCAAGACATAGGTAAGTGCAGCGATACCCAGGGTTGCAGAGAACCCCTGCTAGCACATCATGTGCCTCCTTGAGATCATCTTGTCTTCAGTAGGCAGACTATAAACTACTAGACAAAGTTTCAAAAGGTAAATGAACAATATCCAGTTTAAACAGTCATTACAAACTTTATTAAATGTCCTAGAAATGCCAAAAGCAACAAGATGCTTTTCCTGTGTTAACGCACAAAGTAAAACTGCCCCTTGATATTGGTTAGTTCTTGCATGGGTATCTCTGATTAGTGCAGCCTTTTTTAGTCAATACAGCCAAGATATAGCTGAATTTTTTTGGAAAATATCTAAAAACAAAAATAATTAAAAAACATTTTCCTTAACTACATTTAGATAATCAGATATTCACAGGATTCAAAAAGGCATTTGCCCACACAAATACAGCTGTCAAACATAATGGCCCTGAAATCTCAGTTTCTTCTCCCTGCGGGCATTCGACTAAAAATAGGAGAAAAGATGCGCACTTACCTTTTGGTCGAACGCTCGCCAGAGATCCCGGACTCGAGGCCTCCTTTTCTTGCGCAACGGAGCGCGTTCACGTTGGGACGTCCGTAGGAGTCACGTGGGCCTGGACACCCAATCACGGTAAAGTATTTTCTCATTCATAGCAATACGAGTTTCTTAAGCCCAAAACTTCTATTACTATGAATCAGAAACACCTCCAAACACGACATAAAACATTAAAAAAACAGCTCACAAATACATTATAGAAATTAAAGTTGAATTTTTTACAAAGTTTTAATTATGGTTTAAAATAAAATTACCCGAGTGGGCAGGGTTTTAACAAATATGTATTTTTAAATTTTATTTTAATATGTTTTTGATAGGTTTTTAAACTCTTACGCTGATAAAAGTAGGCCATGCGCCTGCTTTTACCAGGCGCAAGAGTTTTAAGGACATTCGCAGGGCAAGAGATGGTCAAATAGCCCAGTCTCTGCTGTGGGAATGTTCGTGCTCCCGAGATGCGTGCGATCTGTCATGCCAGAAACTTGACAGATCGGAAAAGCCGGTTTTCAGCACATTGCGTGCCAATGTGCTGAAAACCGGCTTTTCCAATGCCTTCTCGGGTCCATACACACTTCGTACAGACCTGGGGAGGCCGGAATTTCAGGGCCATTATAAACAGCCCCACCGGATGCTTCACTATAAATCCCTGCATTTACCTCTTTTTGAAACAGAAAAGACTTTCTATTGGCTGTAACCAATTTGTTTAATGTCATTCACAACTGTGCGAACATGCACATTGAATGTAATGGAATGGGTTGATCCATTGATCAGTTCCAAACACTGAGAACAATGTGTAAGATGGATCCTCTTCCAAGTACAGTGACCATCTCAGTGACAGGAGCAATTCAATTCACAATTAGATCACAATGATCAGGTACCAAGCAAGTAAATGCCTGCATACCAGTACCTTCAGCATACCAAACCGTTATATATATTCTCTGCGATTTGTAGAAATGACTAGCAGTAACCGATGTTAACACATGTGTGCTGTAAGCAGCAGGGAATAATATAATAAATAATCTATTAACAGAAATGCATAACTTTTGTCATAGCTTCCGTTTCTGAAAGAAAGTACTTGTCCTCAAGCATTTCTGCTCAGATCAGGAATGCACCTAATGCATGATGGGCACAAATTCACAACACACCAACACTTGTTGTTCTAATGGCCCGGAATTTGCTGTGGGTAATAACAGTGAACTAACAGAAGTTCACTGTTGTTCCCTCTTTGAAACTGACCACAACTTCAGAATGCAGCGCAGGTGCAGCCTAACGCAGAAATCCTGAAGTTGCAGTCAGTCATTCATTGCTCCAACACTGGTTGTGACCCACCCACTCCCCCACACAGCTGAAAATCAGGGTCATCTGTGAAATCAGGGAAAATTATGGAAACTTTGGTTCTTTTGCCTTACTATCGCTGTTAAATACCTCTTTAAAAATGAAACCTTTTTGGATTAGGTGTAACTGGGGTTTTAACAGCGTATTGACTGCTAAACAAACGTTATGACCCTGAAAAACTAATTTTAATTTTGTGGAGTGTCAAATTTCTCCAGTTTAATAAAAATTATTTTTTTTGAAAGAAACTTAATATATATATATATATATTTCTAAGTTTGTTCATCTTTATTTCAGGTTTACCATTTCCCCATGTGAGAGCCCCAATTTTTTTTTTGCACGCTATAAAATGTTTTTTCAAGTTAAAATCAAAGGAACTTACCCACTTCCTAGTTCTCAGTCTGTGAAAATTCTGCATTGTGATTGGCTGCTTAGACAGCTTGTTGACATCACAACAGCTCGCATCAGGGATTCCCCATTAACTTGCGCTGATTTCAATCAACTGCACGTCAGTAAAGCCGAACTTCTCGCCACAGAAGTGATGAGATCTCTGTGGGAAGCCTACTTCGGGGCCAGCAGCGAACGCCTTTGCGTCACTGCTGACCTCAATTTATGGGCCAACGTGTACTGCCACTTAAACATCTATAATAGAAATGACTGCATTTAAAAACACAACGGGAGATCACTCTCTGGTGAGATCTAATAACACCAGCAGTAACATTCAAATGTGTGAAATCAACGTTATTTACTCCCTCACTTTTAATCTCATCTCAACAATTTCCAATCATCTACCTGCAGAAATAATAACCCCCAGCATTTCTTGTGCATATTCATACAGTTGTGAATGGCGTGAAAGATGCCAACAGAATGCCTTTCTCCTTCAAAATGAGCTAAATGCAGGGTTTGTGAAATGTGCAAGACCACTCCATATTCAGATGAAGAAAGCTCTTTGGCCATTTGATTTAATCCTATGCAGTATCAACTCTACCACTTTCATAAGTTGATCCAGAAGATGCATACAAGGAGTTATCACTTTTACAGCACCAAATATATCTATTGTATGTAATCAAAAATCTTAAATATCTAATAAATCATTAATTTGCATTCTTCATCACAATAATCTGAGATGTTTAAAAAAGTCTTTTTCAAATAAATCAGGACATCAGGCATTTCACCTTTGTCTTTTCATTAAAACTATATTTATTCAGTGAACAATATTCTAAATTACTTGCTCCATTCCCATTAAAGTTCAGATTATGTGAAATCCAATTCAAATGAAATTTTATTTAGTGAAATGCAGCCACATTT
The DNA here is from genome assembly GCF_044704955.1 of Pristiophorus japonicus. NCBI lineage: Eukaryota > Metazoa > Chordata > Chondrichthyes > Pristiophoridae > Pristiophorus > Pristiophorus japonicus. Next base: position 90,009,696 of record NC_091990.1, on the reverse strand, counting down.
GTACCCCCTGATTCATAGACTCAATTAATCACGGTGAGTGTCTGAGGTAGATTTTACCAATTTTAATGTTACTGCTTGGTGTTGTTGGATTTCACTAGTGTGGCCATTCTCTTGCCAATTTTCTCCTCTCTCCTGAAGGACTCCTTGCTGGGGTATGGTTTTGCAGGTACTGGTTAGGCTCTTACTTGGCTCTTACTTACTCACATGCGCGGCGTGATGCGAGCGTTTGCAGGATATTCGAGCATGGCTGCTAAAAAGAACCGTAATACAGGTACAACGTCTGAAATCCGGAATCGTCGGGACCGAGTCCATGCCGGTTTCTGGGTTTTGCTGGATTTCGGACCTCACCACAGACCGAATCCGTGCAGGATTTCGGACCTCGGCGCCTGCTGATCCTCTACTCGGTGAAATGTCCGGTTTTCGGAAGTTGCACCTGTACAGGTACTACGAGAAAAAAAAACATAGCCCTAATCCAAAGCTATTAAAATATGGTGTCAAGAAGAATCTCTTATTTCATGAAACACAGATGCTTTAAGGTATCAGCAATAGGTGATTTCACACCCTAATCAAAACTGTTTGGGATAGGTAGCAAGTGTGCAGCCGATAATGTAAATTATGCTTCTGGTTTGGGCAATGAAAAATGCCATGGGATTCTTTCTTCAGTCCTCATTGCCTAATTTCTATCATCTTTGCTGGGTGCTAGCTAAGATTGGCAGCTTGTTGTTTGGCTGCAAACACAGCCCATTTGTGCACTCCACCACCATTATCTGACACTCAACATAATGCACACATATGCAAATAACTTACTGCTATATAAGCAATTATTTATGTAGTGGGATCGATGGAAGATTCTTCCCAGACCAAAAAAAACTCTAACCACTGATCTCTACTGTAATTTCAGTAAATTCTTCACACACATTGATGAATGTGTAATGAAAGTAGTAGATGCTGACACATGCATGCTGTAGAGGAATCATCTAGTGAAGGGCAGATACCAAAAACGTCAAATTGGAATGGACTCAAGTTTTGGCCTGAGTTGCTCCGATTTTTTTTGAGGAACTTGTTTAGAATGGAGCATCTTAGAAATTGCAATTCTCGCCATTTAGTTTGCTCCAGTTCTAGTGAGTTAGAATAGTTCCATTTTAGAAGATTTTTTTTTCCAAAAGGGGACGTGTCCAGCCACTTACACCTGCTTTGCAAGTTTAGGCAGTGAAAACTTACTCCAAACTAACTTAGAATGGAGTAAGTGTAGATTTTTGTACGTCAGAAAAACCTTGCCTACATTTATAAATCAGGCGTAGAGAACGAGAAATGGGGGGGGGTTTACAAACATTAAATACTTCACTTTTACAAATAAAGAGCCATCATCAATAATAAATGATAAATAAATAAATCAAAAAAAATTAAAAATTAAAAAGAATCAATAAATAAAAAATTAACTTTCTACTCACGTACTGCAGCACCTGGAGCCCTCCAACAGCGTGCTGGGACGGGCCCCCCCCCCCCCCCAGGAGATGTCCGCCGACCAGAACTGTTTGAGTTCTCACCACTGTGTGCCTGAAATCTTGGGCTACTGGCTCCAAAAGTTCCTTAGTCAGACACTCATTGTCCTCTTTCACAATTTCACGGGAGGCTTCGACAACTGTGCTCTTGCTCCCTTCTGAGGAACTCTGACAAGAATTCAGGTAATCTTTGAGACAATTGTCGGTGATGTCTGAAAGCCAGAATCAGGAAATTCTTGCAATGGACAATCCAAGGTGAGTATCTTGTCTGGAAGGGAGGGTTAGGTGGCTATTTAAGAGAAAGGATTGTGTTCTGCATTCAGAAGGATGTTGTGAGAGAGTGGATTCTTTTGTATCAGAGTGCAGTACTACATTCGGTATCTGGGTCATGGACATCTGCCACTCCTGGAGGCTCTGAACATGGTTCCATAAAAACTTTACAGCTTCATCCTGCACCGCCGCTGAGGACTTCGGGCGGGGCCCGCACGCAGAAGATGCCGGTCGCCGCCACCGACACTTCGGGCGGGGTCTGCCCCCAGCGAGATGCCGGGTGGGCGGGTCCCCGCCGCCGACACATCGGGTGGGGTCTGCCACCAGCGAGATGCCGGGCGGGCAGGCCCCGCCGCCGACACTTCGGCCGGGCCTCCGCCGCCGACACTTTGGGCGGGGCCCGCCCCCAGCGAGATGCCGGGTGGGCAGGCCCCACCGCCGACGAAGAAAGAGGTGTCAGGCCACTCCGCCCGGGATAGGGGCGACGTCCCTTCGGCCAGGGATAGGGTCGTCGCCCGCAGACACGACGCGCTGGGAGGGCCAGGAGCTACTGCGCAGCTGCCGGCACTGCTTTTGGCGCAGGGATGTCGCTCTGCCCCCAGCAGCATTTGTTGCACCGCGCCGAGCTGGAAACGGGCCTACAGCTATCGGAGAATTGCGAGGTAAGTATTCAGCGCAATTTTTATTCTACAAATTAGGCGGGCTTCTCCGATGTGCGCTGTTCTATCGGAGGTCTGAAACTTGAGCCCATTATCTCTGAATTAAAATAGATTTATATTAGCATCGCCAAATGTTTACAACTGCTACAATATCAGGAATACTAACCTATAGCAAGATAGAAACATTCTGAAGTCAGCAGAGGGTTAAACCTTCTAGCCTTACCACAGGCTATTTATACTACAAGGCACTTTTGCACAACAACCAACCACTTCCAAACTGAAGTGAGTTAGGTCAACAGTCAAAACACATGTTGTTTCAGATGCACTCAGAATGCACACAGTTCAGAATTATTCCACTTTCAGCTTTGGCATCAGGATTTGAATCTAGCCCAGGAACACACAATGAAATCTCTACATTCTGCCAGTTGCAAGGAATTTGCATGAATTGAGTTTGACTAGACAATCCAGGTCCTACTGTATTGGGCCCATAGCACAAAACTGTTCCTAGTTTGACATAAACTGGTATTCTCCCTTAAAGCCAGCAGGATGGCTGGTGTGCAAGATGGAAAAATTCACACAGGTAAAGCAACAGCTACTCCTCAAACTGGGGTTGAGGCAGAATACATTGCATTTGGTATTATCAGACGTAGGGGGTCCTTGATGCTGACAATGCATGTCCAAAACAATGTCCAGATTCCTTATTTTGATGAGCCCCACAATTTACCCAAAAGTTGAGATCTACATTTGCCTCTCGCCGTGGCAATATGGGCCCACATTCCTGTTGTCCCCTGATTATGCTCTGCGATTTATCCCTTTCATTGCTATCTGCTTTTCAGTGGATTGACTCCATGCTAGAAAACAAGTCTCACCAAAAGGTGCCAACTTCATGCTTCCTTTGTGTCAGTGCTTAATGCATAGACAGAACATTGCAGGCAGTGTATGCATCGGAATATCAATCAGATTACAACAGACTCAACACTTCCAGTCGTCTAACAGACTGGCCAAACACAAAATTCAAGCCATTCTGACAAGTATGCTGACTATCTGCATAGTGATGCTTATGAATTGGAAGTTGCAAACTATTTCCAAATGTGTGAATTGAACCAAGGATAGTGTCACCAAATTACATTAGAACAAGCTGTTTTAATTAAGTCATGTTTTCTCCCGTCTGCCCAAGTCCACCCACATCATTATCCTAGATACCACCTTGCAGAAAATTGAGACCAAATTACATCTCCAGTACTGAACAAGAGTGAATGCAGAGTTTATAGATATATTCAAAAACATTACAGAATGTACTCAAAGTACTATAAAAACACATTTTGTATCACTTTTTAAGAACAGCATGTACTAAACACTTGGAGCAGATGCACAATTCACGTCATTGCTATTTCTAACGGGCTGCTTTTGTACATTGAATTTTACGTGAGTAATAACATCTTTAAGTGACCAAATCATCAACTGTTTTTGACTTATAGGTACTTAATTTTCACATCAATATATTTAAGGTATAAAGTATACCTCTCAAAGCTTTACTGACAATCAAGTCTTGAACAGAAAACTAACCAACGTCTTACATTGCATCATTGCCCAATATCGAAAATTCATCCTTCCCACCAAGCAAATTCAGCAGTTAATAAAAAAAAACTTCCTGTTGAGATTAACTACTAATTAGAAAAGAGTATTTCCTGCAAAATGCTGATTCCTCACCACAACCCCACTCACCATAAGTATTGTTTCATTTATTTGTTGCCTCTATATTACAAAACAGGCAGCCACCCTTTCAATTTGTTACAAAAATAGATTGAAACAAAATCTGCCCCAAATAGTTCCTCATCTTTTACCTATATTTATGAAGTGAATAATATTGAAACATTTCAATTTTTGTAACGGAGAAAAATTCCAGTTAGGTTCTGATCATGTTTCATCATTGGTTCACTCAAAACACACGTTTCGCTTTGACGTAATTGTAGGCTTGAAGCCCGAGTGGGATCTCTTCCTTTAACTGTACAATACTGTATAGTTATCAGCTGGAGGCACCAAAAGAACCTGGGTACTTCTGCAGAGAGGGATGAGGCAAAAATTAGCTTGTGGAACAGTTGTTCCAGGTTGCTCTCAGTCGATCGTCTGGAACCAATCAAGAAAAGCGTGTCTAAAATTCGTCAACCCAAAACCCCAACATTTTGCACAAAACAAAAAAATCTGCCTTACTTTTTAAAAAAGTATTGTTCCACCCCTTCTCCATGACTTCCCTTAGGCACCTCCCCAAGTAACCATTCAGGTGAGTTTAAACAGAGTACTGCCAGGCTATTCAACCATTTAAGGGAGAAAGTGGACACCATAGTCGGTGCTAATTATGTGCATAACAGACAAAAGTTTAACTTTTAAACTTTTAATCAACCTTTAAACTTTTTAAACAAGTTGGGATAACTTAAAACTTACACTTTAGACTTTTAATCGAAATACTTTAAAACATTTATTACTGATCTACATCCTTGACTTTTTAACAATCTTTATAAACTTTTTAAACTGGGGAAACTTTTATAACCTATTATTGATTTACATCATAGACTTTTTAACAACTCTTAGAAACTTTTTGAAATCAATTGGGAATTTTTATCAACTTTTAAAATAGCTTTGGAGGTCACCTTTCTAATGCCTGCCCCCCAGCCAAGCCTCGGGCCATCTACCATCAATGGCGCTACTCGGCGCCGAGCTTGCGGTCAACACTTCGCCATAGGCAATTAGGGTTATAGAGCTGTGCCTGGTCTCCCGTTGTCTTGGACCAAGACCTTGTTCGGCTAAGCCCGTGTGGTTGCCGGTGTGCAGCGGCCACCCCACGTTAAAAGAACTCACACGCAGGCATCTTCCACTTCGTCAGTATGAAGTTCGGGACCTGGAACGTCAGGACCCTCATGGACAATCCCAATAGCAACAGGCCGGAACGCTGCACCGCCATAGTTGCCCGGGAACTCAGGCGTTTCGACATTGACATCGCTGCCCTAAGCGAGACCCGACGGGCAGGGAAAGGCCAGTTGAAGGAACATGGTAGAAGGTACACCACCTTCTGGAAAAGGAAACCAGAGGCAGAACGCCGCCTTCATGGAGTCGGCTTTGCCGTCAAGAATGAGCTGGTCGATCGCCTCAAAGACTCCCCCCTGTGGGGTTAACAAACGCCTCATGACTTTTCGTATTACCTTATCTCGGAACCAATATGCCACAGTCATCAGTGCGTACGCCTCTACACTCGTTGCAACGGATGAGGCTAAAGAGGGTTTTTATTCCAACCTCGAGACATCCTTGTCCCGCGTCTCCACGGGCGACAAATTGATCCCCCTGGATGATTTTAATGCCAGGGTCGGCAAAGACACAGCCCTCTGGGGAGGCGTGATTGGCAGAGAGGGGGTAGGGAAAGCCAACTCCAGCGGTACCCGACTCCTGACAAAATGTCTCGAACATGAACTCATCAACACCTTGTTCCGCCAGAGGGACAAATACAAGACATCGTGGCAACACCCTCGCTCCAAACATTGGCACCTGCTTGACTATGTCATCATCCGAGCCAGGGATCGCAAGGATGTGCGCATCACCAGCGCCATGACAGGAGCTGACGACTACTGGACGGATCACCGCCTAAGTCGATCCATCATCAACATTAACATAGCCCCAAAGCAGAGGGGACAGCAGAAGCAGTTCCGCAAAAAAATGAATGCTGGGGCACTTAGAGACCCAGCTAAAAGAGCCCTATACAGCCAGCGCCTCACAGCTAACCTGGCGTGCCTTGATGACCCTGAGATGCTCAATGCCCACAGCGCTTGGTCTGTCCTCCAGACCTGTTTAACCAGTGCCTGTGAAGAGACACTTGGTCACTCAACCAGAAAACATCAGGGCTGGTTTGATGAAAATGATCAGGAGATCGAAGAACTAAGATCGCAAGCGCAAAGCATTTCAGAGACTCAAGCAACAACCCAACTCGGGAGTTGCAAAACAACATTACAGACGGCTCAAGGCTCGGGTCCAACAAAAATCCCAGGACCTAAAAAACAGGTGGTGGACGGAAGAAGCACAGGAGATACAACAACTGGCCGATAGCCACGATATGCGAGGATTCTTCGCTGCAGTCAAGATCACCTATGGTCCAAACTCCCAAGGCCCCACCCCACTGCTGGCCAAGAATGGGGAAACACTCATCAAGGACACCAAGGCTGTCAGGGTCTGATGGAAGGAGCACTTTGAAGATCTCCTCAATCGAGACTCTGCCTTTGACTCGAGTGTTCTCGACTCCATCCCGCAGCATGCGACCCGCCACAAACTCAGTGAAACTCCAACGTTGCACGAGGTAGGCAAAGCCATAAAACAGCTTAAGAATAACAAGGCTACGGGTGCGGATGGAATCCCTGCTGAGGCGCTAAAATATGGCGGAGAGGCGCTGTTGGCGCGGATACATGACCTCATCTCTCTCATTTGGAGGGAGGAGAGCATGCCAGGAGATCTGAGAGATGCAGTGATTGTGACCATTTTTTAAAAAGGGGACAAGTCCGACTGCGGCAACTACAGGGGAATTTCCCTATCATCAGCCACTGGGAAAGTTGTCGCTCGAGTTCTCCTCAATCGTTTTCTCCCTGTGGCCGAGGAGCTCCTCCCGGAATCACAATGCGGATTTCGTCCCCTACGGGGCACAACAGATATGATCTTTGCAGTGCGACAGTTGCAGGAAAAATGCAGGGAGCAGTGCCAGCCCTTATACATGGCCTTTTTCGATCTTACAAAGGCCTTTGACACTGTCAACCGTGAGGGTCTATGGAGCATCCTCCTCCGTTTCGGATGCCCCCAAAAGTTTGTCAACATCTTTCGCCTGCTTCACGATGACATGCAGGCCGTGATCCTTACCAACAGATCCATTACAGACCCAATCCACGTCCGGACCGGGGTCAAACAGGGCTGCGTTATCGCTCCAACCCTCTTCTCAATCTTCCTCGCCGCCATGCTCCACCTCACAATCAACAAGCTCCCCACTGGAGTGGAACTAAACTACAGAACCATTGGGAAGCTGTTTAACCTACGCCGCCTCCAGGCCAGGTCCAAGATCATCCCAACCTCTGTCGTTGAGCTGCAGTATGCGGACGACGCCTGCGTCTTTGCTCATTCAGAGGCTGAACTCCAGGATATAGTCAATGTATTCACTGAGGCATATGAAGGCATGGGCCTTACGCTTAACAACCGTAAGACAAAGGTCCTCCACCAGCCTGTCACCGCCACACAGCACTGCCCTCCAATCATCAATATCCACGGCGCAGCCCTGGACAACGTGGACCATTTCCCATATCTCGGGAGCCTCTGATCAACAAAGGCAGACATTGATGCGGAGATTCAGCATCGCCTCCAGTGCACCAACACAGCCTTCAGCTGTGAGGAAAAGAATGCTTGAAGACCAGGCCCTCAAAATCTACCCCAAACTCATGGTCTACATGGCTGTAGTAATACCCGCCCTCCTGTATGGATCTGAGGCATGGACGATGTATAGAAGGCACCTCAAGTCACTGGAGATATATCACCAACGATGTCTCCGCAAGATCCTGCAAATCCCCTGGGAGGACAGGCGCACCAACATCAGTGTCCTCGACCAGGCTAACATCCCCAGTATTGAAGCACTGACCACACTCGATCAGCTTCGCTGGGCAGGCCACATAGTACGCATGCCACATAGTACGCATGCCAGATACGAGACTCCCTAAGCAAATGCTTTATGCGGACCTCCTTCATGGTAAACTAGCCAAAGGAGGTCAGCGGAAACGTTATAAAGACACCCTCAAAGCCTCCCTGATAAAGTGCGACATCACCACTGACATCTGGGAGACACTGGCCGCAGACCGCCCAAGGTGGAGAAAGTCCATCCGGGAGGGCGTTGAGCTCTTCGAGTCTCGACGCAGAGAGCATAAGGAGGCCAAGCGCAGGCAGACCAGCCCCACCGACCCCTTCCCTCGACGAATGTCTGTCCCACCTGTAACACGGTCTGTGGCTCTCGTAACGGACTGTTCAGCCATCAAATAACTCACTTTGGGAGTGGAAGCAAGTCCTCCTCGATTCCGAGGGAATGCCTATGAAGGTATCAGACATCCATACATGCAAATTGTACAGCTGGAGTCACTGGATACTGAACTAGAACAGAAACTCCAACTTACTTTTCCCCCTCCACAGTCAGGAGTGCCGAGGCCACCTGTCTCGCTCAAATTTCTGCTCGGGTTGAGATTAGCTAATACAGCACAGACAGGAGAATAAGCATGGGAGCTTCCTGGTTTATATAGCTCACCAGCATATCACATTTACCACCCAATAGAGAAACTTACTACTGTATTTCTGTAAATCATAGCAACTTATGTTATGTTATTATACAATGTATTGACATTTCCAAGATAATATGTTTTAAATGCAAGAAATATTATTCTTAATATGATAACCTCATTTTTCTTGCTCTTTCTACTAAATGTATGTGGGACTTGAGGTGAGAATGCAATTAACTGAGCCAAGCTGAAACTATTTTTCTTTCAGCATGGCTCATCATCTACATACAAATCAATAGGCAATCATGAAAATAGAAGAACCAGAGAACCAATGTCCCTTTAACACTTTCTAGCCTCGCAGTGACCATGAAAGTTGTAAAGTCTCACCACAGGTATTTTACAGGTCATTAGTCCTGACCAGGTCTGAGGAAAATTGATCTGGAATTTAACCATTTTGGTAGAATGCCATATTCTCCCCATCAGTTTTTGTAACAGTATTTTACAAAGAACAAGTCTAGGGTGCAAATTCTTATTTACAAGCCAAATTCGATAGAACACGGATGAGCGCAACAGTGGAATCAAGGGCCAATAACCAAAACATTAATCCATCTTTTCTCTTTACAGATAATGATCTGCTGTACATTTGCAACATTTTGTCTTTATTTCATATTTCCAGCATTTGCACTCTTGGCTGTGCTATAATTTTAACCAAATGGAGAATTTGATCCATTTTTGGAGAAAACAGAAACATGGGACAGAGATCCCTGATGACAAGTTAAAATCCGTCAAGATCATTTCGGACCTGCATTACTGCGGGAGAATCAAGCAATGTCTAGGACTCTGTGGGGCTTCAAATATTCACCATAAGCACCCTTAAGAATTTGAAGGAGATTGCGTGCTGAAAGCAATCATATAAAGTAGAAATATAGCAGCAGTTTAATGCTGGAGAAACTTTCTGACATGTACAACTTTCTGGCATCAATATTGATGTGGCCTGAATGTGGTTTTGATTAATGACACATCTTAAATCAAGGTGCTTTAGGTGAAATAAACCACACTCCAAGAATAAAGTGTAGGTGATAAAAGTGCAACAGAAAGAAACAAGTTAATCAATGTTTTTGGTGTGAAGTAATAGAACTGTTGACAATAGTTGGGTTAAAAAAAGGATTGTGGTGTGAATCCAGAATGAAAAATTGCATGCACTGTGGTTTGGGGAGCTCATGTCACACATAAATTGCAAGATTGAAAAGGCTTAAAGGGACAGTTTCTCATGATTCCACATTGATTTGCAGAAGATAAACAAATGGGAAAGAATGGATCTCATCTCTGATGTTGCACTACTTCTGAGTATCATTTTGTAAAGTGGCTTACATTTTGTACATTGCTTACAATATTGAACATTTTAAGTAACACTTCAGAGCTGTAACTACACATCAGGGAGATGCTTGGCAGCTGTACACTCACTTGGCTGACAAATGAAGTGTGGCCTGACTAGCATTAAAGAGAAGAGCTCTATTTTTTTTTAAAAGGGCAATAACAGAATATTTAACAGTCGTATCAACCATGTATCAAAATTGACCATTTTGCAAGATTAACAAAGTTGCAGCACTATCTCCAGGTAAACCTGTATTCCGTACATGGGCCATTTTTAACAGGTTAGCTCACACACGGAGGCTGATGAATCACTAAGTATTATAGTAATACTGAGATGTCAGACATTGGTATTATTGTAATACCGTCACATTAGTAAGTACATATTATGAGCCTAAATGAATGTTAATTTCTATTTTGTCTTTCTTTCCTTTCTAGTTCTCATCTTTTGTTATTAACTGAATGCTTAAAATGAACTTTTTTTGAGAAAACATATCTACTGTTCATGTCGGAGCTGGAGCTGATATCCCTTAAAAATTCTCTAATCTGCTGAAAATTGATTCCGCAAACCCGTTTTTCACCAAATTACAAGACAGACTTTTAAAGTTGACCTAATATACTTATTAGAACATCAGACCAAACTTCCACATTTTTTAACAGGCTCTGTTGAAATCAGGAGGCACGATTAGTTGGTAGCCCAGACAAGCAGATCAGTTGGCAAGATTCGAAGAGAAAATAACTGCTGAGAGGCTATTTTATATTTGGCAGTGTACTGTGAATATTAGGAATAGATTATTTTTGAAATGTTAGGCATTGTGGATTTCCATTAGCCATGAGAACATAAATGTCTAGAATCTTTCCTGAAGATTATTTTTGTAGGATGTTGTAGATCCAGAAATGTTACTGTATTATTGTTTCAGCCATGGCTCAGTGAGTAGCACACTTGCATTTGTATCTGAAGGTTGTGGGTTCAAGTTCTACTCCAGGATGACACACCAATGCAGTACTGAGGGAGTGCTGCACTGCTGGAGGTGCCCTTTTCCGGATGAGATTTTAGAATGAGGTCACACCTGTCCTCTCAGATGGACGTATTTCAGATGGACGTATTACATGACATTATTTCAAGGAATACAGGGGAGTTCTCTCCGGTGTCCTAGACAATATTTATCCCTCAGCCAACATTACTAAAACAGGTCATCATCTCATTGCTGTTTGGGGGACTTTTCTGTGTGCAAATTGGCTGCCACGTTTCCTACATTACAACATGACTACATTTCAAAAAATTACTTCATTAGCTGTAGAGCGCTTTGGAATGTCCTAAGATCACACAAGTTGTTCTTTTTCTGTTTCTTTTATTTATCAGGATTTTTTACAAAAGAAATGTTTAATTGATCTAACAAGGATTAAATTATTACTTGGATTGTAAATTGCAGCTTAATTTTTCATTTGATTTGGGAACAAATTAAGGTCATGGACAAATGACTTCAAAACTGCTGTTTATTTTCCAAGAGGAATGTTTATGATCTTTCTTTTGGAGGTTAAAGTTATATTTTATCTTTCCCCTAGCAGCAACAGCTGACCTATGGGGGCGGGGAATATAAATGCTAATTTATTTGCTGGAAGTCCAGTCTTTAAGTTTTATTAAAGCTTTACAGCTTTAACAGCATTGAGTACAGAACACTGCATTTAAATATAAAGAACTTTTTTTTTTGAACAATTTAGAATGCAAAATGTTTATCAAAATTAGTAGTGCTCTCCTCCAGTGGCTCATGTATTTAGTTTCATTTAAAAAAAACGAAACTTAAAAAAAAACCTACCTAACTCACTTACACTGGCGTAAAATTAAATGGCCAGAATTGCAACTAAAAAGGTACTCCAGAAAAATCAAGTTGCTCCAAAAAAAAACAGAACTCCTGGGGAAATTTGGGCCCATTATGTTCAGCCAGTGCTCTTGTAAACTGGCTAAACAGTGCAGGTCCAGCCTTCTGCACATACACAGGGATAGATAGCCATGACATGTGGAGAGTGTAGTAATCTCGTGATCTTGTGTCAGGACATCACAACCAAAATGTACTGCCACTGCTGCAGAAACATTTTTACTCGCCTCAATTAGATTGTGAAATTCCTTACCATCACTTCCGGAAGGTTTACTTTGATGTGGCCAACAGCTGCATAGCAATGTAAAATTGGCTTGCACCTTGCGAACTTTTGAAGCCAAGATGAAAGAGGCAAGCAACAGTGGCGAAAGGATACTGCAGTTTCCTGATTATGCAGAAATTATATATCCAGCAGAAAAGAACTAAGCACAGTGATGCAGACGATGTAAACTAGAAAAATAATTTGCATTGAACAGCAACATCAGAAGAATCTAGTCTGATGACAAGCTAGTACGAGAAGCCCACTGCCAGTAGAATCCAATCAGGATCAAGACCACTGCTGATTTTCCCCTCTTGTCAAAGGGGCACTGAGGTCAATGATGGAGCCCCTCGTCATTTTCCTGGCCAAGATCAGCTAGGGGATCAGAATGGGGATCAATGTGTGGATGGGCAAAAATACTGAGCCACTAATTTTGATAAACAAACATTTTGCATTCTAAGCTGTTAAAAAAGTCCTTTATATTTAAATGCAGTGTTCTGTACTCAATGCTGTTAAAGCTGTATAGCTATGCAATTTGACATTTTCCTATACAATAACAATTACTCGCTATAAACAATTCCTATTGCTAATCTTGCAATTACTGCAATTACCCCAAAGTAACAGCAATCTCAAATGACCTTTTTGAATGTCAATGCATTTTATCTAACATACAATGGAAATTATTGCATTAATTTCATGACTAAATGGCATCAGCATAATGCCAGCAATATTTATTGGCACAGAAATTGTACTATATTTCTCTTCCCATTAGGGGGACACACTATAGCTGGTGAATGACAATACATAACTGGATTTATGCAAGAAACTACTTTTGTTTTTGAAAAACATTACAAGGTATAAAAAGTATAACCACCAACTTGTATGATCCTACAAATATTAGCCCAGGGTTTGCTGGGAAAATAACTGAGTTTAATATGCACGCAGTTATTAATCTGTAAATCGTGCAGCAATTTGTGGTGAAGGGATTCCCTGGAAGTTGCGAATCGCCACAAATAGCCTTTTAAAAAATAGCTCGTCGTCAACCTCCCCTTGAGTTTCAAGAAATTGCTGCATTTGCACAGTAAATACAAATTTAACTCACCACTGAAAGTTAGGGTGGGTACTCAACAGTGTAAGGACCCTTTTAGTGACGAGATTTATATTCTTGCAAAGCCACTCAACCTCTCTGGCCCAGAAAAGGAACAATTTAAACTGTGGAGTCTCATTCCTGCAGGCAGTAAAAATTGTTACTGGAGGTTTTAAAAAAAAGTGGCTTACTTTTACGGTGTCTTTTTTTCTATCTCTCTTAATCCAATCTTTCTTTCCCTCTCTTTATTTCTCTTTCTGTATGTAATTTAACTTGAAATCACTCTTTCTCCTTCTCAGTCGTTCCTCGGTTTCTTTTTATATCCATAAATCTCATTGGTTAAGGAGATAGACTGTTGGTCCCATTGTGAAGGTTCCAGGTGCCCGGTTATAAGAACACAAGAAATGGGAGGTGGAATAGGCCATTTGGCCCTTCGAGGCTGCTCCACCAGTCAACAAGATCATGGCTGATCTTCTACCTCAACTCCACCTTCCCGCACTATCCCCATATTCCTTAATTCCCCAAAATTTATCGACCTCTGTCTTGAACATACTCAACAACTGATCTCTCTGGGGTATAGAATTCCAAAGATTCACAACCCTTTGAGTGAATAAATTTCTCCTCATCTCAATCCTAAATGGCCGACTAAGATTATAACCCTATGTTATAGATTCCCGAGCCTGGGGAAACATTTTCTCAGCATTAACCCTGTCAAGCCCCTTAAGAATTTTATACGTTTCAATTAGGTCACACCTCATTCTTCTAAAATCTAAGGAATATTATGTCTAGTCTACTCAATCCTTTCTCATAGGGAAATCCCCGATCAGCTCACACCTCCAGCAATTTGCAGTGCAAAAATGTTTCGAGCTGAAGGGTGAGGAAAACAGTAAGGGGCCGTGAATTCAACAATCTCTTTACCCATTGCTACAGTTAAAACATTGGACTGATATTCAAAATAATTCTGATTTTAGTGCATGACATCACTTCTGTTATTGAAACACTTATTTGTTTAAGGAATGAAGATCTAATCTGATTAGTTACTTTAGAAATGGGGCAAGACAATATTGAGGCAACATTTCACTTTATTGTAGCTTGATTCTTGACCATAATTATCTCGAGCTTTAGTCGTGTATGAACTGTTGGAAGAAGCCTTTGAGGACAATGCAGTCCGCTAACTCAAGTTTCATACTACATTTAGCATATTAATAGGTAATTTATTAGCTTGCAGTAACACATCATAAATACTTGATCCATTTTGGATGAAAAATTAAAACTACAGGAACTTGCTACCTTTAGGAGTAATTAGCTCACATAAACCAACCTTCTTAAATCTTAAACTAACTGACATTTAGACAAACTCTACATAACATCTCTGCAAAAACATTTACTAAAATGTACTATACATATTATAGAATGAGAAGTTTCATTCATGAAAAGTACACCCCCTTGACATTCAATGGCACTGCCATTGTCGAATCCCCCACCATCAACATCGCCCGCGGGGGTCACCATTGACCAGAAACTTAACCAGCCACATAAATACTGTGGCTACAAGAGCAGGTCTGAGGCTGGATATTCTGCAACCAGTGACTCACCTCCTGACTCCCCAAAGCCTTTCCACCACCTACAAGGCACAAGTCAGGAGTGTGATAGAATACTCTCCACTGGATGAGTGCAGCTCCAACAACACTCAAGAAGCTCGACACCATCCAGGACGAAGCAGCTCGCTTGATTGGCACCCCATCCACCACCTTAAACATTCACTCCCTCCACCACCGGCGCAGTGTGTACCATCTACAAGATGCACTGCAGCAACTCGCTAAGGCTTTTTCGAAGGCACCTACCAACCCAAATATCTACCACCTAGAAGGACATGGGCAGCAGGCGCATGGGAACATTACCACCTCCAAGTTCCCCTCTAAGTCACACACCAACCTGACTTGGAATAATATCGCCGTTCCTTCATTGTCGCTGGGTCAAAATCCTGGAACTCCCTACCTAACAGCACCTTGGGAGCACCTTCACCACATGGACTGCTGTGGTTCAAGACTGCGGCTCACTACCACCTTCTGAAGGGCAATTAGGGATAGGCAATAAATGATAGCCTTGGCAGCAACACCTTCATCCCAGGAACAAATAAAGAAAACATTTCTAACTGACAGAATTGAAAAGGAAGTATCTATTGTGCATTAGAATTGATTGGAGAAAAAAACTAAGTCAGCAAAAGTTCAAAACGACGAAGATACACTGAAACAGGGCAAAATATGTTTCTGAACTCATTACTCCTAGATCAGATGCTTCTTTGAGGGTCACTGAACAATTAGTTAAAAAATAGATTTTTTTTAAATATTCCAAAGAATGCTACCAATCACATATGCAAGTCATCATGATCAATAACCTAGAATTCTCTACACTGAGTTTATAAAAGGCTCAGCATTTCCTTTTACAGTAGCTATCTGATAGGGTTGGATGACCAAACTGAAGCATTACACCACTAAATTCATACTGTAGTTCCTCTCCCAGCATCTAGATCCCTCAACTGGAAAATAGACAGTTGGGTGAAACATAGAAAATAGGTGCAGGAGTAAGCTATTCAGCCCTTCAAGCCTGCACCACCATTCAATATGATCATGGCTGATCATGCAACTTCAGTACCCCATTCCTACTTTCTCTCCATACCCCTTGATCCCTTTAGCCGTAAGGGTTACATCTAACTCCCTTTTAAATATATCTAACGAACTGGCCTCAACAACTTTCTGTGGTAGAGAATTCCACAGGTTCACAATTCTCTGGGTGAAGAGGTTTCTCCTCATCTCAGTCCTAAATGGCTTACCCCTTATCCTTAGGCTGTGACCTCTGGTTCTGGACTTCCCCAACATCGGGAACATTCTTCCTGCATCGAACCTGTCCAATCCCGTCAGAATTTTATATATTTCTATGAGATCCCCTCTCATTCTTCTAAATTCCAGTGAATATAAGCTCAGTCGATCCAGTCTTTCTTCATATGTCAGTCTTGCCATCCCGGGAATCAGTCTGATGAACCTTCGCTGCACTCCCTCAATAGCAAGAATGTCCTTCCTCAGATTAGGAGACCAAAACTGAACACAATATTCAAGGTGTGGCCTCACCAAGGCCCTGTACAACTGCAGTAAGACCTCCCTGCTCCTATACTCAAATCCTCTCACTATGAAGGCCAACATGCCATTTGCCTTCTTCACCACCTGCTGTACCTGCATTCCAACTTTCAATGACTAATGTACCATGACACCCAGGTCTCGTTGCAGCTCTCTTTTTCCTAATCTGTCACCATTCAGATAATATTCTGTCTACATGTTTTTGCCACCAAAGTGGATAACCTCACATTTATCCACATTATACTGCATCTGCCATGCATTTGCCCACTCACCTAACCTGTCCAAGTCACCCTGCAGCCTCTTAGCATCCTCCTCACAGCTCACACTGCCACCCAGCTTAGTGTCATCTGCAAACTTCGAGATATTACATTCAATTCCTGTCTAAATCATTAATGTATATTGCAAATAGCTGGGGTCCCACAGCACTGAGCCTTGCGGCACTCCACTAGTCACTGTCTGCCATTCTGAAAAGGACCCGTTTATCCCGACTCTCTGCTTCCTGTCTGCCAACCAATTTTCTATCCACGTCAGTACATTACCCCCAATACCATGTGCTATAATTTTGCACACTAATCTCTTGTGTGGGACCTTGTCAAAAGCCTTTTGAAAGTCCAAATACACCACATCCACTGGTTCTCCTTTGTCCACTCTACTAGTTACATCCTCAAAAAATTCTAGAAGATTTGTCAAGCATGATTTCCCTTTCATAAATCCATGCTGACTTGGACCGATACTTTCCAAATGCGCTGCTATTACATCTTTAATAATTGATTCCAACATTGTCCCCACTACTAATGTCAGGCTAACCGGTCTATAATTACCCGTTTTCTCTCTCCCTCCTTTTTTAAAAAGTGGGGTTACATTAGCTACCCTCCAATCCATAGAAACTGATCCAGAGTCCATAGAATGGTGGAAAATGACCACCAATGTATCCACTATTTCTAGGGCCACTTCCTTAAGTACCCTGGGATGCAGACTATCAGGCCCTGGGGATTTATCGGTCTTCAATCCCATCAATTTCTCATCAATTTCCCTAACACAATTTCCTGACTAATAAGGGTTTCCTTCAGTTCCTCTTTCTCGCTAGGGTGGCCGAATGGTAGGCATGTTTAAGCAATCAAGACTGGATTCTTCCCTTTCCATATTGGCACTTAAAAAAAAAAATAATCCAACTAAAATGGATAAAACTCTGCATCTAGGGGAAGATCAATGTAAAAGGAAACCATGACCCAATAAGCCTGCACTTTCCACAAACTTTGTAAAATCTGCACTATTAATTCTAGCCACCCTAGACTAGCTGTTTTCCATGGCAATATATTTTCATGGTCCCAGCAGCTCAGGAACAAGAGTTCTGCACTGTATTTGATCTTCCCCATCAGTAATTATTCTATAAGTTCCATCCTTAACCAATATTTATGCTCTCTAAGATAAAAAAAAGTACAGAATATCTTAGCACTTTCCTGCAAAATCTAATCAATATTTTTCAATGTTTGATGCCCAAAAATATTAGTCACCAATACAAATCCATCGAACACCAAAACTATTTGAATCCACGATAGAACAAAATAATACCATCTTTTGCACGTTTCTAGAGAAAAAGCAGGTTCCCTGGTAGATCAAACATTTCAACCTAGTCCTGTAGTTACCAAAAAATGTCCTCTCTTAATTATTCTTCTCCCTTCCCCCCACCAACCTGTTGAAAGTCTGTATCTCGATCCTCAGCCCACCCACTTCTGGTTTTAACAGAGGCTGGACGGGCAGTCAACCTGGCCATTTAAATATTATAGTGAGGCTGGCGTGCCTCAGATATAACCACCATCTTAAATTTAACTGTAGTTGGTCGGGTTTTTCAGGCCTCGTGAAACCCACCAGCTGAAGTAAGGCGAGGACTGCTGGATCCAGGAGCTAAATGCCTTTACACAAACCTCCAGGATCCAATGAGCCTGCTTAATCCACTCCCTCGGGCCTCCAACATTCCTACGAAGCCTCACCCCGATGATCACACGGCCCCCCAATCGGAAACTCCTGGCGGTCCGGTGATCACCCCCCTCCATTCCGAAGCTCGCCCGCCCGCCCGGCCCAGATCAGTTCCAGTCACCCACCCCCCCCACCCCCTCACCCCTTTCCACTCTCTGACCACCAACCAACCCACATGAAAACGCTCACTCCTCTCTGCGGCCCAGTGCTGCAGGCCTACCCACCCGCAGCCAGCCAGCTTCTCAATCTGGTTGGTTGCAGGTGGGAAAGAAGTTTTCAATGCAAATTCAGCCACTTCCGAGCACCCCTGCTCCCAACCCGCCTCCTGATTAAAATTTAGGTCATAGTCCCTCTACATTGTCCCTCACCAGGATGTTTCTGCTTCTCCCTTGAATAAGAGCCCAACCAGTCCCCATCCATCACACCCTTCTCTGCCTCGGTGAACTTGTTCCCGTATTGAACAACTTTCCTTTTAACTCCGTTCACTTTCACCAGATAAAAGCTGTTGCTTTGGAAACCCGCATGGATCCGAGCTGTTCCGGTCTTATTGTAGGATATTGAACAATCTTTGTTCCAGTCCTCCTCGGGTCTCCTCCTTGACCTCGTTTTCTGTTGCACTGATGACTATTTCAGTGCTGCTTCCTTCCAATTATCATCTTGATCGAGAGAATTTTGTTAACTATGCTTCAAATTTCTCTCCATCTGTACTGAGAGAACAGTCTATCTACGACTCTTCCCTTCGAGCTACTTTCTATCTCCAGGAATGGACCACGATCAACAGGAGCCTCAACTGAATCCATCTTATTTCCTGAGTTTCCGCTCTCACTCTTGCTCTTAACTTCTCCAACACTAGCCTCCGCATTCACCAGATCATCTTCAACATAATCTTGCCAAGCACATCTTCCCCTGCCCTCTATGCTTTCTGAAGGCATCATTTCATCCTGACACCCAAGTTCACTCTTGCACCACCCTAACCATCTGCTTGCCTTCACCAGCACATTCCCATGCAAATTCAGGATGCAACACCTTTTCATTCACTTCTTCCGACACCACTGTATCCGTTGCTCATGGTATGCTCTCAACAATGGTATGACCAAATGCAAATCAGGTGACCATTTTACCCAACATCTCCATTCTGTCCACAAGTGCGATCCTGAGATCCCCCTCCCCCTCACTTACCACTTCAATTGCCCACCCCACTCTGACCTCCTGCACCATTCCAATGAAATTTAACGCAAGGTCAAGGGAGAGCTCCATATCTTTCTATTAGGCATGTTGCAGCCCTCTGGCCTTAATAACTTCAGATGTTAACTTTAATTCCACGTTTCTTTTAGTCAGATTGTGTCAACAGTTTGAGTGGCGAGAGTGATGAGTTGGCAGTTGGGGTGGAAACCCTTCATCAGAATACCATGCTGGTAAGGCAGTCTGCAGCCTTGTGTTGCTCTGCTTTTTTCTTCTTTCAAACGGCTGGATTCTGTTTTATTTTCCAGTTTCCATTCTAAATTTGGTTTATTCCCACCACCTCCATTATTTACAAGTTTCTCTTAATTGTCTTAAATTATGCTTCTTCCTATTGTCTCCTGCTAATATTACTTCAGCTACTTAACCATCTGTTTCCCACGTATGTCATTTTACTTTCTCTCTCTCTCTCGTGTGCGCACATGCATTCTTGTCCACATAAACAATTTTAATTTTAAAAATCGCCCCCTCCCCTCTGTTTTGTTCCTTTTTAAACACAATTCATCTTTAATTTTTTCCAGTTCTGATGAATGGTCTATAGCTGAAACATTAATGTGCCTGCACCCTCCATGGAAGGTGGCTAACGTGCTGAGTGTTTGCAGCATTTTCTGTTTTTATTCCAAGCCTCCTAAAGTACAGATTCAAATTTGTGAGAGAACTCATTAATGAACTAGCAAGACACAGAAGGGAAAAAAGCACGACCAGCAATCTCAGTTTGTTTTAATTTTGAGGGGAAAGGTAGTCAACTCCATATTAGCAAAAGGCATAGGGTCCTATTGTAATCCTTTGTAGCCTTGACTGGAAAAATGCGAACTGCTTTCATAATCACCAGGAGAACAGAAATCTGAAATCATGAAGCTGAAATTACCCTGCAAAATCATTTACTAAAATTTACTATATACATCATATTGTAGAGTGAGAAATGCTTTGGACAGAAAGTACTCAGTAACCCAATTATAATGAGCTATGGTTACAATATCCATCCCTGGGTAAAATGATTTGTTGGAAAGAACATGCAGTGTTTTAAGATATACAGATCATTCATGAGACTCACTGCATTTGCTTAGCCCATTTAATGGAAAGGGGGTGCAGTGCCATTGATTCCAATTCCATACCTGCATATTGCCCTTAAGAGAAAGCAGGAAGAAGTTGTTCCCTGCTGGTGTATTACACCACAACTGTATTGTCTCATCAATTACTCTTGAATAAAATAACTGCAGAGCAACAGGCCCAATCACAGTTCCTTATTCTGTAACATGTCGCATGTGGTTGCCACTGAAATATTTTGGGTGCAGGGCCTCTGGCGCTGTCAACTCAGTTGAAGGGCAAAGTAGTCCTCTGGTATGCAAGAGGATGGACAGATTTGGAAAGAAAATCTTCTTTAAAATTTCATCTTTTTAGTCCACCAGTCAAAGTGATGTCTGATCTGAACCTTGTAAGTAACTAAAAGAAAACTTAGCCATCTGTAGCTAACTAAAGAAATAAAGGATGATATCCAATTAAAAACAAGGGCATACAAAGTGGCCAAAACTAGTGGGAGGACAGAAGATTGGGAAGCTTTTAAAAGCCAGCAAATAATGACTAAAACAATGATTAAGAAAGAGAAGATAGACAATGAAAGTAAACTAGCACAAAATATAAAAACAGATAGCAAGACTTTCAATAGGTATATAAAAAGGAAAAGAGTGGCTAAAGTAAATGTTAGTCCCTTAGAGGACGAGACCGGTGAATTAGTAATGGGGAACATGGAGATGGCAGAAACTCTGCACAAATATTTTGCATCAGTCTTTAGGGTAGAGGACACTAAAAATATCTCAACAGTGGAGAGCAAAGGGGCTACATAGGGGGAGTCGAACTTAACACAATCACAATCACAATCACTAAGGAGGTACTACTCAGTAAGATAATGGGACTAAAGGCAGATAAATCCCCTGGACCTGATGGCTTGCATCCTAGGGTCTTAAGAGAAGTAGCAGCAGGGATAGTGGATGCATTGGTTGTAATTTACCAAAATTCCCTGGATTCTGGGGATGTCCCAGCAGATTGGAAAACTGCAAATGTAACACCCTTATTTAAAAAAGGAGGCAGACAAAAAACAGGAAACTATAAACCAGTTAGCCTAACATCTGTGGTTGGGAAAATGTTGGAGTCCATTATTAAAGAAGCAGTAGCAGGACATTTGGAAAAACATAATTCAGTCAGACAGAGTCGACATGGATTTATGAAGGGGAAGTCATGTTTGACAAATTTGCTGGAATTCTTTGAGAATGTAACAAACAGGGTGGATAAAGGGGAACCAGTGGATGTGCTGTATTTGGACTTCCAGAAGGCATTTGACAAGGTGCCACATAAAAGGTTACTGCACAAGATAAAAGTTCACAGGGTTGGGGGTAATATATTAGCATGGATAGAGGATTGGC
This sequence comes from Pristiophorus japonicus, assembly GCF_044704955.1. Classification (NCBI taxonomy): domain Eukaryota; kingdom Metazoa; phylum Chordata; class Chondrichthyes; family Pristiophoridae; genus Pristiophorus; species Pristiophorus japonicus. Next base: position 89,987,620 of record NC_091990.1, on the reverse strand, counting down.
TAACTAACAGAAAACAGAGTCGGGATAAATGGTTCATTTTCGGGTTGGAAATCAGTAACTAGTGGAGTGCCGCAGGGATCAGTGCTGAGACCCCAACTATTTACAATCTATATCAACGACTTGGAAGAAGGGACTGAGTGTAATGTAGCCAAGTTTGTTGACGATACAAAGATGGGAGGTAAAGCAATATGTGAAGAGGACACAAAAAACCTGCAAAAGTTCATAGACAGGCTAAGTGAATGGGCAAAAGTTTGGCAGATGGGAGTATAATGGAAAATGTGGGAGGTTATGCACTTTGGCAGAAAAAAAATCAAAGAGCAAGTTATTATTTAAATGGAGAAAAATTGCAAAGTGCTGCAGTACAGCAGGACCTGGTGCATGAAACACAAACGGTTAGCATGCAGGTAAAGCAAGTGATCAGGAAGGCCAATGGAATCTTGGCCTTTATTGCAAAGGGGATGGAGTATAAAAGCAGGGAAGTCTTGCTACAGTTATACAGGGTATTGGTGAGGCCACACCTGGAATACTGCGTGCAGTTTTGGTTTCCATATTTACGAAAGGATATACTTGCTTTGGAGGCAGTTCAGAGAAGGTTCACTAGGTTGATTCCGGAGATGAGGGGGTTGACTTACGAGGAAAGGTTGAGTCGGTTGGGCCTCTACTCATTGGAATTCAGAAGAATGAGAGGTGATCTTATCAAAACGTGTAAGATTATGAGGGGGCTTGACAAGGTGGATGCAGAGAGGATGTTTCCACTGATAGGAGAGACTAGAACTAGGGGGCATAATCTTAGAATAGGGGGTTGCCCATTTAAAACTGAGATGAAAAGGAATTTCTTCTCAGAGTTGTAAATCTGTGGAATTCGCTGCCTCAGAGAGCTGTGGAAGCTGGGTCATTGAATAAATTTAAGACAAAGATAGACAGTTTCTTAACTGATAAGGGAATAAAGGGTTATGGGGAGCGGGCAGGGAAGTGGACCCGAGTCACCTGGGAGGACAGGCGCACCAACATCAGCATCCTCATCCAGGCTAACATCCCCAGCATTGAAGCACTGCCCACACTCGATCAGCTCCGCTGGGCAGGCCTCATAGTTCGCATCCAGACATGGGACTCCCAAAGCAAGTGCTCTACTCAGAGCTCCTTCACAGCAAACGAGCCAAAGGTGGGCAATGGAAACGCGACACGGACACCCTCAAAGCCTCCCTGATAAAGTGCGACATCCCCACTGACACCTGGGAGTCCCTGGCCCAAGACCGGCCTAAGTGAAGGAAGTGCATCAGAGAGGGCACTGAACACCTCGAGTCTCAACGCCGAGAGCATGCAGAAATCAAGCGCATGCAGCGGAAAGAGCGTGCGGCAAACCAGCCCCGTCCACCCCTTCCCTCAACGACTATCTGTCCCACCTGTGACGGAGTCTGTGGCTCTCGCATTGGACTGTTCAGCCACCAAAGAACTCACTTCAGGAGTGGAAGCAAGTCTTCCTCAATTCCGAGGGACTGCCTATGATAATGATGATGATGGACCCGAGTCGATGATCGGATCAGTCATGATCGTATTAAATGGTGGAGCAGGCTCGAGAGGCCATATGGCCTATTCCTGCTCCTATTTCTTATGTTCTTATGTTCATCAAAGCTATTATGTGAGGTTTACGTGTAATGACATCGAAATAATCTTCCATTTGACATCAAGAAGGTTGCCCCAAGATCCACGCATCGTATTGTGCCTTAACCCAGCAACCCGCTACAAGTAACATTTGATTTGAAACAGTTCAGTGGTGAGGAGAGACTATGCCACAGACATCTAGAAATGAACATCGAGAATGGCTTGTGTGTGAGTTCTAATTGTGATTTCTTTTGACTGATGCAAAATTGCAACTTTGCTCTCTCGACAGATGACTTGCTGCAACCCCCTCTCTAAGTGGAACTGGGGGCTCTACCACATTCAACTGGGAAAATTTCACATATCAATGTGGTAGAGCTCCACATGGAGGGGTTGGGACAGCAACACCTAGAAATCTTAAGAATTAGGAAAATCTACCGCGGCCTTGATGGGAGTTCTGGCTTGTGGCAGGGTTAACAAGAGTTAAAACATTCAGTTAAAGTGAAAGGGAGGTATCATATTCAAAAGCATTTAGCCTGGAAATGAAGAGCTGAAGGCAGGTAGGTTCTTTATCTCCTCATATTTGGGGGATCAAAGATCTCTTCAATGTCTCATTGAACCTCATAACATCTTTGAAGTGGAAGGATTTTTTTAACATAGTTGGGAGTCAATAACCAAATGATATGGATGGATACCATTTAAAGTTGATGCTCTGTCTGCAATCAAACCTGCACTAAGGCTGTATCAGTATTATTACATAGAATTACAACATGGAAACATCCCAACGTTCATCTCAAAAAGTCGATGTTGGTGTTTATCTTCACACCTAATCCCATGTGCCTGACCTGTTCCCAAATCCCTTAATTCCCCTTTCCTTCAACCACCTATCTAACTTTTTCTTAATTGTTGACAAGGTCTGTACTTCATTCACTAACTCCAATAGTGTAATGCACAGCCTCACAACAAGATATATACCAAAGGTTTCTCTTGCTCTGTCCTAAATCTCTTGCAATTAATCTTAATATCCATGTCCTTGTTTTCTATTCCTCAACCACTGGAAACAGTCGATTTCTGTCAACTCTGTCCCATCCCATCATAACTTCAAACAACTCCATCAAATCACCCCATAATCTCCTCTGTTCTAACGAAAACAGATCCTGAAGTTGGAGGTTAAGGTGTGACCATATTATTATCTTGATGACTACCTTTATCAAAGCCTTTATTCGCCCCATAAGTGTGATCCTTATACAACTCTCCGCCTCTGGAATTTCAGAATCCGTGAGCCAGTGTGGCTTGGTGCCAATGGAGACAAATTCGCAAAATGATCTGACAAATTTTTATAGAATTTGTTGAGGAAACAGCTGAATGTGGTGAGAGTAAGGACAGTGTCTGTTGCAATGAGGGAATGGGACTGTGAGTGGCAAATGTCTTTCAATATAGATAATTGTAGCGTGATGCATTTGGCAGGGGCAATTCTAGACATGTATGTAAATGTAGGGTTACGTATTTAAGGCTGAAGAGCAGGAGAAGGATCTGAGGGTTTTAGTTTAGGAATTAAAGGTTCCAAGGTCGGCGAGTCCGGGAGGCCGCAGAGGTCGGCGAGTCCGGGAGGCCGCAGAGGTCGGCGAGTCCGGGAGGCCGCAGAGGTCGGCGAGTCCGGGAGGCCGCAGAGGTCGGCGAGTCCGTGAGGCCGCAGAGGTCGGCGAGTCCGGGAGGCCGCAGAGGTCGGCGAGTCCGGGAGGCCGCAGAGGTCGGCGAGTCCGGGAGGCCGCAGAGGTCGGCGAGTCCGGGAGGCCGCAGAGGTCGGCGAGTCCGGGAGGCCGCAGAGGTCGGCGAGTCCGGGAGGCCGCAGAGGTCGGCGAGTCCGGGAGGCCGCAGAGGTCGGCGAGTCCGGGAGGCCGCAGAGGTCGGCGAGTCCGGGAGGCCGCAGAGGTCGGCGAGTCCGGGAGGCCGCAGAGGTCGGCGAGTCCGGGAGGCCGCAGAGGTCGGCGAGTCCGGGAGGCCGCAGAGGTCGGCGAGTCCGGGAGGCCGCAGAGGTCGGCGAGTCCGGGAGGTCGCAGAGGTCGGCGAGTCCGGGAGGCCGCAGAGGTCGGCGAGGTGAGTTAGTAAGTACCTCTCTTTTCTCTATTTCTTCTTAATTAGATTTTAAACTAGATAAGTTTAACTCGAGCGATGGCAGGGCAGCTCAGCCCATGGAGTGCACATCCTGCGGCATGAGGGAAGTCTTGGGCGCTACGCGCAGCCTAGACAACCATGTGTGCAGGAGGTGTCTCCAGCTTCAACTACTCAGGCTCTGCGTTTCGGAGCTGGAGCAGCGGGTGAAGTCAAAAAGGTGCATCCGCGAAGCTGAGCGTTACAAGGACAGCACGTTTCAGGAGGTCATTACCCCGCAGCTTAAAGGCGTGCATGGATGGGGGGGAAGTGGGTGACCACCAGAGGTAGTAAGAATGCTTGGCAGGTAGTGCAGGAGTCCCCCCGTGAGTCCATCTCGCTTTCAAACTGATATTCAATTCTGAGTATCGGCAAGGACGGTGGTGCCTCTGGGGAGTGCAGCCAGAGCCAATTCCAAGGCACCACGGGTGGCTCAGCTGCATGGGTGGAGGGTTGGGGGGGGAACGAAGAATAAAGTAGCTCCAGTGATGGGGGATTCTATAGTTAGGGGAACCGACAGGCTTTTCTGAGGCCGCAGACCTGATTCCCGTATGGTTTTGTGCCTCCCTGGTACCAGGGTCAAGGATGTCAGAGAGCAGACGCAGAGCATTCTGTGGGGGGGGGGGGGGGGGGGGTTAAAACAGCTAGAGGTCGTAGTCCATATCAGGACTAACGACAGGTAAAAAGGGGGATGAGGTCCGATAGACAGAATTCAGGGAGTTAGGAAGAAAATTAAAGGGTAGAACCCCAAAGGTAATAATCTCCAGGTTATTACCGGCGCCACGTGCTAATGAGTACAAGAATATAAGGATGGAGAGGATGAGCAGGTGGCTGGAAAATTGGTGCAGGAGGGAGGGCTTTAAATTCTTGAGGCATTGGGACCGCTTCTGGGGGAGATGGGACCTGTACAAACCGGACGGGTTGCACCTCAACAGCGCCGGGACCAATATCCTCATGGGGAGTTTTGCTAGTGCTGTTGGGGAGAGTTTGGCAGGGGGAAGGGAACCCGAAAACAAATTCAAGAGGGAAGGAAGTAAAGCAGAAATTGGATAGCAAGAATCTAGAAAGGAAACCTATTAGAGGAAACAAGACTTAGTGAGTAGTCAGCAAGGAGCTCTTCCTGTATATACTTTAATGCAAGGAGTACAGCGAATAAGGCGGATGAGCTAAGAGCACAGATAGACAATTGGGAGTATGACATTATAGTCATTACAGAAACATGGCTGAAAGAGGGGCAGGTTTGGCAGAACAATATTCCTGGTTATAGGATTTTTAGACCAGATAGAGAGGGGAGTTAAAAAAGAGGGGGGGGGGGGTCACAGTACTGATTAAAGAAATTACAGCGGTGAGGAGGGATGATATGTTAGAGGGATCATCAAATAAGGCCACATGGGTCGAATTGAAAAATACAAAAGGGGTGATCACACTGCTGGGCGTGTATTATAGACCCCCAAACAGTGGGAGGGAGATAAAGGAGCAAATAGGTAGGCAAATTGCTGTGAAATCCAAAAACTATAGGGTAGTAATATTGATTGGGACAAATATAGTGTGAAGGGTATAGAGGGTGCGGAATTCTTGAAATGCATTCAAGAGAACTTTTTTAGTCAGTATGTAGCTAGCCCAACACGAGAGGGGGCGGTCTTGGATTTCGTTTTGGGGAATGAAGCTGGGCAGGTTGAAGGGGTATTAGTGAGAGAGCACTTGGGTGTCAGTGACCATAATTCAGTTACATTCAAGTTGGTTATGGATAAGCAAAGGATAGGCCTGAAATAAAAGTCCAGAATTGGGGGAATAACTAATTTTGCTAAGTTAAGGAGTGATTTGGCTATACTGGACTGGAAACAGCTACTTGTGGGTAAATCCGTGTCAAAACAGTGGGAAGCATTCAAGGAGGAGATCCAGAAGGCGCAGGCCAAACATGTGCCATTAAAGAAAAAGGTTGGGAATAATAATTCTAGAGTCCACTGGAAGTCTAGGGACTTACAGGGGAGGATAAAGAAAAAAAGGGAAGCTTATGTCATATACCAATGGCTAAATACTATAGAATCTTTAGAGGAATATAGAAAGTTAAGAGGCAAAATTGAAAGGATATTAGGAATGCTAAGAAAGAGCATGGGAAAGTATTGGCTAGTAAAATTAAGGAAAACCCTAAGATGTTCTATAAATATATTAAGAGTAAGAGGGTAACTAAAGAAAGGGTAGGGCCTGTTAGAGACCATGAGGGTAATCTTTGTGTGGAGGCGGAAGATGTTGGTAAGGTTCTTAACGAATACTTTGCATCTGTTTTCACAAAGGAAAGGGGCAATGCAGATACTGCTATCGAGGAGGAGTGTGATATTCTGGATGAAATAAGTATAGAGAGGAAGTATTAAGGGGTTTAGCAGCTTTGAAAGTAGATAAGTCCCCAGGCCGGAAGAAATGCATCCTAGGCTGTTGAGCGAAGTAAAAGACGAAACAGCAGAGGCCTTGACCATTATTTTTCAGTCCTCTTTGGATTTGGGCATGGTGGCAGAGGATTGGAGGATTGCTAATGTAGAACCCTTGTTTAAGAAGGGAGAAAGGGATAGGCCGAGTAATTACAGGCCTGTCAGCCTAACCTCAGTGTTGGGAAAATTATTGGAAAAAATGCTGAAAGACAGGATAAATCTACATTTGGAAAGGCAGGGATTAATTAGGGACAGTCAGCACAGATTTGTTAAGGGAAGATCATGTTTGACTAACCTAATTGAATTTTTCAAGGAGGTAACTAGGAGGGTCGATGAGGGTAGTGCGTACGATGTAGTGTATATGGACTTGAACAAGGCTTTTGATAAGGTCCCACATGGTAGAAGGTTAAAGCTTATGGGATCCAGGGCAAAGTGGCAAGTTAGATCCAAAATTGGCTTCGAGGTATGAAGCAAAGGGTAATGGTTGATGGATGTTTTTGTGACTGAAAGGATGTTTCCAATGAGGTTCCGCAGGGTTCAGTGCTGCGTCCCTTGCTTTTTGTGGTATATATCAATGATTTTGATTTGAATATAGGGAGTATGATTAAGAAGTTTGCAGACGACACTAAAATTGGCTGTGTGGTCGATAATGAAGAAGTAAGTTATGGGGTGCAAGAGGATATCAATCTACTGGTCAGGTGGGCAGAGCAATGGCAAATGGAATTTCATTCAGAGAACTGTGAGGTGATGCACTTTGGGAGGGCTAATAAGGAAAGGGTATACACATTAAGCGGTAGGCCACTTAATAATGTCGATGAACAAAGGGACCTTGGAGTGCTTGCCCACAGATCCCTGAAAGTAGCAGGCCAGGTGGATAAGGTGGTTAAGAAGACATACGGAAAGCTTGCCTTTATTGGCCGAGGCATAGAATATAAGAGCAGGGAGGTTATGCTTAAATTGTGTAATACTTTGGTTAGGTCATAGCTGGAATACTGCATGCAGTTCTGGTCACCGTATTATAGGAAGGATGTGATTGCACTAGAGAGGGTGCAGAGGAGATTTACTAGGATGCTGCCTGGAATGGAGAATCTTAGTTATGAGGATAGATTGGATAGGCTGGGTTTGTTCTCATTGGAACAGAGGAAGTTGAAAGCAGACCTTATTGAGGTGTACAAAATATTGAAGGGTCGGGACATAGTGGATAGTAAGGGCCTATTTCCATTGGTGGAGGGAGCATAGTTTTAAGGTGTGTGGTGGAAGGTTTAGAGGGGATTTGAGGGGCATGGGGGGCTTCTTTATGCAGAGCATTGTGGGGATCTGGAACTCTGCCTGGAAGAGTGGTGGATGCAGAAACACTCACCACTTTTAAGAGATGGTTGGATGGACACTTGAAGTGCTGTAACCTGCAGGGTTACGGACAGAGAGCTGGTAATCGGGATTCGCCCGGATGACCTTTTGTTTGCCGACGCAGTATTAATGGTAAGTACTGCAGGGAATTGAATACGGCCAGGGTGATCTCCTGGACTAGTTTCAATCACCTGAATGGGTCGGAGAGGAATTTTCCCGGATTTTTTTCTCCCTAAATTGGCCTGGGTTTTTATCTGGTTTTTGCCTCTCCCAGGAGATCAAATGGCTCCGGCTGGGGTGGAATGTAGAATGTTTCAGTATAAGGGGTGTTGCAGTTGTGTGAGGCGGACTGGTTGGGCTGGGTGCTCTTTGCCTTTCTGTCATTGTTCATAGGTTTATATGTAACCTTCAGGGCTGTTGACCAAGGGCCATGCGGCTCTTTGTCGGCCAGCATGGATACGATGGGCCGAAATGGCCTCCTTCTGCACTGTAAATTTCTATGGGCAAGTTTCGGCCTGAGTTGCTTCTTTTTTTTTGGAGCAACGAGTTTAGAATGGAGCATCTTAGAAATTCTCGGCATTTAGTTTGCTCCAATTCTAGTGAGTTAGAATAGTTTAATTTTAGAACAGATTTTGTTTTCAAAAGAGGGCGTGTCCAGCCACTTACGCCTGTTTTGCAAGTTTAGGCAGCGAAAACTTACTCCAAACTAACGTAGAACGGAGTAAGTGTAGATTTTTGTATGCTCAGAAAAACCTTGCCTACACTTAGAAATCAGGCGTAGGGAAGGAGAGATTGGGTGGGGGTGGGGGCGGGGGGCGGGCGGGAGCTGAACAGGAGGGAGGGAGAGCGGGAGCTGAACGGGAGGGAGGTAGGGGTGGGTGGAGTGGGAGCTGAACGGGAGGGAGGGAGGCCCGATCTTCGCCTGGGGAGTCCATGCGGCCAGGGCTTGGGCTGGTGTGCTTCGGGCTCCTCCCACACAACCTTGGGGGCAAGGAGCTACTGCACATGCGCACACACTCTAGCGCGCATGTGCAGAGGTCCTGGCGCTGAGGCTCCGCCCCCGACCCCTTGTGCTGCGCCACCCCGAGCACGAAGACGTCCTGAGGAGCTCACAGAATCACAAGGTAAGTTTTCACCATCCTTTTTATGCCAGAAAGGTTGCGCCGTTCTTACGGAGGGCAGAAACTTGGGCCCAATGTTTCTATATTCATGACCGGTGTTGCGAGGCTGTTGCAAAAGCAAATTGGGGGGGTTACGTTGTATAGTAAAGACAAGTAAATATAAAATTAGAAGTACATTACTTTTCCCTGGGTTGGTTGCCCAGTTTTGGTACAGTCACATGGTGGGGGCTAACGAGGCTCAGAAAAAGTATTAGACGAGGATCACTAGGTTAATACCGAGTTTAGGGGCATTAGCCATCAGAATAGGCTCAGAGAACTGGGACTTTTTAAAATGGGAAAAGTTTAGACTTCAAGGGTATATGACTGAGGTCTTTAAAATATTGAAATGATTAGATTTTGTCCAAGTGGATAGGCTGGAGAGGCAGCTGAGGACAAGGGAGCACCAGTCGATGTTCCCCCTAATTATTTGGGGGTTCACGGCCCCTTTATGGCGCTGTGCAGCCCATTCACAGTTTTGTGTATGCTCAAACTTAACTGCACAGGACCGCGCAGCTTAGAGGGAATGTTGGCACCAGTATTAGCTACCAAAGCATTGAGTTAGGTTAGATGCTTGGACATATTTCTTTTCACAGAACCGTCAGTACATATTGAGTGCAGATATGCTGCAAATGCTCAAAAGGGAGCTGTATGAGTTTCTACACTTGAAGGACATTATGTTATAGGAGCTAGGTAGGCTAATGAGGATGGTGCCTCTGTTAATATGGTTTCTTCTGGGTGTTTGCTTGATTGCCTACGGGGCACAAAGAGGAATTTCCCAGAGTTCCCCCCTAAAATAGCCTACGGTTCTGTTTCTTGTCTTTTCAAGAAAATTGTGTGACTTTGGAGGTTGGGATGGAACACCTTGATGGATCAGTTAATCTTTTCCTGACCTTTCTTGTATGTTTCGTATGTTTGCCTTCAGCTGTCGAGGCCCTAAACTCTGAAATTCACTCCCTAAACCTCTCTGCTTTTCCACCTCTTTTATTCTCCTTTAAGATAATCCTTAAAATAGGAACATAAGAACTGGGAACTGGAGCAAGCCATTTGTCCCTTCGAGCCTGCTCCACCATTCAACAAGATCATGGCTGATCATCTACCTCAACTCCAGCTTCCCGCTTTATTCCCATATCCCTTAATTCTCTTTGTTCCCAAAAAATTATTGAGCTCTGACTCAATGACTGAGCATTCACAGTTCCCTGGGGTAGAGAATTCCAAAGATTCACAACCCTTTGAATGAATAAATTTTCCTCCTCTCAGTCCTAAATGGCAGACCCCTTATTTTGGGACTGTGACCCTGCATGCTACATACCCCAGCCAGGGGAAACATCTTCTCAGCATTAACCCTGTCAAGCCCCTCAAGAAAGTTATCTATTTCAATTAGATCACCTCTCATTCTTCTAAACCTATTTCTGGTACACTCATAATAAAGGATTAAACTGAGTACTGTGTACAATGAGCAAGTGTGACCTCAGCTCCTTTAACAAGACTCCAGATTGCAGGTACCTCGTGGGTGGCCTGCTTATATACCGTGCTCCCAAGGGATGTTGGGATCCCTCTGGTAGTAGTGTAATACAAGATACAAGAGGTTAAATACATAACAATTTCTATAGGTTTAGAAGAAATAGACCTAGTCTACTCAATCTTTCCTCATAGGGTAATCCCCTCATCCCAGGAATCAGTCTAGTGAACCTTCATTGCACTTCCTCTAAGGCAAGTATGTCTTTCCTTAGGTAAGGAGATCAGAACTGCACACAGTTCTGCCTCACCAATGCCATGTATAATTGTAGCAAGACTTCTTTGGTCGCGTTTATTTGCAATACCTAAAGCTCTGATTGGGTCCCCTTGATCACAAGACGCGATTGCTGATTCTTATCCTCCAAGGGGACCACTCATCCAGTGGTGGATGCAGAATCTAAAAGGGAAGTGGATAAATATTGGAAAAAATAAATATTTAAAAGGGTATTGGGAATATCCAAAGCCTTATAGGTTACAGCACTTCAAGTGCATATCCAAGTACTTTTTAAATGTGATGAGGATTTCTGCCTCCCCACCCTTTCAGGCAGTGGGTTCCAGACCCCCACCACCCTCTGGGTGAAAAGATTTTTCAACTCCCCTCTAATCCTTCTACCAATTACTATTCTGTACCATAGATAACCTGTAGACATGCCAATCAGCAGCATATTCAGGCCCAACATTGATTTTCAGTTGTAACAGCACATATCCCACAATCTTCTCATAATATTGTTGGCAGTATTTGCCAGGTGTACACATGTCCAGGTTGACATTTCTTTGTCTGCTATTCCTGCTCATTTTAAAATGGGTTAATACGTCTACTAAAATAGTAGACAATGGCATGTTATATGAACATCTTGATATCACAAATAGTAGTAATAAGGAGATCAACTTTGTAATTTGATCACCCAAAACTGTCAAATACTTTTGCCCAATATCTGGGCAATTGTAGTGAGCTGAGGGATCAAACAGAAAACCCTTTTGGAAGAGTTATATTTTGGAATACTGAACTTAACTGTGGAAGGCAGAAAAAGAAATACTCTATCAGAGGGTGAATTAGATTGTTAACTGCTAGTGTGATTTTATTAAACAGTAAATAGATGAATGAGTGATAGTAAGAACCAATAATAGATTTATAACAAATATAGGCCTAACTATTTCTCCTCAGGTCCCTTAGAGAACTAATGTTACCAAATACTTAAACAAGTGCAGAGGCCAGTGAAGGGGAGAAAAGAACAAAAGGGAAGGTTTATGATAGAGGCAGGGGTGATTAAATGAGGAGATGGTAATGGGACAAGTAAAGAAACAAAAGATGGGTCCAGAAGAGGTGTAAATGGGTATAGAAGAATCAATAACTACCATCTGAAAAAATAGTGGCAGATGCTATGGTTTGAAATTGTTGAACTCGATGTTGAGTCCAGTATACAGTGCCTAATAGAAAGATGAGATGCTGTTCCTCGAGCTTATGTTGAGCTTTGTTGAAACAGTGCAAGAGGCCGAGGACAGCTCGGTCAAAGTGAGAGTGGAGATGGCAATTAAAATGACAGGTGACCAGAAGCTCGGGGTCACGCTTATGAACTGAACGGAGTTGTTCCGCAAAACATAGAAAATAGGTGCAGGAGTAGGCCATTCGGCCCTTCGAGCCTGCACCGCCATTCAATATGATCATGGCTGATCATGCAACCTCAGTACCCCATCCCTGCCTTTTCTCCATACCCCCTGATCCCTTTAGCCGTTTGGTCTCCCCAATGTAGAGGAGACCATATCGTGAGCAGCGAATATAGTATACTAAATTGCAGGAAGTACAAGTAAGTCGCTGTTTCACCTGGAAGGAGTGTTTGGGGCCCTGGCCGGTGGGAAGGGAGGTGGTGAAAGGGCAGGTGTTGCATTGGAAAATGCCATGAGAAAAGGAGGGATTGATTGAGGAGTGGTCACTTAGGAATGCTGAAAGGGAAGGGGAGGGGAAGATGTGCTTTGTCACACATCACACTGGAGGTGGATCCTGGTGGAGGATAATCCGTTGAATGTGGAGACTGGTGGGATGAAAGGGGAGGACGGGGGGGACTCTATCGTGGTTCCGGACGGGAGGGGAAGGGGTGAGAGCAGGAGTGCGTAAAATGGAACAGTCACGGTGAAGTGCCATGTCAATCACGGTAGAGGGGAATCCTCGGTTGAGGAAAAAGGAAGACCTATCAGAAGCACTAGTATGGAAGGTGGCATCATCTGAACAGATGTGATGGATATGGAGAAACTGGGACAGAGTCCTTACAGGAAGTGGGGTGGGAGGAGTGTAGTCCAGGTAGCTGTGGGAGTCAGTGGGCTTATAGTGGATACTGGTTGAAAGTCTATCCCCAGAGATGGAGACTGAGAAGTTGAGGAAGGGAAGGGAAGAGTTGAGGAAGGGAAGGGAAGAGTTGAGGAAGGGAAGGGAAGAGTCAGGGATGGACCATGTGAAGGTGAGGAAAGGGTGGAAATTGGAAGCAAAGTGAATTAAATTTTCCAGTTCAAGGCAAGAGCAGGAATCGGCACCGATAGTCATCAATGTACCGGATAAAGAGGTGAGGGAGGGGAATGGAGTAGGACTAGAACAAAGAATGGTCCACATATCCCACGAAAAGGCAGGCATAGCTTGGACTTGTGGGTACCCATAGCAACACCTTTTATTTGGAGGAAGTGCGTGGAATCAAGATGTTGTTTCTATTGGTTGGCTGTTTTCACTTGAATGTAGATGAATCAAATGAAAATCACTGTTTGCCAGTTTACTAATGGTCCCAAAGTGAAATACATTTAGGAGGTACAAGTATGATTTCCATAAATAGGAATCCACAGAATAAAACTACATTACATAAGCTACATGAATAGAGGGTGCGAGGTTAATTAGTTGGGCTGTGTGTGTGTGTATGTGTATGAGAGTGTATGACCAAGTGTGAGAGAGAGAGATCCGCTATGCCTAGAGTTAAAGGATGTCAAGGCCTTGGAGAGGATGCACAGGAGATTTACTAGAATGATACCTGGGATGAGGGACTACAGTTATGTGGAGAGACTGGAGAAGCTAAGATTGTTCTCCTTAGAGCAGAGAAGGTTAAGGGGAGATTTAATAGAGGTGCTAAAAATTGAGGGGCTTTGATAGAACAGATAGAGAGAAACTGTTTCCACTGGCAGGTGTGTCGGTAATCAAAGGAGAGATTTAAGATAATTGGCAAAAGGAAGAATGGGGACACAAGAAATGTTTTTACATTGTGAGTTACGATCTGGAATTCACTGCCCGAAAAAGTGGTGGAAGCAGATTAAGTAACAACTTTTAAAAGGGAATTGCATATATATTTGAAACGGAAAAATTTGCTTGGTTATGGGGAAAGAGCAGGAGAGTGGGACTAATTGGATAGCTCTTTCAAAGAGCCAGCACGGCACAAATCGCCTCCTTCTGTGCTGTATGATTCTATGATTTAACTGTTACCAAATATTCTTCTTGTTGCTATGCAACCCAAAAGCATGTAATGCCTTTTTGTACTTTGAGCAGAGTTCAACAACAACATACATAAATAATGAATAAACACTAACCTCTCAGTTTTCCCAAATCCCATTCTGTCTGCGCTCAACAGAATGGTTCTTATAGTTTGTCAAAAATATTCATTAATTCATTAAAAATTACATAATTTCTCTACTGCACAAGAACATAAATTAGCACCTGGCCACACAAAATTGGATTGGAATAGCCATTTGGTGCATTTAATTTTATCTATTCAGAATACAATCCTATTGTCTCCCATCACCTGTCTGTTTCTTAAATCAGTCTAATATCCTGGCTTCAACTGCTCATAACAAATTGCTTCCGCTGTTGATTACACTGCTAAAGAAAAAAATCCTATTATCTGCCATAAACCACCTCTTTACAACCTTGAATCTGTCTCTGCTTATTCTGCTGCCTGGACACATCCCAAACTTTTGTTCCTTTCACTTTCTCTATCATGTTAAGTATCTTGTATAGCTTTATACAGTCTCTTTTCAAAGTTGAAGAGTCCCAGCTCATCTAGTTGTTCCTCATAATTTAACCCAACAACACCACAGGTCAGCCAAGTTACTCTCTTCTGCAATGTTTCTAGGCTCTGGATGTTTTGGTGACCAGGATAGTATGCAAGACAGTATGGTGCAGCCTGACCACAGCCTCAGCATGACTTCAGAGGACTGTTAGGAAAGATCTGTCACTCACAGAAGCAGTTTGAGCGCTTACGTGACCCGGCCTTGTATCCACTTGTATGACAACGAAACCCTGACGATAGGGGGTGCATAGCAGTGAAATCCTCCTTGTGACCTGACTAGATATCCGAGTGTTTACGCATGTATTTCTTCACTCTATCTGAAGGTGGACCAAGTTACCACTAGATGAGGCTTGGTTCGAGTTGTTAAGGTACATTGGCCTAGAAATTGGACACGACTACAAAACGGGCAGTGTTAAGGCCCAACGATGTTAAGCTGCGCCAGGTCAAAACGGTTTAGGAAACACACAAAATTCATGCCCAGTCCTCATTAACATGATTCTAGTCTTAAATGCAGCGCTAAAACTGCTGCTCATTGGCTTATCACTCATCAGATGTGCCAATGTCGGGTTCATGTTTGGCACAGGCTTTATTCAGTACTTAAAAGGGAGGTACAGTGATGTTACAGTACCTCACTGTCAATCCACTTACAACTTCACCCAGAAGACGATGGCAGTGAAAGCACATGGCTGAGCCTCAGCACAGGGAGAGAGCCCGCAGATTCTCCAACGTGGCTCGAGGCACAGGTGGTGGCCGTGGAAAGAAGGCCGGCTACCCTCTTCCCGCGGATTGGCAGGAGGCCCTCGAAATATTCATCACAAAAGGCTCTAAGCTGGCGATAGCCACCTATGTCACAGCCAACATTGGTGCAAAGGTTGGCCGACCAGTGCCGAAAGAAGTTTAATGACCTCACATGGCAGGTCAAGGTGAGTGAAGTTTTCAGTAAATGCCATATCCCACCATCTGCACCACAAGTCTCACACACTGACCAATGCACCACACCCCCAGCACTCACCTACCAACAATACCACCACTCAGATCTCAATCATAGCCTCACTTCACCCTCACCACTGCCACAACACACTCACCCACATCTCAACACCTTGCACACACCAGCAGCTATTCAACTATGGCAAGCACATCACCTAAAAACATAGCACCTCACTCACATACTTCCCTTTCTCTTGCACGCCAAGGTCACAAATAACAAGAGGGAATTGAGGAAGACAGGCTGAGAGGCGGGGGGGGGGGGGGGGGGAGGGGAGAAAGAGACCAAAACGCAATACAGAACTACACCGACCCGGAGGAGTGTGTGCTGGAGATCACTGGACGGCAGATCACGGAGACTGAGGTTGAAGCCCTTGGGGAGAACCAAAGTATGCTCATTCCTAATCCTTCTTCTCACATCCCACTTCTCCCTCATCCCACAATCTATTCTCACTTTCAAGCTGCTGATGCTGTATGCATCATGCTTTCCCCCTCCCCTCACCATAACCCGACTCTTGTGCCTTTCTGCTTTCAGCTAATCAAGAACAAGCACCTGAGCAGCCTGTCCTCAAGGTGATGCAGGACAGCGAGGGAGACGACGACACAGCGTCACTCGCACACACCAGCTCAGAAATTGGCACTGCGTGTACTTTAGAGGCTAGTGTAGAAGAGGGATCTGCACAGGTTGAGGCAGTGGACACGAACGGACAGCAGCATGACCAAGGGGAAAGGGTAGCTCAGGGACCAGCTTCCCGGAGGGCAAGTTCTGCTGCACAGGATTCAGAAGAGGGCTTCAATGGGGCGGCCTTCAGGAGAAGGATAATTCCTGCCAGAGAGCCTATTGGCAATGTCAAGGAGCAAGCAGGCTGGAAATGATGGAAAACTCCCGAAGAGACCATGTCGATGCTGCGTGTGATGGGCGATGTCGTAGCTGCCATTGTAGCACAGGTGGAAGCGACCCAACATCTTAGTGCTGCAGCAGAAGTGCAGACCACCATCATGAAGTCTCAGCTTGATGCCACCCATGCTCAGACTTCTGCCATCGTGGCTGGGTTTACCAGTGTTGACGGTACTTGCAAAAATCTGTGCTTCAATAGATTGCTATGAATGCTAAGGCGTGGATCGGTGAAGTGACAGTGGGTCAGTGGAGCAGGAACCTGCTGTCCTCTCTCAGCAGAAGAGTATTTCTGCTCCCACACTGCCCTTGCTGCTGCCTGTCAGCCATGCCAAGGTGGTAGTGTCTACAGTCGGGCCTTCTAGGGCTAGAGTTGCTCAAGGTCGTCCTGCAGGGCTATCTGAAGTCTCAGCAGCCTTCCACCAACCATGCTTCAGCCACTGGGAGAGCACTTCATACAAGAACAAGATCAGGAAACAGCACTCGAACGACAGGCACTAAGGGACTGCACAAGGGTGATTGATATGTCAATTCATTTTTGACAAATATATTAATTTTGTTTGGAATCTTTCATGGTGACTCTCATTTCAGCTTTGTGCCCAAGAGGACATTGATATTCTGTGACAGAGGGATGGTACTATGGGGATGTGGTGAGAAACAGGGATCTGGTGTTTCATTCATTTGAAGCAGAGTCTGATGAGCGTTCATAGGCAGCCTGCCCGGTATGGGGGTTGGCTGCCTGCCTCCTCCCTTGCTCCTCATCCTCTTCTTCCTCCCCCTCGGCCTCCTATTGAGGTGGTCCCACAATCCCTTGGTGGTAAGGACTGTACCCTCACGATGGCCAAGTTGTGAAGCATGCAGCAGACGACCATGAAATGGGATACCCACTCCTCCCGAACAGTCAAGGCAGTGGAACCGTTGCTTCAAGTAGCCCGATGCTCTGCTTGATGTTCATGGTGGAAGCATGGATCTCATGTGTATGCTGGGAACGAGTGATAGGATTTGGAGGGGAGTCTTGAGCCAGGTGCAGAGCTGCTACCCCTATTCTCCAAGCTTCATGTGGTGGCTGGAAGTTTGCTGGCACACCAGACTGATGCAGGATGAAGGCATCATAGCTGCTGCCAGGATAGCAGGCATTGACCATCTGGAATTGCTGTGCACACCAACTACACATGAAGTGAGTGGTAGCCTTTGCAGTTACGGTAGATCTCAGGATTGTTATGCAATGCTCGCAAAGCCACATGGGTGCAGTTGATGGCGCCCTGCACCATGGGGAAGCCTGCTATCCTGGCAAAACCACATGCGCGCTCGTCCTGCTTCTCTCTGCTCAGAGAGAAGAAAACCGAGTCCTTTCTACTGGTATTGAGCGCCTCGGTGACCTACCAGATGCACAGTGATGGACGGCGAAGTTCGAGATGTTAGCTCAGTCATCTGCTAAAGAGTAGAAAGATCTGCACGCAAAGAAATTGAGGGCCACAGTGATCTTGACTGTCAATAGGAGAGCCATGGTCACCTTGTTCTCAGGCTGCAGATCTGGTTGCAGGATGTGGCAGAGATCTGTGACCACCTCCTAATACATTGTTCTTTTGTGGGTACAAAAGAACTGGTCTCGGAAGACCCTAGGTGGGCAAAGCCCCGTGTTGAGAACCGTTCTGGTCCTTCTCCCTCTGCACACATCTTCTCAGCTGCCTCCATTGCTCTCCCCAAGTTACTCGAGTGCAAGAGGGTCTTGCCAGTAGAGCACCCATGACTATGAGAAAGTGTTGTGAGCAGAAGTCTTTCAATAAGAATGAAGGCATTCTCCACTTGCAGCAACATTCTCTGTTACCTAGAAAGAAGTTTATAAAGCTGTTGGGCGTGGCGGAAAGTTGCAGAGAGCCAGTCAAACTACAGAAGCATGTCAGATGCAAGTTGTTACTAATGATCCCTTTAAATAACACTGGTGGTGCTTTCTTCCTGCTCATCAACGCTTGCTCAGCTTGTCACATTTAAGGCATTCCGGTAAGAGGACCGGCGAAGTCGATACTCGCAGATCGGCCATCAAGAAAGCGTTGCATACTCACTGACATCATGATCTGTATAACCTACATAATTTTGGCAAGTGGCAAAATCGGCACCACTGCTGGCCATCTGAGAATGATGGCTGCACCGGTACCCGCTGGCAGCAGACAGAAGAGTGGCAGCTGCCATCTTCTCCCCGAAATCTGGAAGTAATGGGTGGCACTAAACCCCCGAATTTCTAGGCCTTTATTTCACAGTGGAGTGAACATAGGACAATAGTTATAATCAGATTCACTGAATTCATTCAATACATTGTCAACAGTGCTATCAAGCAGCAATTACTCGCCAACAACCATCTCACCGATGCTCAGTTTGGGTTCCGCCAGGACCCCTTGGCACCAGAGCTCATTATAGTTTTAGCCCAAACATGGACAAAAGAGCTGAATTCCAGAGGTGAGGTGAGAGTGACTGATCTTGACATCAAGGCAGCATTTGACCCAGTGTGACATCAAGGAGCCCTAGTAAAATTGAAGTCAGTATGTAGCAAGCCCAACACAAGAGGGGGCGGTCTTGGATTTAGATATGGGGAATAAAGCTGGGCAGATTGAAGGGGTATGAGTGGGAGAGCACTTGGGTGCCAGTGACCATAATTCAGTCAGATTCAAGTTGGTTATGGATAAGGACAAGAATAGGCCTGGAATAAAAGTTCCAAATTGGAGAAAAGCTAATTTTGCTAAGTTAAGGAGTGATTTGGCCACAGTGGACTGGAAACAGCTACTTGTGAGTAAATCAGTGTCAGAACAGTGGGAGGCATTCAAGGAGGAGATCCTTAAAGAAAAAGGCCGGGAAAAATAATTCCAGAGCCCTCTGGATGTCTAGGGACTTACGGGAAGGATTAAGAAAAAAAGGGATGCTTATGTCATATACCAACGGCTAATTACTATAGAATCTTTAGAGGAATATAGAAAATTAAGAGGCAAAATTACAAAGGATACTAGCAATGTTGAGAGAGCACGAGAAATTCTTGGCCAGTAAAATTAAGGAAAACCCCAAGATGTTCTATAAATATATTAAGAGTAAGAGGGTAACTAAAGAAAGGGTAGGGCCTATTAGAGACCATGAGGGTAATCTTTGTGTGGAGGCAGAAGATGTTGGTAGGGTTTTTAATGAATACTTTGCATCTGTTTTCACAAAACATAGGGGCAATGCAGATACTGCTATCAAGGAGGAGTGCGATATTCTGGATGAAATAAATATAGTGAGAGAGGAAGTATTAAGGGGTTTTAGCAGCTTTGAAAGTAGATAAGTCCCCAGGCCCGGATGAAATGCATCCCAGGCTGTTGAGCGAAGCAAAAGAGGAAATAGCAGAGGCCTTGACCATCATTTTCCAGTCCTCTTTGGATTCAAGCATGGTGCCGGAGGATTGGAGGACTGCTAATGTAGTATCCTTGTTTAAGGGGGGAAAAGAGAGATAGGCCGAGTAATTATAGGCCTGTCAGCCTAACATCAGTGGTGGGAAAACTATTCGAAAAAATCCTGAAAGACAGGATAAATCTGCATTTGGAAAGGCAAGGATTAATTAGGGACAGTCAGCATGGATTTGTTCAGGGAAGATTGTGTTTGACTAACCTGATTGAATTTTTTGAGGAAGTAACCAAGAGGGTCGATGAGGATAGTGCATACGATGTCGTATATATGGACTTTAGCAAGGCTGAATCCAATATGTCGAAAAACCAACGAGAGAGCTGGCCATCTTAGACTGGGTGATGTGTAATGAGAGGGGACTAATTAGCAATCTTGTTGTGCGAAGCCCCCTGGGGAAGAATGACCATAATATGGTAGAATTCTTTATTAAGATGGAGAGTGACACAGTTAATTCAGAAACTAGGGTCCTGAACTTAAAGAAAGGTAACTTCGATGGTATGAGACATGAATTGGCTAGGAGAGACTGGCAAATGATACTTAAAGGGTTGACAGTGGATAGGCATTGGCAGACATTTATAGATTACATGGATGAACTTCAACAATTGTACATCCCTGTTTGGAGTAAAAATAAAAAGGGGAAGGTGGCTCAACCATGGCTAACAAGGGAAAATAGGTAATAGTGTTAAATCCAAGGAAGAGGCATAAAAATTGGCGAAAAAAAGCAGTAAACCTGAGGACTGGGAGAAATTTAGAATTCAGCAGAGGAGGACAAAGGGTCTAATTAGGAGAGGGAAAATAAAGTATGAGGGGAAGCTTGCAGGAACATAAAAATTGACTGCAAAAACTTCGATAGATATGTGAAGAGAAAAAGATTAGTGAAGACCAACGTAGGTCGTTTGCAGACAGAATCAGGTGAATTTATAATGAGGAACAAATATTTTGGATCTGTCTTCACTAAGGAAGACACAAATAACCTTCCGGAACTACTAGGGGTTCGAGGGTGCAGCGAAAAGGAGGAACTGAAGGAAATCCTTATTAGTCAGGAAATTGTGTGAGGGAAATTGATGGGATTGAAGGCTGATAAATCCCCAGGGCCTGATAGGCTGCATCCTAGAGTACTTAAGGAAGTGACCCTAGAAATAGTGGATGCATTGGTGATCATTTTCCAATATTATATTGACTCTGGATCAGTTCCTATGGACTAGAGGGTAGCTAATGTAACACCACTTTTTAAAAAAGGAAGGAGAAAGAAAACGGGGAATTATAGACCGGTTAAGCCTGACATCAGTGGTGGGGAAAATGTTGGAATCAATTATTAAAGATGTAATAGCAGCGCATTTGAAAAGCAGTGACAGGATCGGTCCAAGTCAGCATGTATTTATGAAAGGGAAATCATGCTCGACAAATCTTCTAGAATTTTTTGAGGATGTAATCAGTAGAGTGGCAAGGGAGAACAAGTGGATATAATGTATTTGGACTTTCAAAAGGCTTTTGACAAGGTCCCACATAAGAGATTACTGTGCAACATTAAAACACATGGTATTGGGGGTAAAGTATTGACGTGGATAGAGAACTGGTTGGCAGACAGGAAGCAGCGAGTCGGAATAAACGGGTCCTTTTCAGAAAGGCAGGCAGTGACCAGTGGGATGCCGCAGGGCTCAGTGCTAGGACCCCAGCTATTTAAAATATACATCAATGATTTAGGTGAAGGAATTGAATGCAATATCTCCAAGTTTGCAGATGACACTAAGCTGGGTGGTGGTGTGAGCTGTGAGGAGGATGCTGAGAGACTGCAGGGTTACTTGGACAGGTTAGGTGAGTGGGGAAATGCATGGCAGATGCAGTATAATGTGGATAAATGTGAGGTTATCCACTTTGGTGGCAAAAACAGGAAGACAGAATATTATCTGAATGGTGACAGATTAGAAAAAGGGGAGGTGCAACGAGACCTGGGTGTCATGGTACATCAGTCATTGAAGTTTGGCATGCAGGTACAGTAGGCGGTGAAGAAGGCAAATGGCATGTTGGCCTTCATAGCTGGAGGATTTCAGTATAGGTACAGGGAGGTCTTACTACAGTTGTACAGAGCCTTGGTGAGGCCAAACCTGGAATAGTTTGTTCCGTTTTGGTCCCCTAATCTGAGGAAGGATGTTCTTGCTATTGAGGGAGTACAGCGAAGGTTCACCAGATCTTGGGATGGCAGGGCTGACATATGAGGAGAGACTGGATCAATTGGGCTTGTATCCACTGGAGTTTCGAAGAATGAGAGGGGATCTCATAGAAACATATCAAATTCTGACGGGATTGGACAGGTTAGAAGCAGGAAGAATGTTCCCATTGCTGGGGAGTTCCAGAACCAGGGGTCACAGTCTAAGAATAAGGGATAAGCCACTTAGGACCGAGATGAGGAGAAACTTCTTCACTCAGAGAGTGGTTAACCTGTGGAATTCTCTCCTGCAGAAAGTTGTTGAGGCCAGTTCATTAGATATATTCAAAAGGGAGTTAGATATGGTCTTACGGCCAAAGGGATCAAGGGGTATGGAGAGAAAGCAGGAAAGGGGTACTGAGGTTGAATGATCAGCCATGATCTTATTGAATGGCGGTGCAGGTTCAAAGGGCCGAATGGCCTGCTCCTGCACTTAATTTCTATGTTTCTATGTTTCGATAAAGTCCCACATGACAGACTGGTCATGAAGGTTAAAGCCCAAGGGATACAGGGCAAAGTGGCAAGTTGGATCCAAAATTGGCTTAGAGGTAGGAAACAAAGGATAATGATTGATTGATGTTTTTGTGACTGGAAGGATGTTTCCAGTGGAGTTCCGCAGGGCTCAGTACTGGGTCCCTTGCTTTTTGTAGTATATATCAACAATTTAGATTTGAATACAGGGAGTATGATTAAGAAGATTGCAGATGACACTAAAATTGGCTGTGTAGTTGATAATGAAGAGGAAAGTCATGGGCTGCAGGAGGATATCAATCTACTGGTCAGATGGACAGTGCAGTGGCAAATGGAATTTAATTCAGAGAAGTGTGAGGTGATGCACTGTGGGAGGGCTAATAAGGAAAGAGTATACATATTAGGCAGTAGGCCACTTAATAGTGTAGATGAACAAAAGGACCTTGGAGTGCTTGTCCACAGATCCCTGAAAGTAGCAGGCCATGTGGATAAGGTGGTTAAGAAGGCATATGGAATGCTCGCCTTTATTGGCCGAGGCATAGAATATAAGAACAGGGAGCTTATGCTTAAATTGTATAATACTTTGGTTAGGCCACAGCTGGAGCACTGCGTGCAGTTCTGGTCGTTGTATTATAGGAAGGACGTGATTGCACTAGAGAGGGTACAGAGGAGATTTACTAGGATACTGCCTGGAATGTAGAATCTTAGTTATGAGGACAGATTGGATAGGCAGGGTTTGTTCTCATTTGAACAGAGGAGGATGAGAGGAGACCTCATTGTGGTGTACAAAATATTGAGGGGCCTGAACATAGTGGATAATAAGGGCCTATTTCCATTGGTGGAGGGGTCTATAATGAGGGGGCATAGATTTAAGGTAGTTGGTGGCAGGTTTAGAGGGGGGGCTTCTTTACGCAGAGAGTTGTGGGGGTCTGGAACTCATTGCCTGGAAGAGTGGTGGATGCAGAAACCCTCACCACTTTTAAGAGATGGTTGGATGGGCACTTCAAGTGCAGTAACCTGCAGGGTTACGGATCTAGAGCTGGTAATTGGGATTAGACTGGGTGACCTTTTGTTGGATGGCGCAGATATAATGGTAAGTACTGCAGGGAATAGAATATGGTTAGCGTGATCTCCTGGACTAGTTTCGATCACTGGATGAGTCGGAGAGGAATTTTCCCAGATTTCTTTCTCCCTAATTGGCCTGGGTTTTTAAAATCGGGTTTTTGCTTCTCCTAGGAGATCACATGGCTCCGGTTGGGGTGGAGTGTAGAATGTTTCAGTATAAGGGGTGTCGCAGTTGTGTGAGGCAGATTGCTCTTTGCCTTTCCGTCATTGTTCATAGGTTTATATGTAACCTTTCGGGTTGCTGACCAAGGGCTCTTTGTCGGCCGGCGCAGACACGACGGGCCGAAATGGCCTCCTTCTGCGCTGTAAATTTCTATGTTTCTATGTTAATAGGAATCAGGGGGTAAACTCTCCACTTGCTTGAATCATACCTAGCACAAAGGAAGATGGTTGTGGTGGTCAATCAACTCAGCCGCAGGACATCGTTGCAGGAGTTCTAGGGGCAGTGTCCTAGGTCCAACCACCTTCAGCATCATCATTAATTATCTTCATTAGGTCAGAAGTGGGATGTTCGCTGATGATTGCACAGTGTGCAGTTCCATTCGCAACTCCTCAGATAATGAAGCAGTCTATGCCGACATGCAGCAAGGCCTGGACGATATTCAGGCTTGGGCCGATAAGTGGCAAGTAACATTCACACCATACAAGTGCCAGGCAGTGACTATCTCCCACAAGCAAGAGTCTAACCAGCGCCCCATGACATTCAACAGCATTGCCATCGCCAAATCCCCCATAATAGAAACATCGAACATAGGTGCAGGAGGCGGCCATTCAGCCCTTTGAGTCTGCACCACCATTCAATAAGATCATGGCTGATCATTCATCTCAGTACCTCTTTCCTGCTTTTTCTCCATACCCCTTGATCCCTTTACCCGTAAGGGCCATGGTAGAGAATTCCACCATTAACAACTCTGAGTGAAGAAGTGGCTTACCTCTTATCCTTAGACCCCTGATTCTGGACTTCCCCAGTATCAGGAACATTCTTCCTGCCTCTAACCTGTCCAATCCAGTCAGAATTTTATATGTTTCTATGAGATCCCCTCTCATTCTTCTAAGCTCCAGTGAATACAGGCCCAGTCAATCTAGTCTCTCCTCATATGTCAGTCCTGCCATCCCGGGAATTAGTCTGGTGAACCTTCGCTGCACTCCCTCAATAGCAAGAACATCCTTCCTCAGATTAGGAGACCAAAACTGAACACAATATTCCAGGTTAGGCCCCACCAAGGCCCTGTACAACTGCAGTAAGACCTCCCTGCTCCTATACTCAAATCCCCTAGCTATGAAGGCCAACATGCCATTTGCCTTCTTCACTGCCTGCTGTACCTACATGCCAAGCTTCAATGACTGATATACCATGACACCCAGGTCTCATTGCACCTCCCCTTTTCCTAATCTGTCGCCATTCAGATAATATTTTGCCTTCCTGTTTTTGCCACCAAAGTGGATAACCTCACATTTATCCACATTATACTTCATCTGCCATGCATTTGCCCATTCAACTAACCTGTGCAGCCTCTTAGCATCCTCCTCACAGCTCACACACCCCCCCACCAGCTTAGTGTCATCTGCAAACTTGGGAGATATTATACTCCATTTCTTCATCTAAATCATTGATGTATATTGTAAATAGCTGGGGTCCCAACACTGAACCCTGCGGCACCCCACTAGTCAGTGCCTGCCATTCTGAAAAGGACCCGTTAATCCCGACTCTCTGCTTCCTGTCTACCAACCAGTTCTCTATCCACATATACATTACCCCCAATACCATTTGCTTTCATTTTGCGCACTAATCTCGTGTGGGACCTTGCAAAAGCCTTTTGAAAGTCCAAATACACCACATCCACTGGTTCTCCCTTGTCCACTATTAGTTACATCCTCAAAAAATTCTAGATTTGTCAAGCATGATTTCCCTTTCATAAATCCATGCTGACTTGGGCCTATCGTGTCACTGCTTTCCAAATGCGCTGCTATTTCATCTTTAATAATTGATTCCAACATTTCCCCCTCTACCAATGTCAGGCTAACCGGTCTATAATTCCCCATTTTCTCTCTCCCTCCTTTTTTAAAAAGTGGTGTTACATTAGTTATCCTCCAGTCCATAGGAACTGATCCAGAGTCGATAAGACTGTTAGGAAATGATCACCAATGCATCCACTATTTCTAGGGCCACTTCCTTAAGTACTCTGGAATGTAGACTATCAGGCCCCGGGGATTTATCAGCCTTCAATCCCATCAATTTCCCTAACACAATTTCCTGACTAATAAGGATATCCTTCAGTTCCTCTTTCTCGCTAGACCCTCGGTCCCCTAGTATTTTCGGAAGGTTATTTGTGTCTTCCTTCGTGAAGACAAAACCGAAGTATTTGTTCCATTAGTCTGCCATTTCTTCGTTGCCCATTATAAATTCACCTGATTCTGACTGCAAGGGACCTACGTTTGTCTTCACTAATCTTTCTCTCTTCACATATCTTTAGATGCTCGTGCAGTCAGTTTTTATGTTCCCTGCAAGCTTCCTCTCATATTCTATTTTCCCCCTCCTAATTAAACCCTTTGTCCTCCTCTGCTGAATTATAAAATTCTCCCAGTCCTCAGGTTTGCTGTTTTTTTGGCCAATTTATATGCCTCTTCCTTGGATTTAACACTATCCTTAATTTCCTTCGTTAACCACGGTTGAGCCACCTTTCCCGCTTTATTTTTACGCCAGACAGGGATGTACAATTGTTGAAGTTCACCTATGTGATCTTTAAATGTCTGCCATTGCCTATTCACCGTCAACCCTTTAAGTATCATTCTCCAGTCTATCCTAGCCAATTCACGTCTCATCCCGTCGAAGTTACCTTTCTTCAAGTTCAGGACTCTAGTCTCTGTATACACTCCAAGAAATCCTCCTCCACCGTATTGCTACCAGTTTGGTTAGCCCAATCAATATGTAGACCCATGATAACTGCTGTATCTTTATTGTACGCATCCCTAATTTCCTGTTTGATGCCTTCCCCAACCTCACTATGACTATTTGGTGGTCTGTACACAACTCCCACTGGCGTTTTCTGCCCTTTGATGTTCCGCAGCTTTACCCATACAGATTCCATCTCATGCTTCCTTAATGTCCTTTCTACTCTCGTCATTAGACAATTTATTTTGACTATGCTTTGCTATATTCCTTTCCAATTCCCTCGTGGCACCTCCAATCTCTTCTGTACAGTACTCCGTACAATAGTCAGCCTCTCCCTCCTTCCTATAAGCTTCTCTTAATTTCCCTGTTGATCCAATTCATAACAGTTTTATTTACTGGGTCCCTGCTGCACGTAGGTACATACATATCCTACATGCTCCTCTTAAGATTTCGAAGAATGTCCACTTATCCTCAAGTTTATTCTTGAATAGTGCCAGTGCTATCTGCACCCAGAAACAGAGTATCCATAAGTGCAAAAAACAATTTTTGGCTTCAGAGTTAAGACTACTTCAAATTTTATCACATGGGCAGTTATTTCTCCTGCAAACAAAGTGCAAACCACACAGTTTGACAACACAGTTGCTAAATATTAAACACCCACACAGAATCCCATTACAACACGCAACAGGCATCCCTTTACAAACAATCCAAATCCAACATTCTATACTTTTCATTTAAAGCAGTGGAACTAGGTTACTAGGTGATACATGGAGGAAAAATACCTCTGCAGACTTAATGGGTCAAACGGCTGGATTCTGTGCAGTAAATAACATGATTCTATAAACTAAACCAAGCAACAATTTTTACTTTCAAATCTTCTCTCCCCCCATTGTCCCAGACTTTTCTATGTCGCTCCTTGAAATCATTGGCTCAAATTTTGTGGTTGCAATGCTTGCGAAACTGTCAGCGTTCGCCATCAGTACTCTGTAAAACTTACAGCAACTTCTGGCATCTGCACATGCGCAGTTAAACGCGGAAATCCAGAAGTTGCTGCCAGTGATTCCCTGCTCCATCACAGGGGGCGCTGTTGGAAGTCACACTCAGAGGGCAATCTTCCCCTTTTACACTAATATTGCTGTTAAAAGTCCCCGAAAAAGTTAAAATAAAAACATAAAATGCTGAAAATACTCAGGTCAGGCAGCATCTATGGTCCACACGAGCCTCCTTCCATCTTACTTCATCTCACCCGATCAACATATTTTTCTGTTGCTTTCTCCCTCATGCACTTATCTAGCTTCCCCTTAAATGCATCTGTGCTATGCCACTCCTAGTAGAGTTCCACATTCTCATCACTCTCTTAATAAAGAAGTTTCTCCTGAATTCCTTATTGGATTTATTAGTGACCATCTTATATTTATGGCTCCTAGTTTTGGACATTCAAGAGGAAACCATCTCTACGTCTACCCTATCAAACACCTTCATAATTTTAATGACCCCTCAGTCTTCTCTTTTCTAGCCTGTTCAGTCCTTCCTGATAGTTGTACCCACTCAGTTCTGGTATCGTCCTTGTAAAACATTTTTTCGTACTTTCTCCAGTGCTTCTATATCATTTTTGTAATATGGAGACCAGAACTCTTACTGTGGTCTAACCAAGGTTCTATACAATTTTACCAGAGTAAGATCGACAGAGGCCTGAGAATGAGTCGACTGTCTCTTCGTCAGGACCCCAAAGGTGGAAAGAAAATTTAAATTAAGAGCGCACAACGCATGCTAATGGATTTTGCAGAATACCCAAGAACTGCACCTCGGAACTTCATTAAAATTCTCAATGATTAGTCTTAGTATTTGAGCTTTACATAACCGCAGAATTGAAGCACTTTGGTTACTGATCAAACTGGTTGGAACCAGCTGAAACAAGTTTTAAAGATCGAGCCCCTTATTCACACAGCAAAACTGTAATTTTTTTTTAAAAAGAGTTAAAAGCTGCCTATATGAACTGTGGTATCCAAGTATCTAATTTCACTGGCAGATGTACAACATAACAAATTGGTAGTTTGTTTACAGCTGGTATGAAAGTGTCCCAAGTGCTTTTTTTTTAAACCCACCTTTGTTCAAATCAAATAACAAAATCCTAAAAATAACAGATTTAAGGCACAAAATAAAAAGATGCCTGCTTAATGGCTGCTATTTAATTCCACTACCTGCAAAGCACAAGTTTTTTTTTTAAATTATAAATTAGAAAATAATTTATAATATAGATTGGGTTCCTGCACACATTGCTATATGGTTGAAGAGACCAATGGGGAGGTTGGGGAAAGGAAGAGACAGGGCAAAACAAGAAAAGAAATTACTTCCAAATTAAAAAAACTGCACCCAAGTGCCCATAAATCAGATTAAGGAGGAAACCAAAAACAGTAGTTACAAATCACGGGAAAGCTCCAAAAACATGCTCATTTTATTTCAATGATCACCGTCATTTCAAAATCTTTCCTCATTCATTTCAACTGAAGTAAAACTGGTTCATAAAAAAGCTTGCACGAGGAAATCCCTGAAAGCTAAATAGTAATAATGCATGTCGATAATAGACACACCAGCACCTGCTTGAACCCTCTGGGTTGTCTTGTGCCAAAACAAATCAGCAACACAACATATACTGCTCAATTAAAGCGCATATGTATGTAACCTTGGAGTTCATTACTGTCTAAATAAAATAATAGTCACTGATGTCCAGCTTCTCAAAGTCCGAAGAATTAGCCTCTAGATACCTAACAAACAAGATTCTCAAATGCAAATGTAAAGACAAAACACTTGAAAAACTCCAAAAATGTGCACATTTTACGTCACTAATCTCCCTCATTTCAAAATCTTTCCAGAGTAAAAATTCTTTTTTTTCAGTAGGATGGCAGTGATACAGCTGCAATTGGTCTCCATACCCAACAGCTAGGGATATGAGTCAGCGTATTTAATAAAGGAGTGTATAAAATCTGGGGTAGTGGGGGAGGAAGGTGTGAAGTGAACAACATTTACCAGGAAACACTATTTTTTTTTTACAGGAGGTAAAATATAATGTTTGCAATTATCTACTGAGAACCATGCCTGTGACAGGAGCGAAAGAACAAAGTACTGGCAATTTTAATACATGAAAGCAGACACTGGATTGAAGCAACATTACCAGAAGAATTTTAAAACACTTCACAAGATAGTGGCATATCAGTATTTCAAGCTTTGATCCCAAACCGTAGGTCCTAAATATCTACCGCGTCAACCATTGCTCCCCAGTACTTTATACTTCGTGGAATAAATATCCTTTGTTATATGGGAAGATTTTTCTCCTCTTTTACCACCAACTTTCTTATTTTTTGAAGATTTAAGCTCCTTGTTGCAGTAAAGCTCACCAGTATTGATCACTCTTTAATAATTTTCTTCAGTGGCCATTATTCATGTGCAGGCTATTTGACTGCAGGGGGGCACATAACGAAGTTTGATCTTGCCCTCTCCCAATATCCTCACGTGCTTTACTTCTTGAAATTATAATCCCAATATAAATGAGGTGCTTCCGACAATACAACGGTGACTGCACTTCTAAAGTACTTCATTGGCTGTAAAGTGCTTTGGGACGCACTGAGGCCATGAAATGCGCGATATAAATGCAAGTCTTTCTTTCAGTAAGCGCCTTGTGGCAGCAAACACTTCCAAATCAGGAACAGCAAGAATCAGAAGGAGATGCTCATTCTAATCTGTCCTTCTAACGTACCTTCTCTAACTTCTGAACAGCACTTTCACTCACCTCACCAACCAGCCTTTTGATCTTTTGAGTTAGATTATCAACGTAATCCTATTTTTATGATCTTAAAAAGCATAAGTACAGCACAAAATCTTCGTAGCATATCAGTGAGGCACTTTTACAGCTTATAATGTAACAAAAATATTTTCAGAAAGTGATCATTTTCCTTTTAGCTCGTTCAATGAAGCTCTTCAATAAAATAACAAAAATAAAGAATTCATGCAATTCAGACGCTAATTCATCAGTTCCAAATTTATTGGTTGGTATCAAACAATCGCGTGTAAATTAGAAGAGACTCCTGCAGTGGTAGGAAATTTATGAAGTAAAAAAATACTGCATAATATAAAAGTTGTTTACAAAGGATTCGTTTAGTACTCAGTGTTACAACCTTTTTATTTTGGCTTCAAATAGACTTCTACTGTAAATGTGTATATTACACGACTATTACTTGTTCTCTGAATTTTAAATTGGTTATTGGTTTTAATGTAAAACAGGGTTTGAAGGTGTGATGTTTTATTTGCTCATTGATGGAAGAGATTCTATAAAGGCAAAGGATGAATCCAGGAGCTAAAAGCAATTACCAGTGACTGTTTTCTGTTCTGTTATCTTGGGCACACTACGGGCCCAAGTTTCCACATGATAAAAAACGGGCGCCGCTCCGAGCTGGGCGCCCGTTTTTCGCGCCTAAAAAAGCGCCGGAAAAAAAACGAGCGATTCTGGAGCGCTTTGCAGCTCCTTGTCTGCTTGGCGTAGCGCCCAGGGGGGCGGAGCCTACACTCGCGCCGATTTTGTAAGTGGGAGGGGGCAGGTACTATTTAATTTAGTTTTTTTCCTGCCGGCAACGCTGCACGTGCGCGTTGGAGCGTTCGCGCATGCTCAGTGTGAAAAAAACATTGGCACTCGGCCATTTTTGTAGTTCTTTGTAGTTCTTTGCAGCTGTTTAGTTTTTGAACATTTTTTTAATAAAAGTACATTGCCATCAGCACAGAGGCTTCTTGTAGCAGTGAGAAGGCTGCAGGAAGCCTCAGAAAGTTGAGGCAGCCGTTTCCCGACGACCTCCCCCTTTTGCCGTCGGGAAATGGCTCCTCAATTTCTGAGGCTTCCTGCAGCCTTCTCTCTTTTCCGCCAGCCGTCTGGAACGGCTCCATTCCCGCCCCCCTCCCGCGTTCGGTCGGCTCCCTTCCCTCCCCCCGCGTTCGGTCGGCTCCCTTCCCTCCCCCCCCCCTCCCGTGTTCGGTAGGCTCCCTCCCTCCCGCCCGCCCGCGTTCGGTCGGCTCCCTCCCCCGCGTTCGTCGGCTCCCTTCCCTTCCCCCACCCCCGCGTTCGTCGGCTCCCTTCCCTTCCCTCCTCCCCCGCGTTCGTCGGCTCCCTTCCCTTCCCTCCCCCACCCCCCACCTCCCGCGTTCGGTCGGCTCCCTCCTCTCCTCCCCCCCCCCCCCCCCCCGGCCCGCGTTCGGTCGGCTCCCTCCGCCCCGCCCGCCCGCGTTCGGTCGGCTCCCTCCTCCACCCCCCCCCCCCCCCCCCCGCCGCCTGCGTTCGGTCGGCTCCCTCGTTTTGTGAGGCTTGCTGCACCATTCTTCCTGGCTGAAGCACTTTCACACAGGTAGGAAGATGGTTTATTTAATCTTTTCTTTGCTTATAAATGTTTATTCAGGTTGGATTTATTTGTATAATATTTGTATAAGTATAAATAAGGATTGATTGTAGAATTTAATGAGTTCCCTTCCCCCCCACCTCATTCTGGACGCCTGATTTGTAACCTGCGCCTGATTTTTTAATGTGTAGAACAGGTTTTTTCAGTTCTACAAAAATCTTCACTTGCTCCATTCTACTTTAGTTTGGAGTACATTTTCACTGTGGAAACTTTCAAATCAGGCGTCAGTGGCCGGACACGCCTCCTTTTGAAGAAAAAATTCTGTTCCAAAGTAGAACTGTTCTACCTGACTAGAACTGCAGAAAAAAAAATGTGGAGAATTGCAAATTCTAAGATAGTCCGTTCTCCACCAATTGCTCCTAAAAATCAGGCGCAAATCATGTGGAAACTTGGGCCCTACAAGCTTACATAGAACTCAATAACTTGAAGGCATGGGAAATTGGAACATGCCCATGGGAATGATCCAAGATAGGAGTGTCAAATTAATAAGGGACCGCCCATTTAAAACTGAGATGAGGAGAAATTTATTTTCTGAGGGTTGCAAATCTGTGGAATTCGTTGCCTCAGAGAGCTGTGGAAGCTGGGACATTGAATACAGTTAAGACAAAAAAAGACAGTTTCTTAACCGATAAGGGAATAAGGGGTTACGGAGAGCGGGCAGGGAAGTGGAGCTGAGTTCATGATCGGGTCAGCCATGATCATATTAAATGGTGGATCAAGCTCGGGGGGGCCGTATGGCCTACTCCTGCTCCTATTTTTCTTATGTTCTTATTAATATAGAGCAAGGGCAGAAAAGTTTAAAAAAAAATAACGGTGGTAGGAATTCATAGAGCTAACCAAGACCTAAAGTCAAATTTAAAACAAGCTGATTAACAGTTTTACAGTTTTTAAAAAAAATTCACAAACAAGATCTCAGAAATAGGCAGACAACAAATTAGAGTTAGCCGGTCAAATAACTGCCAAAGGGAAAGCAAAAGAACAAGAGTTTCAACCAAAGCTGCTGAACTGTGCAAAGCAAGAGCACTCCAGATATGGGGAAAGAATGATATGAATTCGTGCCAACAAGGAGAGACAGCCATCAATACTTGTATTCAAGATTTTGAATTATTAACAAGCCATCATAAATGCTACAAGATGTCTGTGCTGAAATGCTTATAATTTCTTCCAGTGGTAAAGAACTTGCAGCTTTTTTTCATGTTGATCTGATAAACAACACAAACTACGGGCCCAAGTTTCCACACGATAAAAAAGCTGGGCGCCCGTTTTTCGTGCCTAAAAAAACCCTCGCGATTCTGGAGCGTTCTGCAGCTCCTTGTCTGTTTGGCACGGCGCCCAGGGGGGCGGAGCCTACACTCGCGCCGATTTTGTAAGTGGGTGGGTACTATTTAAATTAATTTTTTTCCTGCCGGCAACGCTGCGTGTGTGCGTTGGAGCGTTCGCGCACGCGCAGTGTGAAAAAAACATCGGCACTGGGCCATTTTTGTAGTTCTTTGTAGTTGTTTAATTTTTGAATTTTTTTTTTAATAAAAGCACATTGCCATCAGCACATCAGCACTTGCAGCCTTCTCACTGTCTCCTTCCCCCACGGGAAAGAACGGGCGCCTCCTCGCCCCTCCGCGGGAAGAACGGGCGCCTCGTCCCCCCGCGGGAAGAACGGGTGCCTCCCCACCCCCCCGCGGGAAGAACGGGTGCCTCCCCCCCCCCCCGCGGGAAGAACGTGCGCCTCCCCCCCCCCCCCCCCGCGGGAAAGAATGGGCGCCTCCTCCCCCTCCCCCCCCCCGTGAAAGAACGGGCACCTCCCCCCCCCCACCCCCGCGGGAAAGAACGGGCGCCTCCTACCCCCCCCCCCCCCCCCCGCGGGAAGAACGGACGACTCAGGCTGACTGCAGCATTCTCTGTGCCTGAAGCACTTTCACACAGGTAGGAAGATGGTTTATTTAATCTTTTCTTTTCTTATAAATATTTATTCAGGTTGGATTTATTTGTATAATATTTGTAGAAGTATAAATAAGGATTGATTGTAGAATTTAATGACTTCCCTTCCCCCCCTCTCCCCCCCCCCCCCACCTCATTCTGGACGCCTAATTTGTAACCTGCGCCTGATTTTTTAATGTGTAGAACAGGTTTTTTCAGTTCTACAAAAATCTTCACTTGCTCCATTCTACTTTAGTTTGGAGTACGTTTTCACTGTGGAAACTTTGAAATCAGGCGTCAGTGGACGGACACGCCCCCTTTTGAAGAAAAAATTCTGTTCCAAAGTAGAACTGTTCTACCTGACTAGAACTGCAGAAAAAAAAATGTGGAGAATTGCTATTTCTAAGATAGTCCGTTCTCCACCAGTTGCTCCTAAAAATCAGGCGCAAATCATGTGGAAACTTGGGCCCGTACAAAACTGTAAAATGTGGTATTCTTAATACTTATGACTGAACGCCTGAA
Source organism: Pristiophorus japonicus (assembly GCF_044704955.1). Classification (NCBI taxonomy): domain Eukaryota; kingdom Metazoa; phylum Chordata; class Chondrichthyes; family Pristiophoridae; genus Pristiophorus; species Pristiophorus japonicus. Next base: position 89,953,511 of record NC_091990.1, on the reverse strand, counting down.
ATATGCAGGCAAAAGCATAAGAAATGGGTGAAAACTTCATAGAATGTCCCAATGATTGAATGGATGATCAGATTCCTCCCAATCAACCAGAGGAGCACATACTCAACTGATGTGCATCCACTGTTGGGAGATTCAGTGGGTGCACCACAAAAGTAAAACAAAACCATGGGGTGACACCAGAAATCTCAGGTGCTCTAACTAACAAAATGGGGCACAGTGCGAACAATTGCTCAAGCAGGGGTCCAGGTACCTATCAGAAAGACCAAACCTGTTTATAAGGCATGAATGAGACTGCAGGGTATGCACCACCACCTGGATCAAGCACAGCTACACCAACCAAAGAATTATCGATATTGGATGTACCATAACATTGGTACGACCACACCTAATGCAGGATGACCAACATTTCGCGGATACAACAGTCTGCATTCACAGTCTCACTGGGTCAAGCGAATGTGCCTGCTGGCTCATTTTCAACTAAAATACCACTTGTCATTGCGAGTAAAAGTAGCAGCAGTCTATGTCCGTATCATTTAAGGTTTGGCTGGGGAATAAACTGAATTGAAGTAGGAACTTTCTAACTAACTTAGCTAAGCAGGAGAAAGTTTTAATGGCGACTCAAAATAAGGCAAAGGAGAAACAGTTTTTTCAAAATAATAGTTGCATCATCTGTATCAGCAAGATCAGCTCACACAGTATCCAAGACAGAAACCAGTCCCAGAATGTGGAAACTCCAGCTATCACAGTGAGGCAGACACATAAAAAAGCATGCAAGAGAACCAAGGTTTCCCCACATGATACCCAACAAGAGACAATGAACCAGGGGTACTTGGATAATTTAGAGCATCACAATTAGCAGAGGTTCAACAGGCTGACCCTACATTAGAGGGTGTGCATGCTCAGTGTGTCAGAGTCACGCAGCCTGAACCAATAGAGTGGTATAGTTTTGAGGACAGATTTTTCGTCTGACATTACAAATCCAAACCTGTTCAAGGACAGGAACCAAAGAATTCCGATAGTGTACAGCAGGCATACCAGACATATTTACTAAAGGGAGCCCATTATGTACCATTTGCTGATCAAGGGGTAAAATATACAAGGCAGCACTTCTGTTGGCTTAGTATCGTTAAACACATTGCTGCATTTTGTGAAGAACTGTGACCAATGTCAATATATAGGTAAACCAATGGAATGCATCAAAGCTCCTGTTACCATTACGAATTAGCTTTTCAAAAAAGTGGGCACATACATCACAGGTTCCATGTCTAATACAAGTCAGTCAGGGAAAGGGTACTTTTTAATCGTGGTAAACTATGTTTCAGAACATAAGAATTAGGAGCAGCAGTAGGCCATACAGCCCCTCGTGCCTGCTCCACCATTCAGTAAGATCATGACTGATCTTCAACCTCAACTCTACTTTACTGCCCTATCACCATATCCTTACATCCTCGAGTACAAAAATCTATCTCAGCCTTGAATATACTCAATGACAGCACTTTGGGGTCGAGAATTCCAAAGATTCACAACCCTCTGAGTGAAGAAGTTCCTCCTCATCTCAGTCTTAAAAGGCCAGCCCCTTTTCCTGAGACTATGCCCCCTAGTTCTAGGCTCTCCAGCCAGAGGAAACAATCTCTCACACATCTATGCTGTCACTCCACTTCAGAATCTTATATGCATCAATGAGCTCACCTCTCATTCTTCTAAACTCCAGAGAGCATAGGCCCAATCTATTAAATTTCTCCTCATATGACAACCCTATCATCCCAGGGATTAATCTAGTGAACTTTCTTTGAACAGCCTCTAAGGCAAGTATGTCCTTCCTTAAATAAGGAGACCAACAAAACTATGCACAGGGAGATCGAGAGCCAGCGGCAGTTGGTGAGAGGGGAGCGACCTTTCAAAAGCCCAGCGGGAGATCGAGAGCCAGCGGCAGTTGGTGAGAGGGGAGCGGCCTATAAAAGGCCCAGCAGGAGATCGAGAGCCAGCGGCAATTGGTGAGAGGCGGGAGCGGCCTATAAAAGGCCCAGCGGGAGATCGAGAGCCAGCGGCAGTTGGTGAGAGGCGGGAGCGGCCTATAAAAGGCCCAGCGGAAGATCGAGAGCCAGCGGCAGTTGGTGAGAGGCGGGAGCGGCCTATAAAAGGCATACCGGTGCAGCTACAGCGGGAGAGAAAGCAAAATAGAAGTAGAAAGTAATCAAAAAGTGACGTCACAGCCAATGGAGTAAGTGATTGGCTGGTGATTGGTGAGTAGCTTTTCTTTTATTTTTTATATCAGTAAGTGAACTGTAACATCGTTATTACCAATTTAAGGGTATCTAAGGTTAAGACATGGCAGGAGAGCTCGGTCACGTGATATGCTCCTCCTGTACCATGTGGGAACTCGGGGACACTTCCGGTGTCCCTGGGCGCTACGTGTGTGGGAAGTGTATCCGCCTCGAGCTCTTGACGGTCCGCGTTGCGGAATTGGAGCTGAGGGTGGATTCACTCTGGAGCATCCACGATGCTGAGAATGACGTGAGTATCACGTGTAGTGAGTTGGTCTTACCGCAGGAGAAGGGTCCACAGCCAGATAGGGAATGGAAGACCAGCAGGAAGAGCAGTGCAAGAAAGATAGTGCAGGGGTCCCCTGTGGTCATCCCCCTGCAAAACAGATACACTGCTTTGAGTACTGTTGGGGAGGATGACTCATCAGGGGAGGGCAGCAGTAGCCAAGTTCATGGCACTGTAGGTGGCTCTGCTGCAAAGGAGGGCAGGAAAAAGATTGGGAGCGCGATAGTGATAGGGGATTCGATGGTGAGGGGAATAGATAGGCGTTTCTGCGGACGCAACCGAGACTCCAGGATGGTATGTTACCTCCCTGGTGCAAGGGTCAAGGATGTCTCGGAGCGGGTGCAGGACATTCTGAAATGGGAGGGAGAACAGCCAGTTGTCGTGGTGCACATTGGTACCAACGACATAGGTAAAAAAAGGGATGAGGTCCTACGAAAATAATTTAAGGAGCTAGGAGCTAAATTAAAAAGTAGGACCTCAAAAGTAGTAATCTTGGGATTGCTACCAGTGCCACGTGCTAGTCAGAGTAGGAATCGCAGGATAGCGCAGATGAATACATGGCTTGAGCAGTGGTGCAGCAGAGAGGGATTCAAATTCTTGGGGCATTGGAACCGGTTCTGGGGGAGGTGGGACCAGTACAAACCGGACGGTCTGCACCTGGGCAGGACCGGAACCAATGTCCGAGGGGGAGTGTTTGCTAGTGCTGTTGGGGAGGAGTTAAACTAATATTGCAGGGGGATGGGAACCTATGCAAGGAGACAGAGGGAGACAAAAATGAGGCAAAAGCAAAAGACAGAAAGGAGATGAGGAAAAGTGGAGGGCAGAGAAACCCAAGGCAAAGAACAAAAAGGGCCACTGTACAGCAAAATTCTAGAAGGACAAAGGGTGTTAAACAAACAAGCCTGAAGGCTTTGTGTCTTATTGCAAGGAGTATCCGCAATAAGGTGGATGAATTAACTGTGCAAATAGATGTTAACAAATATGATGTGATTGGGATTACGGAGACGTGGCTCCAGGATGATCAGGGCTGGGAACTCAACATCCAGGGGTATTCAACATTCAGGAAGGATAGAATAAAAGGAAAAGGAGGTGGGGTAGCATTGCTGGTTAAAGAGGAGATTAATGCAATAGTTAGGAAAGACATTAGCTTGGATGATGTGGAATCTATATGGGTAGAGCTGCAGAACACTAAAGGGCAAAAATCATGAGTGGGAGTTGTGTACAGACCTCCAAACAGTAGTAGTGATGTTGGGGAGGGCATCAAACAGGAAATTAGGAGTGCATGCAATAAAGGTGCAGCAGTTATAATGGGTGACTTTAATATGCACATAGATTGGGCTAGCCAAACTGGAAGCAATACGGTGGAGGAGGATTTCCTGGAGTGCATAAGGGATGGTTTTCTAGACCAATATGTCGAGGAACCAACTAGGGGGGAGGCCATCTTAGACTGGGTGTTGTGTAATGAGAGAGGATTAATTCGCAATCTCATTGTGCGAGGCCCCTTGGGGAAGAGTGACCATAATATGGTGGAATTCTGCATTAGGATGGAGAATGAAACAGTTAATTCAGAGACCATGGTCCAGAACTTAAAGAAGGGTAACTTTGAAGGTATGAGGCATGAATTGGCTAAGATAGATTGGCTAATGATACTTAAGGGGTTGACTGTGGATGGGCAATGGCAGACATTTAGAGACCGCATGGATGAATTACAACAATTGTACATTCCTGTCTGGCGTAAAAATAAAAAAGGGAAGGTGGCTCAACCGTGGCTATCTAGGGAAATCAGGGATAGTATTAAAGCCAAGGAAATGGCATACAAATTGGCCAGAAATAGCAGCGAACCTGGGGACTGGGAGAAATTTAGAACTCAGCAGAGGAGGACAAAGGGTTTGATTAGGGCAGGGAAAATGGAGTACGAGAAGAAGCTTGCAGGGAACATGAAGGCGGATTGCAAAAGTTTCTATAGGTATGTAAAGAGAAAAAAGTTAGTAAAGACAAACGTAGGTCCCCTGCAGTCAGAATCAGGGGAAGTCATAACGGGGAACAAAGAAATGGCAGACCAATTGAACAAGTACTTTGGTTCAGTATTCACTAAGGAGGACACAAACAACCTTCCGGATATAAAAGTGGTCAGAGGGTCTATTAAAGAGGAGGAACTGAGGGAAATCTTTATTAGTCGGGAAATTGTGTTGGGGAAATTGATGGGATTGAAGGCCGATAAATCCCCAGGGCCTGATGGACTGCATCCCAGAGTACTTAAGGAGGTGGCCTTGGAAATAGCGGATGCATTGACAGTCATTTTCCAACATTCCATTGACTCTGGATCAGTTCCTATCGAGTGGAGGGTAGCCAATGTAACCCCACTTTTTAAAAAAGGAGGGAGAGAGAAAACAGGGAATTATAGACCGGTCAGCCTGACCTCAGTAGTGGGTAAAATGATGGAATCAATTATTAATGATGTCATAGCAGCGCATTTGGAAAATGGTGACATGATAGGTCCAAGTCAGCATGGATTTGTGAAAGGGAGATCATGCTTGACAAATCTTCTGGAATTTTTTGAGGATGTTTCCAATAAAGTGGACAAAGGAGTACCAGTTGATGTGGTATATTTGGACTTTCAGAAGGCTTTCGACAAGGTCCCACACAGGAGATTAATGTGCAAAGTTAAAGCACATGGGATTGGGGGTAGTGTGCTGACGTGGATTGAGAACTGGTTGTTAGACAGGAAGCAAAGAGTAGGAGTAAATGGGTACTTTTCGGAATGGCAGGCAGTGACTAGTGGGGTACCGCAGGGTTCTGTGCTGGGGCCCCAGCTGTTTACATTGTACATTAATGATTTAGACGAGGGGATTAAATGTAGTATTCACTAAGTTGGGTGGCAGTGTGAGTTGCGAGGAGGATGCTATGAGGCTGCAGAGTGACTTGGATAGGTTAGGTGAGTGGGCAAATGCGTGGCAGATGAAGTATAATGTGGATAAATGTGAGGTTATCCACTTTGGTGGTAAAAACAGAAAGCAGACTATTATCTGAATGGTGACAGATTAGGAAAAGGGAAGGTGCAACGAGACCTGGGTGTCATGGTACATCAGTCATTGAAGGTTGGCATGCAGGTACAGCAGGCGGTTAAGAAAGCAAATGGCATGTTGGCCTTCAGAGCGAGGGGATTTGAGTACAGGGGCAGGAAGGTGTTGCTACAGTTGTACAGGGCCTTGGTGAGGCCACACCTGGAGTATTGTGTACAGTTTTGGTCTCCTAACTTGAGGAAGGACATTCTTGCTATTGAGGGAGTGCAGCGAAGATTCACCAGACTGATTCCCGGGATGGTGGGACTGACCTATCAAGAAAGACTGGATCAACTGGGCTTGTATTCACTGGAGTTCAGAAGAGTGAGAGGGGACCTCATAGAAACGTTTAAAATTCTGACGGGTTTGGACAGGTTGGATGCAGGAAGAATGTTCCCAATGTTGGGGAAGTCCAGAACCAGGGGTCACAGTCTAAGGATAAGGGGTAAGCCATTTAGGATCGAGATAAGGAGAAACTTCTTCACCCAGAGAGTGGTGAACCTGTGGAATTCTCTACCACAGAAAGTAGTTGAGGCCAATTCACTAAATATATTCAAAAGGGAGTTAGATGAAGTCCTTACTACTCGGGGGATCAAGGGGTATGGCGTGAAAGCAGGAAGGGGGTACTGAAGTTTCATGTTCAGCCATGAACTCATTGAATGGCGGTGCTGGCTAGAAGGGCTGAATGGCCTGCTCCTGCACCTATTTTCTATGTTTCTATGTTTACTCCAGGTGTGGTCTCACCAGAGCTTTGTACAATTGTAGCAAGACTTCCTTACTCTTGTACTCTACCCCTCTAGCAATAAAGGCCATCATGCCATTTGCCTCCCGAATTGCTTGCTGTATCTGCATGTTAACTCTGTTTTTCTTGTACTAGGATCCCCAAATCTCTCTGAACACCATCATTTAATAGTTTCTCACCATTTAAAAAATATTCTGTTTTTCCATTCTGCCTACCAAAGTGAATATCACAATTCCCCACATTATACTCCATCTGCTACCTTATTATCCACTCAGTTAACCTGTCTATATCTCTTTGCAGGCTCTTCACGACCACCTCACTTTGTATTATCAGCAAACCTGCATACATTGCACTCAGTCCCTTCATCTAAATTAATATAGAGCCTGCCAATCTGAAAATGACTCATTTATCCCTACTCTCTGCTTTCTTTCTATTAACCAATCCTTTATCCATGCTAACACCTTACCCCCAACCCCATGTGCTCTTATCTTGCTCAACAATCTTTTATGTGCACCTTATCGAATGCTTTTTGGAAATCTAAATATACAACATCCACTGGTTCCCCTTTACCTACCCTGCTAGTTACATCCTCAAAAAGCGAATATTTTTGTCAACCATTATTTACCTTTCATAAAAACTATGTTGACTCTGCCTAATCATATTATGATTTTCTAAGTATCGTGTGACCATTTCCTTAATAAATGGATTCCAACAATTTCCCAATGACCGATGTCAGGCTAACTGGCCTGTAGTTCCATCTCCCTCCTTTCTTGAATAGTGGAGTTACATTTGCTTCCAATTCACTGGGACCTTTCCTGAATTTAGGGAATTTTGAAAGTTCACAATCAATGCATCCACTATCTCTGCAGCCACCCCGTTTAGATTCCTAGGATGTAGGCCATCAGATTCCAGGGGATTTGTCGGCTTTTAGACCCATTAATTTGTACAAGTATTTTTTCTCTACTGATGTTAATTACTTTAAGTTCCTCACTCTCATTAGCCCCTTGGTACACACTATTTTTGGTATACTTTTTGTGTCTTCTACTGTGCAGACAGATACAAAATATTTGTTTAAAGCCTCTGCCATTTCCTCGTTCCCCAATATAATTTCTCCTGTCTCAGCTTCTGAGGGACCAACGCTTACTTTTGCTACTCTCTTCCTTTGTACATAATTGTAGAAGTTCTTACAATCTGTTTTATATTTCTTGCTAATTTACTCTCATTTTCTATTTTCTCCCTTTTCATCAATTTTTTTGGTCATCCTTTGCTTGTTTCTGAAGTTCGCTCAATCCTCAGGCTTACTGCTGCTCTTTTCAACATTATAAGCCTCTTTTAATCTAATACTATTCTTAACTTCTTTAGTCATGTATGGCTCATTTTTCTGTGAAGTTTTTATTTCTCAGTGGAATGTATATTTGTTGAGAATTTTGGAATATTTCTTTAAATGATTACCACTGCTTATCTACTGTCATATCTTTTAATCTAATTTCCAAATCTACCATAGCCAACTCACCCTTTCTACCTATGTAATTGGCTTTGTTTAAGTTTAAGACTCTTGTATTGGACATAAGAATGTCACTTTCAAAGTCAATGTGAAATTCTATCATATTATGATCACTCTTTCCTAGAGGATCCTTTACTAGATGACTAATTAACCCTGCCTCATTACACAAAACAAGATCTAAAATAGTCTGTTCCCTGGTTGGTTCCATGATGTATTGTTCTAGGAAACTGTCTCGAATATATTCCATGAACTTGTCCTCCAGACAACCCGTGCCAATTTGATTTGCCCAATCTATATGCAGATTAAAGATTCCCACAATTATTGTATTAGCTTTGTAACCAGCTCCTATTATTTCTTGATTAATACTCTGCCCAATGGTAAAGCTACTGTTAGGAGGCCTATAAACTAGTCCCATCACTATTTTCTGCCCCTTCTTATTTCTCATCTCCACCCATACTGATTCTACTTCCTGATCTTCTGAGCCAAGATCCTTGCTCACTACTATCCATATGACATCCTTAATTATCAGGGCTATGTCTTATGCTGTTCCAGTCATACTGTCTTTTCGATAAGTCAAGTTCCCAACTCTGCTCACCTTGCAACCATGTCTCTGTTAATATTAGATCATACCCATTTATCACTATTTGTGCTACTAATTCGTCTATCTTGTTACGAATGTTTCGTGCATTCAGGTAAAGAGTCTTTAGTTTTAATCTTTACCATTATTTGCTGCTTTCACCTTATCCACTGATGCACAATTACCTTTAAACTTTCTGTCCCTTCCTGTCACACTGCTTATCTTTACCCAAATCACTACACACTGCTCTATTGCCTTGAGTTTTCTCTTTAGATTTCTAAATTTCACCCCACTTGACACCGCCCCCACCCCCCTTTTTAGTTTAAAGCCCTATCTACACCCCGAGTTATTCGATTCGCCAGGACACTGGTCCCAGCCTGGTTTAAGTGGAGACTATCCCACTTTCCCTAGTAATGGTGTCAGTGCCCAATGAATCAAGACCCATTCCTTCCACACCACTTTTTGAGCCACACATTTAACACTCTGATCTGCTTGTCCCTATGCCAATTTGCACATAGCTCATAAACAATCCATAGATTATTACCTTTGAGGTCTGCTTTTTGGACCCGAGCTCCTCAAACTCTCCTGTCAGAATCTCATTCCTAGTTCTATCTATGTCATTGGTTCCTACGTGGACCACGACAACAGGATCCTCCCCCTTCCAAGTCATCTACAGCTATGAGGAGATATCCTTAACCCTGGCACCAGGCAGGCAACACAAACTTCGCAACTCTCGATCGCGGCTAGAGAGAACAGTATATATCCTCCTGACTATACTGTCCACTACCACTACAACATTCCTTTACATTCCTCCCCCGCCGCCCCCCCCACCCGCCCCCGCGCACTCCACTTGAATGGCCTCCTGGATCACGGTGCCGTGGTGAGTATGCTTATCCACCCTGCAGACTTTGACCTCATCACAAAGGCAGAAAGAACCTCATATCTGTTGCATAAAATCAATGGCCGAGGCTCCTCCAGCATTTCACCTGGGGTCTCCTTACCTGCCTGAGTCCCTGACCAGGAACCAGATCTGTACTACGACCTAACCCAAGGGCGAAACACGAACGGCATGGAGCTCAAAAAGAGAAAATTGGAGACTGGGTTGAAGAGGAGAGTGTGTGTGTGTGTGGGGGTGGAGAGAGAGAGAGCAAGGAGAGGGGGGGGAGGAAGAGGGGGAGAGGAGCGGGGGCCGAGAGAGAGAGAGCGCCGCGCGGGGGGGCAGAGAGAGAGAGCGGGCGCGGGGGGGGCAGAGAATGAGAGCCCGCGCGGGGGGGGGCAGAGAGTGAGAGCGCGCGCGGGGGGGACAGAGAGTGAGAGCGCGCGCGCGGGGGGGACAGAGAGAGAGCGCGCGCGCACGCGCGGGGCAGAGAGTGAGAGAGCGCGCGGTGGGGCAGAGAGAGAGAGCGCGCGCGGGGGGGCAGAGAGAGAGAGAGAGAGCGTGCGCGCGAGGGCAGAGAGAGAGAGAGAGAGAGAGAGCGCGCGCGAGGAGAGAGAGAGAGAGAGAGAGCGCGCGCGGGGGCAGAGAGAGAGAGAGAGAGAGAGCGCGCGCGGGGGCAGAGAGAGAGAGAGCGCGCGCGGGGGCAGAGAGAGAGAGAGAGAGAGAGAGAGCTCGCGGGCGCAGAGAGCGAGCGCGCGCACGGGGGCACACAGAGAGCGAGCGCGCGCGCGCGGGGGCACAGAGAGAGAGCGCGCGCGCGCGTGGGCACAGAGAGAGAGCGCGCGCGCGCGGGGGCACAGAGAGAGAGAGCGCGCGCGCGGGGGCACAGAGAGAGAGAGCGCGCGCGCGGGGGCACAGAGAGAGAGCGCGCGCGGGGGCACAGAGAGAGAGCGCGCGCGCGCGGGGGCACAGAGAGAGAGCGCGCGCGCGGGGGCACAGAGAGAGAGCGCGCGCGCGGGGGCACAGAGAGAGAGCGCGCGCGGGGGCACAGAGAGAGAGCGCGCGCGCGCGGGGGCACAGAGAGAGAGCGCGCGCGCGCGGGGGCACAGAGAGAGAGCGCGCGCGCGGGGGCACAGAGAGAGCGCGCGCGCGCGCGCGGGCACAGAGAGAGCGCGCGCGCGCGGGGGCACAGAGAGAGCGCGCGCGCGCGGGGGCACAGAGAGAGCGCGCGCGCGCGGGGGCACAGAGAGAGCGCGCGCGCGCGGGGGCACAGAGAGAGCGCGCGCGCGCGGGGGCACAGAGAGAGCGCGCGCGCGCGGGGGCGGCACAGAGAGAGCGCGCGCGCGCGGGGGCATAGAGAGATCGCGCGCGGGGGCACAGAGAGAGCGCGCGCGCGCGGGGGCACAGAGAGAGCGCGCGCGCGCGGGGGCACAGAGAGAGCGCGCGCGCGCGGGGGCACAGAGAGAGCGCGCGCGCGCGGGGGCACAGAGAGAGCGCGCGCGCGCGGGGGCACAGAGAGAGCGCGCGCGCGCGGGGGCACAGAGAGAGCGCGCGCGCGCGGGGGCACAGAGAGAGCGCGCGGGGGCACAGAGAGAGCGCGCGGGGGCACAGAGAGAGCGCGCGCGGGGGCGGGGGCACAGAGATAGCGCGCGCGCGCGCGGGGGCACAGAGAGAGCGCGCGCGCGCGGGGGCACAGAGAGAGCGCGCGCGCGCGGGGGCACAGAGAGAGCGCGCGCGCGCGGGGGCACAGAGAGAGCGCGCGCGCGCGGGGGCACAGAGAGAGCGCGCGCGCGCGGGGGCACAGAGAGAGCGCGCGCGCGCGGGGGCACAGAGAGAGCGCGCGCGCGCGGGGGCACAGAGAGAGCGCGCGCGCGCGGGGGCACAGAGAGAGCGCGCGCGCGCGGGGGCACAGAGAGAGCGCGCGCGCGCGGGCACAGAGAGAGCGCGCGCGGGGGCACAGAGAGAGCGCGCGCGCGCGGGGGCACAGAGAGAGAGCGCGCGCGCGCGGGGGCACAGAGAGAGCGCGCGCGCGCGGGGGCACAGAGAGAGCGCGCGCGCGGGCACAGAGAGAGCGCGCGCGCGCGGGGGCACAGAGAGAGCGCGCGCGCGGGGGCCAAGAGAGAGAGAGAGCGCGCGCGCGCCCCGAGAGAGAGAGCCCGCGCGGGGGCACAGAGAGAGAGCGCGCGCGCGGGGGCCGAGAGAGAAAGAGAGCGCGCGCGCTCGGGGGCCGAGAGAGAGAGCGCGCGCGGGGGCCGAGTGAGAGAGCGCGCGCGGGGGCCGAGAGAGAGAGCGCGCGCGGGGGCCGAGAGAGAGAGCGCGCGCGGGGGCCGAGAGAGAGAGCGCGCGCGGGGGCCGAGAGAGAGAGCGCGCGCGGGGGCCGAGAGAGAGCGCGCGCGCGGGGGCCGAGAGAGAGAGCGCGCGCGGGGGCCGAGAGAGAGAGCGCGCGCGGGGGCCGAGAGAGAGCGCGCGCGGGGGCCGAGAGAGAGAGCGCGCGCGGGGGCCGAGAGAGAGAGCGCGCGCGGGGGCCGAGAGAGAGAGAGCGCGCGCGGGGGCCGAGAGAGAGAGAGCGCGCGCGGGGGCCGAGAGAGAGAGCGCGCGCGCGGGGGCACAGAGAGAGCGCGCGCGCGCGGGGGCACAGAGAGAGCGCGCGCGCGCGGGGGCACAGAGAGAGCGCGCCGCGCGGGGGCACAGAGAGAGCGCGCGCGCGCGGGGGCACAGAGAGAGCGCGCGCGCGGGGGCACAGAGAGCGCGCGCGCGGGGGCACAGAGAGAGCGCGCGCGCGCGGGGGCACAGAGAGATCGCGCGCGGGGGCACAGAGAGAGCGCGCGCGGGGGCACAGAGAGAGCGCGCGCGCGCGGGGGCACAGAGAGCGCGCGCGCGCGGGGGCACAGAGAGAGCGCGCGCGCGCGGGGGCACAGAGAGAGCGCGCGCGCGCGGGGGCACAGAGAGCGCGCGCGGGGGCACAGAGAGAGCGCGCGGGGGCACAGAGAGAGCGCGGCACAGAGGCGCGCGCGCGCGCGGGGCACAGAGAGAGCGCGCGCGCGCGGGGGCACAGAGAGAGCGCGCGCGCGCGGGGGCACAGAGAGAGCGCGCGCGCGCGGGGCGGCACAGAGAGAGCGCGCGCGCGGGGGCACAGACAGAGCGCGCGCGCGCGGGGGCACAGAGAGAGCGCGCGCGCGCGGGGGCACAGAGAGAGCGCGCGCGCGCGGGGGCACAGAGAGAGCGCGCGCGCGCGGGCACAGAGAGATCGCGCGCGCGCGGGGGCACAGAGAGAGCGCGCGCGCGCGGGGGCACAGAGAGAGCGCGCGCGCGCGGGGGCACAGAGAGAGCGCGCGCGCGCGGGGGCACAGAGAGAGCGCGCGCGCGCGGGGGCACAGAGAGAGCGCGCGCGCGCGGGGGCACAGAGAGAGCGCGCGCGCGCGGGGGCACAGAGAGAGCGCGCGCGCGCGGGGGCACAGAGAGAGCGCGCGCGCGCGGGGGCACAGAGAGAGCGCGCGCGCGGGGCACAGAGAGCGCGCGCGGGGGCACAGAGAGAGCGCGCGGGGGCACAGAGAGAGCGCGCGGGGGCGGGGGCACAGAGATAGCGCGCGCGCGCGCGGGGGCACAGAGAGAGCGCGCGCGCGCGGGGGCACAGAGAGAGCGCGCGCGCGCGGGGGCACAGAGAGAGCGCGCGCGCGCGGGGGCACAGAGAGAGCGCGCGCGCGCGGGGGCACAGAGAGAGCGCGCGCGCGCGGGGGCACAGAGAGGCGCGCGCGCGCGGGGGCACAGAGAGAGCGCGCGCGCGCGGGGGCACAGAGAGAGCGCGCGCGCGGGGGCACAGAGAGAGCGCGCGCGCGCGGGGGCACAGAGAGAGCGCGCGCGGGGCACAGAGAGAGGCGCGCGCGGGGGCACAGAGAGAGCGCGCGCGCGCGGGGGCACAGAGAGAGCGCGCGCGCGCGGGCACAGAGAGAGCGCGCGCGCGCGCGGGGGCACAGAGAGAGCGCGCGCGCGCGCGGGGGGCACAGAGAGAGCGCGCGCGCGCGCGGGGGCACAGAGAGAGCGCGCGCGCGCGGGCACAGAGAGAGCGCGCGCGGCGCGCGGGGGCACAGAGAGAGCGCGCGGCGCGGGGGCACAGAGAGAGCGCGCGCGCGCGGGGGCACAGAGAGAGCGCGCGCGGGGGCACAGAGAGAGCGCGCGCGCGGGGGCACAGAGAGCGCGCGCGCGCGCGCGGGGGCACAGAGAGAGCGCGCGCGCGCGGGGGCACAGAGAGAGCGCGCGCGCGGGCACAGAGAGAGCGCGCGCGCGCGGGGGCACAGAGAGAGCGCGCGCGCGGGGGCCAAGAGAGAGAGAGAGCGCGCGCGCGCCCCGAGAGAGAGAGCCCGCGCGGGGCACAGAGAGAGAGCGCGCGCGCGGGGGCCGAGAGAGAAAGAGAGCGCGCGCGCTCGGGGGCCGAGAGAGGAGCGCGCGCGGGGGCCGAGTGAGAGAGCGCGCGCGGGGGCCGAGAGAGAGAGCGCGCGCGGGGGCCGAGAGAGAGAGCGCGCGGGGGCCGAGAGAGAGAGCGCGCGCGGGGGCCGAGAGAGAGAGCGCGCGCGGGGGGCCGAGAGAGAGAGCGCGCGCGGGGGCCGAGAGAGAGAGCGCGCGCGGGGGCCGAGAGAGAGAGCGCGCGCGGGGGCCGAGAGAGAGCGCGCGCGGGGGCCGAGAGAGAGAGCGCGCGCGGGGGCGAGAGAGAGAGCGCGCGCGGGGGCCGAGAGAGAGAGCGCGCGCGGGGGCCGAGAGAGAGCGCGCGCGGGGGCCGAGAGAGAGAGCGCGCGCGGGGGCCGAGAGAGAGAGGCGCGCGGGGGCCGAGAGAGAGAGCGCGCGCGGGGCCGAGAGAGAGAGCGCGCGCGGGGGCCGAGAGAGAGAGCGCGCGCGGGGGCCGAGAGAGAGAGCGCGCGCGGGGGCCGAGAGAGAGAGAGAGCGCGCGGGGCCGAGAGAGAGAGCGCGCGCGGGGGCCGAGAGAGAGAGCGCGCGCGGGGGCCGAGAGAGAGAGCGCGCGCGGGGGCCGAGAGAGAGAGCGCGCGCGGGGGCCGAGAGAGAGTGAGAGCGCGCGCGGGGGTCGAGAGAGAGTGAGAGCGCGCGCGGGGGCCGAGAGAGAGTGAGAGCGCGCGTGGGGGCAGAGAGAGGAGAGCGCGCGCGCGCAGTGACGGGGGCAGAGAGAGAGCGCGCGCGCGCGCGGGGCACAGAGAGAGCGCGCGCCGCGCGCGGGGGCACAGAGAGAGAGCGCGCGCGCGGGGGCACAGAGAGAGAGCGCGCGCGCGGGGGCACAGAGGCAGCGCGCGGGGGCACAGAGAGGCGGCGCGCGCGCGGGGGCACAGAGAGGGAGCGCGCGCGGGGGCACAGAGAGAGAGCGCGCGCGGGGGCACAGAGAGGGAGCGCGCGCCGGGGCACAGAGAGAGAGCGCGCGCGGGGGCACAGAGAGAGAGCGCGCGCGGGGGCACAGAGAGAGAGCGCGCGCGGGGGCACAGAGAGAGAGCGCGCGCGGGGGGCACAGAGAGAGAGCGCGCGCGGGGGCACAGAGAGAGAGCGCGCGCGGGGGCACAGAGAGAGAGCGCGCGCGGGGGCACAGAGAGAGAGCGCGCGCGGGGGCACAGAGAGAGAGCGCGCCGCGCGCGCACAGAGAGAGAGCGCGCGCGCGAGGTCACAGAGAGAGAGCGCGCGCGCGCGGGCACAGAGAGAGAGCGCGCGCGGGGGCACAGAGAGAGCGCGCGCGCGGGCAGAGAGAGAGCGCGCGCGCGCGGGGGCACAGAGAGAGCGCGCGCGCGCGCGGGGGCACAGAGAGAGAGCGCGCGCGGGGCACAGAGAGAGAGCGCGGCGCGGGCAGAGAGAGAGAGCGCGCGCGCGCGGGCAGAGAGAGAGCGCGCGCGCGCGGGCACAGAGAGAGCGCGCGCGCGCACAGAGAGAGCGCGCGCGCGGGGCACAGAGAGAGCGCGCGCGCGGGGGCACAGAGAGAGCGCGCGCGCGCGCGGGGGCACAGAGAGAGAGCGCGCGCGCGGGGGCACAGAGAGAGAGCGCGCGCGCGGGGGCACAGAGAGAGAGCGCGCGCGCGGGGGCACAGAGAGAGAGCGCGCGCGCGGGGCACACAGAGAGAGCGCGCGCGCGGGGGCACAGAGAGAGAGCGCGCGCGCGGGGGCACAGAGAGAGCGCGCGCGCGGGGGCACAGAGAAGAGAGAGCGCGCGCGCGGGGGCACAGAGAGAGAGCGCGCGGCGCGCGGGGGCACAGAGAGAGAGAGCGCGCGCGCGGGGGCACAGAGAGAGAGAGCGCGCGCGCGCGCGGGGCACAGAGAGAGAGAGAGCGCGCGGCGCGCGGGCACAGAGAGAGAGAGCGCGCGCGCGCGGGGGCACAGAGAGAGAGAGCGCGCGCGCGCGGGGGCACAGAGAGAGCGCGCGCGGGGGCACAGAGAGAGAGAGAGCGCGCGCGCGGGGGCACAGAGAGAGAGAGCGCGCGCGCGCGGGGGCACAGAGAGAGAGCGCGCGCGCGCGCGGGGACACAGAGAGAGAGAGCGCGCGCGCGCGGGGGCACAGAGAGAGAGAGCGCGCGCGCGCGGGGGCACAGAGAGAGAGAGCGCGCGCGCGCGGGGGGGCACAGAGAGAGAGAGCGCGCGCGCGCGGGGGCACAGAGAGAGCCGCGCGCGCGCGGGGGCACAGAGAGAGCGCGCGCGCGCGCGGGGCACAGAGAGAGCCGCGCGCGCGGGGGCACAGAGAGCGCGCGCGCGCGGGGGCACAGAGAGAGCGCGCGCGCGCGGGGCACAGAGAGAGCGCGCGCGCGCGGGGGCACAGAGAGAGCGCGCGCGCGCGGGGGCACAGAGAGAGCGCGCGCGCGCGGGGGCACAGAGAGAGCGCGCGCGCGCGGGGGCACAGAGAGAGCGCGCCGCGCGGGGGCACAGAGAGAGAGAGCGCGCGCGGGGGCACAGAGAGAGAGAGCGCGCGCGCGCGGTGGCACAGAGAGAGAGCGCGCGCGCGCGGGGGCAGAGAGAGAGTGAGAGAGCGCGCGCGCGGGGGCAGAGAGAGAGAGAGCGCGCGCGCGCGGGGGCACAGAGAGAGAGAGCGCGCGCGCGCGGGGGCAGAGAGAGAGAGAGCGCGCACGCGGGGGCACAGAGAGAGAGAGCACGCGCGCGCGGGGGCACAGAGAGAGAGCGCGCGCGCGCGGGGGCACAGAGAGGGGGAGCGGGCAGAGAGAGAGGGGGTGGCAGAGAGAGAGGGGGCGGCAGAGAGAGAGAGAGAGAGAGGGGTGGCAGTGAGAGAGAGCGCGCGCGCGCGGGGGCACAGAGAGGGGGAGTGGGCAGAGAGAGAGGGGGTGGCAGAGAGAGAGGGGGCGGTAGAGAGAGAGAGAGAGAGGGGTGGCAGAGAGAGAGAGTGAGAGAGGGGTGGCAGAAAGAGAGAGGGGGGCAGAGAGAGAGCGCGCGCGGCGGAGAGAGAAAAAGGGGGGACAGAGAGAGAGAGAGAGCGCACGAGCGAGGGGCGGAGAGAGTGTGTGTGTGTGGGGGGAGGGCAGAGAGAGAGAGAGCGCGAGACAGAGAGAGCGCGAGAGAGAGAGAGCGCGAGAGAGAGAGAGCGCGAGAGAGAGAGAGCGCGAGAGAGAGAGAGCGCGAGAGAGAGAGCGCGAGAGAGAGAGAGCGCGAGCGAGAGCGAGCATGTGGGGGGGCAGAGAGAGAGAGAGAGAGTGAGAGAGAGAAAGTGTGTGTGTGTGGGGGGGGGGGGGGGGCAGAGAGAGTGCGCGTGGGGGACCGAGAGAGAGAGAGAGTGCGCGTGGGGGACCGAGCGAGAGAGAGCGTGCGCATGAGGGACCGAGAGAGAGAGAGCGTGCGCATGGGGACCAAGAGAGAGAGAGAGAGAGAGAGAGAGAGAGCGCGCGCGCGGAGGGAGAGAGAGAGAGAGGGAGGGGGCAGAGAGAGGGGAGGGGGCAGAGAGAGAGGGAGGGGGCAGAGGCAGAAAGAGGGGGAGTGGGCAGAGAGAGGGAGAGGGGGCAGAGAGAGGGGAGGGGGCAGAGAGAGGGGAGGGGCAGAGAGAGGGGAGGGGCAGAGAGAGGGGAGGGGCAGAGAGAGGGGAGGGGCAGAGAGAGGGGAGGGGGCAGAGAGAGGGGAGGGGGCAGAGAGAGTGGAGGGGGCAGAGAGAGGGGAGGGGGCAGAGAGAGGGGAGGGGGCAGAGAGAGAGACAGAGAGGGAATGCAGGGAAAACGGATTTACACCTGCACCACATTTTTTTTTATTCGTAGCCAATTTTTCCAATTCTTTCTCAAATCACAAACGCCAGAGGTCACCTTGCACACATCAAGGATCACTCTGCGCCAATGCTCTTAGCCAAAAGGCCGAGAGCCACTGCATCATTCCTGGAAGTACTGCAATACCAGGTTCGTGCCATGGAGGTGGATGGGTCAGCAACCCCACACACCTCCGTGGAGGTGGATGGGTCAATCCACCCCACACACCTCCTATTTCCAAAAAGCACAGGAGAACCACCTTCCTGATCCAGGGAGAACCACTTTGGGGTCATGGTTGCTCCCCTGTCAGGTCAGTTACGCATGATCTTAGCCAAAAGGCCGAGAAGCGATTTCTCCCTCTCTTCCCCCTGCACCTGGTTGATTTCACCAAAAGCTCAGTGCATGTGACATAATTTAAGTGAACGAAATCCTAAGTCACAACACTCATTATTCACTTCATACCCAATAAACCCGGTAACAATCCATGACCCACACACAATGGCGCGGAGGGCGGGGGGAGGTCATGAATCCGTGGCGGAGGAATTTGGGCAGGGGGAGCTGGTCAGGAACTCGGGGGCAGGGGAGGTCAGGCATTTGGGCAGGGGGAGCTGGTCAGGAACTCGGGGGCAGGGGAGGTCAGGCATTTGGGCAGGGGGAGCTGGTCAGGAACTCGGGGGCTGGGGAGGTCAGGCACTTGGGCGGGGGAGGTGGGGGGGGGGGTTAGAATGTCAGAAACTTGGGGAGCTTTTCGGTGTTGCAAATAAGCGCATCCTTTAAAGTTCGCAGTTAAATTCCAAATGTTGAACTAAATTTAACTTTTTACAGCTAATTCTTACCCAGAACTTATCAGACTCCCACTCTCTCCAAATTCCCAAGTTTCAACACACTGTTTAAACGCACTCCGTAGGTCAGCAAATACGGTTTACTTTCATACCTTTGGAGCCATAGCCAAGTTGCAAGTGCTATCCCAGCTTCCTGCATCTTGGTGTTGCGATATAATGGCTCTTGCGCCCACTGCTACATACGTTGTAGCTAACGTACTGCCAGAACCATTTACCTAAGTTGGACACCCAACATTTTTTTTATCCGATCAGTGAGTCACACAGTTATGATGAGAGTGAGAAATAAAAGAACATTCGTCCACCCCATATTACCATCAGGCTGATGGACTGGTGTACAGGTTTAATGGCACAGTATCCCGTATTCATACAAGTTAAAACCTACAAGGGCAGGAATAAAACATAGCCATATTGCAATTTGCATACAGGAAGGTATCCCAAAAATCCACAGGATTCTCACCATTCAAATTACTCTATGAATGCATTGTTTGCCAATAATAATCAGAAAAGCATGGTTGGAGAAGGCAGAAATGTAATAAAATGGTATTAAATTTAAGAATTAACCTAAATAGGTTGGCTAAACTTACATAAAAGAATGTAAGGTGTGCACAAGTCTAACAGAAAAGCTGTTGCAACTGTAAAGCTCAGTACTGGGACTATTGGTTAGGTCAGTGTGCTGGTGTTGCTATCTGTGAAGTGTAACAAGTTACATGCTCATTAGCCAGTTCCATAAACAGTAATGAAAAGTCATAACAAGGAAGGTTTGCAACTAGCACACTGGTACAGACTTGATGGGCTGTATGACTTGTTTCTGTGCTGCAACACGCTATAATTCTATTACCTGTGGACTGCTCAGCTGTGGTAGAAGCTGTGGTACAGTCTGCTGTTGCTGCTGTGGTGGTATCTGCTGTTGCTGAATTGGCAGTTTGCCTTCATGATGTTCCTGTTTCACCATCAAATCTTTCCTCAACTGTTCAACCACTTTTTTCTAAAACAAAAGATAAAATAAGTATTAACTCAGATATAATCTGCATTTCAGAAATGTACAACCACTTTATTCATGCTAGTTTATTACATTGGCTTCTTTGATATGCATTTCTCAGAACAAATGCAAACACAGAATTATAGAAAATCCTAAACTACCCAAGTTCCATGCGCCATTGGTGTATACAGGAAAGCACAAAAGGAGGAAAGAGCTAACACATCACTCACACTGCACCAGTGTGGCTGGATGAGGCTTATGCTGAAGATTTCCCACACAATGGTTATCAATTTGACTTGGGCAGCAGTGCAAAACGGGCAATAGCAAATCACTAGTCTGTTTTGTACTACTCCTGATTTTCTTTTCATTTAACTTCACAACATGCAAAGAATGACCCAACACTTGAAAAGAACTTCAGGATGTGGAGGCAAAACCTTGGAATCATATGAAAGGTCTGATGGTGTGAATGGGCACTGAAAGTGTTTATTTTGAGGGTTGAATGAGTTCCGGCCAAATGGTCTTCCTCATTTATATTTATGTTACTTAGTGATCTTATAAAGAACAGAAGGTTTCACCACATAAACAGTGGAGTAAAAAGAGTTAATCCTATGCTGCTGTAATTATCAGCGACTAATTCATTAGCAGCAAAAGCAGTTGCTGTCCTGCCCGTCACTCAGTGAACAGGCTAAGATGCAAGTGGTGGAAATCTACCCAAGGATAGGAATTTGAACAAACTACAGATAGAAAATCCTCCACGAAATATCGAAGTAACTAGGAATGTATCTTGGTCCTTCATTCCATGTGTCTTAACAGGTGAACAGTTACAGAGCCATGAAGACCAAGGTCCCAGCTCCAATTCCTGATCTTTAGTTGATCTCAGCTGTGGTGAGATCAACTTTAGCAAGTTACCATGGCATCCCTGAGCTATGGAGAGGAAAATTAAAGTCATCTAGGAATACAATTCTTGGTTGCTATGCAGTGATACTTGATGGTTGGCATACATGTATACGTATTGGTTGAGGACAGATAGAACAACTTGCAATTATCTCGTGCCTTTAACATAGAAAATGTTCCAAAGTACTTCACAGAAGCATAATTCCTTTTTAAATGGGCACAGTCAAAGGCAATTAGGAGATGTGACCAAAAGCTTGATCAGAGAGATGAGGTTTAAGGAGGGTCTTAAAGAAAGGCAGGTTTGCAAGGCAGGGGGGATTAGGGAGGTAATTCTAGATTATAAAGCCTAGAAGGATGAAGACATGTCTGCCAATGGTGGGCAAAGGGAGGGGAATGCATAGGAGGCCTGTGTCCGAAGAATGGAGAGGTCGGAGGGTGGAGGATGTTAGAGATAGAGAGGATGGAAAGTCCCTGGAAGGATTTAAATGCAAGGATGGGAATTTTAAATTTGAGGTACTCTGGACCTGGAGCCAATGTAGGTCAGCAAGGAAAGGGGTGATGGATGAATGGGACTTGGTGCAGCATAGCTTTGGATGAGCTGAAGTTTATGGAGGGTAGAGGATGAGACACCAGCCAGGAGAGTATGAGAATAGAGTTAGATAAGAGTTTACAGCACAGAAACGGGTCATTCGGCCCAACTGGTCTGTCCAGTGTTTATGCTCTACACGAGCCTCCTCACCCCTCTTCATCTAACCCCATCATAGCCTTCTGCTCCTTTCTCTCTCTCATAATGCACCTATGCTATTCGCCTCAACTACTCCTTGTGCAAGTTCTGCATTCTTACCACTCTTTGGGCAAAGAAGATTCTCCTGAATCCCTATTGGATTTATTAGTTTCTATCTTATATTTATGATAGTTTTAGACTCCCCCACAAGTGGAAAAAGTTTCTTTACGTCTATCCTATCTATGCACAGTATTCCTAGTTTGGTCTAACCAAGGTTCTATACAACTTTAACATAACTACTCTGCTTTTCAATTCCATCCCTCCAGAAATGAACCCCAATGCTTGGTTTGCATTTAAAAAAATAACAGCCTTATCAACCTGCGTTACTACTTTTAGTAATTTGTGTATCTGTACCCCAAGATCCCTTTGCTCATATACCCCATTTAGTCTCTTATTATTCAAGTATTATGCTGTCTCCTTATTTTTCCTAGCAAAATGCACCTCCTCACACCAAATTTATATGCCAATCACATGCCCATTTTGCAAGTTTATTATCTTCTTGTATTTTATTGCATTCTTCCTCAGTATTAACGGTACCTCCAGTTTGTTATTGTCCACAAATTTTGAAGTTATACTTATTACCGATCCAAATCGTTTATCTAAGTTGTGCACAACCGTGGTCCCAGCACCGATCCCTTGGAACATCACTTTCCACCTTTTACCAGTCTGAGTAGCTACCCTTAACCCACATTTTGTTTTCTGTTTTGTAGCCAGCTTGCTATTCATTCTACTACTTGTCCCTGACTCCACATGCTCTGACCTTAGTCATGAGTCCACGATACGGTACCTTATCAAGTCTGCAGGTGACAAATGCATGGATGAGGGTTTCAGCAACAATGTTATAAAACTGTGTGATTCTCCCACAGTTGAATAACTTAACATTCACTGTTTAAGGATCACGTGACAAATGCCCACTTTGACAAGGTACGAGTGTGTAAGTGGTACCCAAACTCAGGTGTCAGGAAAGTAAATACTCTTTTTTAAATCCCTCAAGCATACCATTTACTATGTAAACTATTTAGGCTTTTTTCAGAGTTTGGTTCTTCATCAGAACAATTGTGGTGAACAAATATTACTTATAAAATCATATATATCAAAATCAATTGCTGATATTTCAAAATAAAGGAGTTACATTTATAATTTAACAGACTATAAATATAATGAAGGTAGGTTGGGGCAACTTCTTTTAACCCCATGAATTGGAGTGAACAGTTTTAGAATCAATCCTAAACTGTGGATTAATAAAAGGTCAAGATCTGGCTATAAATTATCAACATACATTTCTAGAACTCTAATGTGAAATCAGCAATAAAGTAAAAGAAGACATGTAGGGGCAGGTTTTGTACTTGTATCAATTCAGACTCCTGTCAGTTTAAATCATTTTAGATAATTTAATATAGGAACGCACCTTGAAATAATACATACAGGATTTCATAAAACAGGAGAAGAATTAGGGAAGAAATAGAAATTTACAGAAAACAGGAGCAGATGGCCACAAAAAAATTACATCACCAGTCCCAAAGTTCCAGCAGTGGCTCAGTGGAGGTAGAAGTCTCTAGTATCTTAAACAATAAGGGGATAAGGGGTCATGGGGAGCAGGCCAGGAAGTAGAGCTGAGTCCATGATCAGATCAGCCATGAGCTTATTGAATGGCGGAGTCGGCTCGAGGGGCCTCATCGCCCACTCCTGTTCCTATTTCTTATGTTCTTTTGTTATGACATATTGCATAACCTGCTTTAAATTCCTTTGAAATTACGGTAATGTTAAACAGTCTTAACCTGGAAGGCTGCGGAATGCTAAAAAGGGTACCAGTGAACTACAGCAGGCCAAGTGGAAGCGGAATCGGCAGTGCAATGGTTATGAGCACATGCTTCAAGCATAACATCCAGCTACACAGGCCCCAAGTTTCCACACGCAGCGAAAAAGGCGCACCTCAGAGCTGGGCGCCTGTTTTTCGCGCCAAAAAAAAAAGTGCGGTATTCTGCTCGATGTCTGCTTGGCGTGGCGCACAGGGGGCGGAGCCTACCACTCGCGCCGATTTTGTAAGTAGGAGGGGGCGGGTACAATTGAAATGAGGCTTCTTGGTGCCGGCAACCCTGCGCGTGTGCGTTGGAGCGTTCGCGCATGCGCAGTCTGAAGTAAACATTGTGTGTGTGAGGGAGTGCTTTTAGCAGCACTGCTGAATAAATCACCTGCTGAAATCAGTGAGTTCAGCTTTTCACTGCTAAACTTGCAGAACCGGTGCCTGCAAATTAAGGACTGTGTGTTTGGAGAAATCAAAGTGCCAATTCAACTTTGCAATGGATCAAAGTCCACCAAGAACAAAGAATTTCTTGCATGAGGAAGCAAACCATTGCATAATATGTGGTGTTGACAATGCAGCACCCATTCTGCAAATTTAAATATAAAGATGTCGATGTGGCTGCCTCTCCCTGTCCAAATGGCCTCAGTCAGTCCCCCTCACAGCTCGAAGGCTGCTGCTGTTCTTTCTTCGGCTCCCGGCCAGCCACTGACGCCGCTGCAATCCCATGGCCGAATGGCCTCACGTCCGCTCCTGATTCTTCGGCTGCCTTCGAGCCACTGACGCCGCCCCATAAGCGTGGCCGAACGGCCTAAAGAATTTGAAATCTGCAGCTGCGTGTGTCCTGTGTTCATTCTTCGGCTCCCGGCCAGCCACTGACGCCGCTGCAATCCCATGGCCGAATGGCCTCAAGTCCGTCCGGGTGTTGCATCTTCGCAGGGAATGAAGGCCTGCCTCAAGCACCGCAGCTCAGCTTGAAGGCTGCTTGCTGCCTGCCGCTGCCGTCGAGACGAGACACTGACGCCACACCACTGCCAGTCTCCAACATGAAAGGCCTGCCTCAAGCACTGCAGCTCAGCTCGAAGGCTGCTTGCTGCCGTCGAGACACTGACGCCACACCGCTGCCTGAAAGGCCTGCCTGAAGCACTTTCACACAGATAGGAACATGGTTTATTTAATCTTTTCTTTGCTTATAAATTTTTATTCAGGTTGGATTTATCTGTATAATATTTGTATAAGTATAACTAAGGATTGATTGTAGAATTTAATTACTTCCCTTCCCCCCCCCCCCCCCCCCACCTCGTTCCCTACGCCTAATTTGTAACCTGCGCCTGATTTTTTAAAGTGTAGACAAGGTTTTTTCGAGCGTACAAAAATCTTCACGTAAGTTTTCACTGTGGAAACTTTGAAATCAGGCGTCAGTGGCCGGACACGCCCCCTTTTGAAAAAAAAATTCTGTTCCAAAGTGAAACTGTTCTACCTGACTAGAACTGGAGGAAACTAAACGTGGAGAATTCCGATTTCTAAGATACTCCGTTCTACACCAGTTGCTCCTAAAAATCAGGAGCAAATCATGTGGATACTTGGGGCCACAATATCAATAGCTTTAAAAACTACTGGGTGATCGCACAAGCTGACATGTAGCAACACTTGGTGACGTCAGCTTGTTTGAGCACCAGCACGTAGATCTCCTGAAGGAGAAGCTGTAACATCAGATTGTGAACAGCAGAACCAGTCAGCCCCCAATGAGTTGTCGCATTTTGTGAAACATGCCAGAAAGCTTTCCTCTCGGATACTGGCTTTAATAACTATTGGCACACTCAAGACTGACACTCTTCTATAAAGCTGGTCATCTTCAAGTACAAACAACTGCAAACTTTAAAATAAAACTACTTATGTTATGTATAAATAAACACGTGCAGATATTCCAATTATTTTTTTTTTTAAAAAGATATGCCACCAACATATCAACATAATTAGGTCAGCTAGCAACCAATGTAGGAGTGAAACTGGCAGAGTCCTGGTAGCCGGTAACAGACCACTCTTATAGATGGGAAATGGTACATGTACATGTTGCAGGGAGGAAGGGGAAATTAATAAAGCAAATTGAAAACTATGAAGTATGATGCAACATTGAAAAGATGATCACAAGTTGGCTCATCTAATGGCGGAGTTTGCAAATGCACTGTGGTTTGGTACTCAGTCATACAAACCAGAAAGGTCCCAGGTTAAATAAGTGGGCTGTGCTGAGCAGCCTAATCTCAGGTAGAGCAGCAGAAGCGACATTAGAATTGGACTGTGTTCCCACACTAGGGAGGGAGGGAAGAAACGAAGGAAACTAAATCAAAATAGTTTTGCTGCTTCTGATCACTAACCATAACCATTTTGCTCAACCTAGGTTCATACATAACCATTTAGACGGGTACTAATACTTGTGGAACAGGACCTCTGCATTAGTCTACGTCTTCAGAAAAGGAGGAGAGAGAGAATTGGGATGGGGAGAAAGAGATAGAGGAGCAGCAACTCATTCCCAAACACAAGAATTTCAGTCATTTCCAAATGTAATCCAATTTATAACCAGTTCCAGAAGTTTAAAAAAAAAATGTATGCTCATACTTCCTTTCACAAAGTGCATATCACTACAGTGTGCATCACATTTGTTTTAACCATACGTTCCCAGTTCCCTCCTATAATGTACTCACAGCAGCATTGGAATTTATTGTGTACATGATTATAAAGCAAATCTATTGTGTACATATCTGCAATGCAAGAGCATCACAGCATTAGAAAAATAATTCCTTGATCTGGCTTTACACAATTAAAAGTAGAAGTGCTTTTTCATCAAGTAACATGAATTCTAATAAAAATAACACTTCTCTACAAGATTTCAGGCCTTACTGCTGTCCACACATGACTCAAATTTATTGTGATATAGATCAAACACTAATGTTTACGATGTTGTATTTTTAACTTTTAAACAAGACAAACGATGCAACAATCAAGAAAGACACAAGGCAAATGAAAAAGTGATCCAGTAATTAATTATACATTCCAGAAACAGAACAACTCAACACATACAAATCTACTGAACAAATAATTTCCACAAACATAATCTGTATCAGTATGTGCGCATGCATGCATTGTATACACACACATTATACAAAACACAACACATTCACAGCATCAATTTACTATAAAACAGTAGCCCACAAGCAAAGCTCTGGGTGAGAACAGCAACTTAATGAGAAAATTATAAGACTCAGTGAAAGCGGACAGGAGTTGCAGTGGGGGAAGGGGACACAACACAAAAGATTTGCACCTGCTAAAGGATTTATCCTGAAAACTAGCGATGAACAGATCAATTACCTATCTCAAATGAAGGCCCTGTTTCACAGTTCTTGCAGATTACTGTATAATAAATTTAAAATCTTCCATCCATTTCATAATGAACTCCAGTCATCGCTACTCAAAAAACTCCCTGTAACTACAAGGGAAAGAATAGTAGGAGCAAGGGGAAGCCTGGGCTTGTGCCATATGGTTGAAACAAAGAAACAGCCAATCGCAACCAGAGTGCTTAAGTTGAGCGATAATTACGAACTACGCATCGCAACCCCATGGGAACAATACAGGAGGGCCCAGCAAATGGGGCTTTTCAATTTCAAGTACAAATAAGCTCTCCCATTCTAACACTAATAAAAAATGTAATTGTGTTTCAATCTAAAAGACTGTAAGGAACTAGCTCTCTTACTCCAATCAAATGTTAAAAGCCCACCGTGTGTTGTACAAGAACGGCCAGCCAGGCCTCTGCTGGGACCTTGGCCCAGCAACTCAGCTATTGTTTGTAACCCTCATATAACCTGTATCAGCTGCTACTCACTTCCTTCTCATCATACCACCAAGAACAGCTGGTACATTTTACATTTTTATCTCAAAAGAATCAGAGTTCAAAAACCCTGAATGCGCTTTCACAAAAAAACATTCAATGTTATTCATGGTACAAAAGGTAATTGAATACAGGCACTGAAATAGGTCATTCAATTTAATAGCTTTTCTTTTTAAAAAAAAAATTACCTCAAAATAATGTAATTATTCCTTACAATACATCAGTTAAGGCCTGTGGGACCCTTGGTAGCATATGAACCAAAATCAAATATATAACTATAAATATAAAACAGAATATTATTAAATATTATACAATTCTATATACTGTGGCAAATTTTTAAATATGTAAAAGCATTAAAAATTTACTGCCGGTAAATAAAATTTGTGCTTATTTTGAAAACTAAACATCACTTGAGTTAGTTATAATGGGCCCAAGTTTCGAGCCGTGCCTAGAACGGCGCAGTCCCGACCTGGACACAAAGTGCGCCTAAAAAAAACCTCCGTATTCTCCACCTCCCTGCAGGTCCTCTGGCCCTCAGCGCAGCGCAGCAGGAGCTGTAGGGGGCGGAGCCAGGTCCCTGCGCTGAAAACAGTGCCGGGACCTCTGCACATGCGTGCTACAGTGGGCACGCAAGTGCAGTAGCTCCAGGCGCCCGAAACTGTGTGGGAGGGGCCCGAAGCACGCAGCCCCTAGCCCTGGCCGAATGGCCTCACTGGGGCTGCGTGAATAAGGCTCCTCCCACAGCCAACTCCTGCTTCCTCCCGACCCGACTCCCGCTTCCCGCCCCCCGCCGACACCTGCACCCCTGGACCCGACCCGACACCTGCTTCCCCCCCCCCGCCGGACTGGATCCGACCTGACCTCCCTCCTCCCTCCCCCCGACCTAAACAGACACTGACAGACAGAGAATGAGAGACACACAGACAGACAGAGAGATCGAGACACTGGCAGAGACACAGTGAGGGGGGCATCCCAGCACGCTGTTGGAGGGCTCCCGGTGCTGCAGTCGGTAAGTAAAAAATGTTTTGTTTTATTTATTTTTTTATTATTTCTTATTAATTTTTTTTGATTGATTTATTGGTTGATTTATTGATGTATTTATCATTTATTATTGATGATGGCTCTTTATTTGTAAAACTGAAGTGTTTAATGTTTGTAAACTTCCCTTTAAACACCCCCCCACCATTCCCTACGCCTGATTTGTAACCTACGCCTGATTTTCTAAAGTGTAGACAAGGTTTTTTCGAGTGTACAAAAATCTTCACTTACTCCATTCTAAGTTAGTTTGGAGTAAGTTTTCACTCACGAAACTTTGAAATCAGGCGTAAATGCCGGACACATCCCTTTTGAAAAAAAAATTCTGTTCCAAAGTGAAACTGTTCTAACTGACTAGAACTGGAGCAAACTAAATGACGAGAATTCCAATCATGTGGAAACTTGGGGCCAATATACTATGTACAACTTTGCCAAAACTAATTGATCCAAGTTGGTTGCTACACTGCTGACTCGCTTATAAAACTAAAATATTCTATTATTCTTTGGCTTGTCACAAGTGTTAATTTCTATCTTATTTTTGTCAGAGTTAATTCAGTCAAATAAGATCAAACACTACTCACTACTTTGCAGAACCGCTGAGAGCTCTTACTAGAATATTCGACAGAAACTGAAAACAAATTATCCAATTTATCTCATTGATTCCCATTATAAGTATTGTTAATTGGTAGTAGATTTGTTAATGTTATGCTCTTTTGAAAATATGAATGGAAAATTAAAAACCTTCAATACCAAGTTACATCAATTTGGAAAGTACATTTGAGAACATTCTAAAATGGATAAGCTCAGTAAGTTACATCAATCAGAATAAATGCTGTCCCACAAACTATAAAAAGGAGTTGGGTAGCACTGTTAATAAAGGATGAGATCAGTGCATTACTAAGAAACAATATTGGTTCAGAAGATCAAGATGTTGAATAGTTTGGGTTGAGATAAGGAATAATGAGGGGGAAAAGTCGCTGGTGGGTGTAGTCTATAGGCCCCCTAACAGTAGCTACACTGTTGGACGGAGTATAAATCAAGAAATAATGGAGGTTTGTGAAAAAGGAACGGCAATAATCATGGGCAATTTTAACCTTCATATTGATTGGACAAAGCAAATTGACCAAGGTAGCCTTGAGGAGGAGTTCATAGAGTGTATCCGGGATAGTTTCCTTGAACAGTACGTTGCGGAACCAACCAGGGAGCAGGCTATCTTAGATCTACTACTGTGTAATGAGACAGGATTAATAAATGATCTTGTAAAGGATCCTCTAGTGACCATAACATGGTTGAATTTCAAATTCAGTTGGAGGATGAGAAAGTTGGATCTCCTTAAATAAAGGAGACTACAAAGGTATAAAGGCAGAGTTGGCTAAAGTGGGCTGGGAAAATAGATTAAAGTATGGGATGGTTGATGAGCAGTGGCAGACATTTAAGGAGATATTTCATAACTCTCAACAAAAATATATCCCAATGAGAAGGAAAGACTAAGAGAAGGAATAACCATCCATGGCTAACGAAGGAACTAAGGGATAGTATTAAGTTGAAAACAAGGGCATACAATGTGGCCAAAGACTAGTGGGAGGCGAGAGGATTGGGAAACTTTTAAAAGCCAGCAAAGAATGACTAAAAAAAATACGAGGGGGAAGACAGATTATGGGGCCAAGTTTCAGCCTCAGTTGCTCCTGTTTTTTTTGGAGCAACTGGTTTTGAATGGCATATCTTAGAAATTTGAATTCTCGGCATTTAGTTTGCTCCAGTTCTAGTCAGTTAGAACAGTTTCACTTTGGAACAGAATTTTTTTTTCAACAGGGGATGTGTCCAACCACTTACACCTGTTTTCAAAGGTTAGGCAGTGAAAACTTACTCCAAACTAAATTAGAATGGAGTAAGTGAAGATTTTTGTACGTTCGAAAAAACCTTGTCTACACTTTAGAAAATCAGACGTAGGTTTCAAATAAGGCGTAGGGAAAGGGGGGGGGGTTTAAAGGGAAGTTTACAAACATTAAACACTTCAGTTTTACAAATAGAAACATCATCAATAATAAATGATAAACACATCAATAAATCAACCAATAAATCAATCAAAAAATTTTTTATAAAAAATAATTTTTTTTATTAAAAAAAAAATCACTAAATGAAACATTTTCTACTTACCGACTGCGTGCTGGGACGGCCCCCCCAGTGTGTCTCTGTCAGTGTCTCTATCTCTGTGTGTGTGTGTGTGTGTGTGTGTGTGTGTGT
This sequence comes from Pristiophorus japonicus, assembly GCF_044704955.1. Lineage (NCBI taxonomy): Eukaryota > Metazoa > Chordata > Chondrichthyes > Pristiophoridae > Pristiophorus > Pristiophorus japonicus. The sequence goes on along the minus strand of NC_091990.1, from coordinate 89,923,522 downwards.
CTCTCTCTCTCACTCACTGTCTATCAGTGTCTGTGTTTCTGACAGCGAGGGGAGGGGGAGAAGGGGAGGGGAGGGGGGAAGAGAGGGGGGGGAAAGAGAGGGAGAGGGGGGGGGAGGTGGAAAAGGCAGGAGGGGAAGGGGGGGCAGAGGGGGGGGGAGGTGGAAAAGGCAGGAGGGGAAGGGGGGGCAGGAGGGGAAGGGGGGGGCAGGAGGGGAAGGGGGGGGCAGGAGGGGAAGGGGGGGGCAGGAGGGGAAGGGGGGGGCAGGAGGGGAAGGGGGGGCAGGAGGGGAAGGGGGGGGCAGGAGGGGAAGGGGGGGCAGGAGGGGAAGGGGGGGCAGGAGGGGAAGGGGGGGCAGGAGGGGAAGGGGGGGGCAGGAGGGGAAGGGGGGGCAGGAGGGGAAGGGGGGGCAGGAGGGGAAGGGGGGGCAGGAGGGGAAGGGGGGCAGGAGGGGAAGGGGGGCAGGAGGGGAAGGGGGGCAGGAGGGGAAGGGGGGCAGGAGGGGAAGGGGGGCAGGAGGGGAAGGGGGCAGGAGGGGAAGGGGGGCAGGAGGGGAAGGGGGGCAGGAGGGGAAGGGGGGCAGGAGGGGAAGGGGGGCAGGAGGGGAAGGGGGGGGCAGGAGGGGAAGGGGGGGGCAGGAGGGGAAGGGGGGGGCAGGAGGGGAAGGGGGGGGCAGGAGGGGAAGGGGGGGGCAGGAGGGGAAGGGGGGCAGGAGGGGAAGGGGGGCAGGAGGGGAAGGGGGGCAGGAGGGTAAGGGGGGCAGGAGGGTAAGGGGGGCAGGAGGGTAAGGGGGGCAGGAGGGGAAGGGGGCAGGAGGGGAAGGGGGGCAGGAGGGGAAGGGGGGCAGGGGGGCAGGAGGGGAAGGGGGCAGGAGGGCAGGAGGGGAAGGGGGGGAGGAGGGGAAGGGGGGGAGGAGGGGAAGGGGGTAGTGGGGGAGAAGGGGAGAGGGAGAAGGGGGGGGAAGATGGAGGGAGGGGAGGAGAGAGGAGGGAGTGAGGGAGGGGAGGAGAGAGGAGGGAGTGAGGGAGGGGAGGAGAGAGGAGGGAGTGAGGGAGGGGAGGAGAGAGGAGGGAGTGAGGGAGGGGGAGGAGAGAGGAGGGAGTGAGGGAGGGGGAGGAGAGAGGAGGGAGTGAGGGAGGGGGAGGAGAGAGGAGTGAGGGAGGGGAGGAGAGAGGAGTGAGGGAGGGGAGGAGAGAGGAGTGAGGGAGGGGAGGAGAGAGGAGTGAGGGAGGGGAGGAGAGAGGAGTGAGGGAGGGGAGGAGAGAGGAGTGAGGGAGGGGAGGAGAGAGGAGTGAGGGAGGGGAGGAGAGAGGAGTGAGGGAGGGGAGGAGAGAGGAGTGAGGGAGGGGAGGAGAGAGGAGTGAGGGAGGGGAGGAGAGAGGAGTGAGGGAGGGGAGGAGAGAGGAGTGAGGGAGGGGAGGAGAGAGGGGAGGAGAGAGGGGGGAGGAGAGAGGAGGGCGGGAGGGGAGGAGAGAGGAGTGAGGGAGGGGAGGAGAGAGGAGTGAGGGAGGGGAGGAGAGAGGAGTGAGGGAGGGGAGGAGAGAGGAGTGAGGGAGGGGAGGAGAGAGGAGTGAGGGAGGGGAGGAGAGAGGAGGGAGGGAGGGGAGGAGGGAGGAGGGAGGGAGGGGAGGAGGGAGTGAAGGAGGGAGGGAAGGAGAGAGGAGGGAGTGAAGGAGGGAGGGAAGGAGAGAGGAGGGAGCGGGGAAGGGAGAGCAGGAGGCTGAACAGCCGGGCCCAAGACTTCGGGCTGGATTTACAGGTAGGTGGCGTCGGGTCTCCGGGGGGTCGCAAGCAGAAGTCGGGTCGGCGGGGGGGGGGGGTGGAGAGAGCGGGGGTCGGGTCGGGTGGGAGGAGCCTTATGCACGCAGCCCCAGTGAGGCCATTCGGCCAGGGCTAGGGGCTGCGTGCTTCGGGCCCCTTCCACAGTTTTGGGCACCTGGAGCTACTGCACATGCGCGCCCACTGTAGCGCGCATGAGCAGAGGTCCCGGCACTGTTTTCAGCGCAGGGACCTGGCTCCGCCCCCCACAGCTCGTGCTGCGCCGTGCCCAGCTCCCGAGGACCTGCAGGGAGCCGGAGAATAGGTAAATTTTTTTTAGGCGCACTTTGTGGCGCAAAAAACAGGCATCCAGGTCCAGGCTGCGCCATTTTAGGCTCGGCCCGAAACTTGGGCCCTGTGAAAGTAAACTAGCACGAAATACAAAAACAGATAGTAAGAGTTTCTACAGGTACATAAAAAGGAAAAGACTGGCTAAAGTAAATGTTGGTTCCCTAGAGGATGAAGACTGGGGAATTAATAATGGGGAACAGGGAAATAATAATAGAGGGGGACCTGGGGGTACTTGTGCATGAAACACAAAAGGATAGTATGCAGGTGCAGCAAGTAATCAGGAAGGCCAATGGTATCTTGGACTTTATTGCAAAGGGGATGGAGTATAAAAAGCAGGGAAGACTTGCTACAGTTACATAAGGTATTGGTGAGGCCACACCTGGAATACTGCGTGCAGTTTTGTTTTCCATATTTACGAAAGGATATACTTACTTTGGAGGCAGCTCAGAGAAGGGTCAACTAGGTTGATTCCGGGGATGAGGGAGTTGACTTATGAGGAAAGGTTGAGTAGGTTGGGCCTCTACTCATTGGAATTCAGAAGAATGAGAGGTGATCTTATCGAAACGTATAAGATTCTGAGGGGCTTGACAAGGTGGATGCAGAGAGGATGTTTCCACTGATGGGAGAGACTAGAACTAGAGGGCATGATCTTAGAATAAGGGGCTGCCCATTTAAAACAGAGATGAGGAGAAATTTCTTCTGAGGGTTGTAAATCTGTGGAATTTGCTGCCTCAGAGAGCTGTGGAAGCTGGGACATTGAAACTCTCTTTCTGTCTTAAATTTATTCAAACGATAAGAGGATAAGGGGTTATGGGGAGCGAGCGGGGAAATGGAGCAGAGTCCATGATCAGATCAGCCATGATCTTATTAAATGGTGGAGCAGGCTCGAGGGGCCATATGGCCTACTCCTGCTCCTATTTCTTATATTCTTATGTAAATGGCAGAGACGCTGAACAAATATTTTGTATCGGTCTTCATGGAAGAAGACACTAAAAACATCCCAATAGTGGATAATCAAGGGGCTTTTTGGGAGGGAGGAACTTAATACAATCACCATCACTAAAGCAGTAGTACTCGGTAAAATAATGGGACTAAAGGTGGACTCGTCCCCAGAACCTGATGGCTTGCATCCTAGGGTCTTAAAAGAAGTGGCTGCAGAGATAGTGCATGCATTGGTTGCAATCTACCAAAATTCCCTGGATTCTAGAAACATAGAAATTAGGTGCAGGAGCAGGCCATTCGGCCCTTCGAGCCTGCACCACCATTCAATAAGATCATGGCTGATCATTCAACCTCTGTACCCCTTTCCTGCTTTCTCTCCATACCTCTTGATCCCTTTGACCTTCTGGAGAGGTCCCAGCAGATTGGAAAATCGCAAAGCTAACACCACTATTTAAAAAAGGAATGACACAGAAAGCAGGGAACTATAGATCAGTTAGCCTAACATCGGTTGTTGGGAAAATGCTGGAGTCCATTATTAAGGAAGCAGTAGGACGACATTTGGAAAAGCATAATTCAATCAAGGAGAGCCAGCATAGTTTTATGAAAGGGAAATCAAGTTTGAGAAATTTGCTGGAGTTCTTTGAGGATGTTACAAGACAGGTGGATAAGGGGAAACCAGTGGATGTGGTGTATTTGGATTTCCAGACAGCATTTGATGAGGTGCTACATAAAAGATTACTGCACAAGATAAAATTCATGGGGTTGGGGGTAACATAATAGCATCGCGAGAGGATTGGCTAACTAACAGAAAACAAAGAGTTGGGATAAGTGGGTAATTTTCTGGTTGGCAAACAGTAACTTGTGGGGTGCTGCAGGGATCGGTGCTGGGACCTCAACTATTTGCAAACTATATTAATGACTTGAATCAAGGAACCGAGTGTAATGTAGCAAAGTTTGCTGATGATACAAAGATGGGTGGGAAAGCAAATTTTGAAGAGGACACAAAAAATCTGCAAAGGGATATGGACAGGCTAAGTGAGTGGGCAAAAATTTGGCAGATGGAGTATAATGTGGGAAAATGTGAGGTTATCCACTTTGGCAGAAAAATAGAAAAGCAAATTATAATTTAAATGGAGAAAAATTGCGAAGTGCTGCAGTACAGAGGGACCTAGGGGTCCTTGTGCATGAAACACAAAACGTTAGTATGCAGGTACAGCAAATAATCAGGAAGGCAAATGGAATGTTGGTCTTTATTGCAAGGGGGATGGAGTATAAAAGCAGTGAAGTCCTGCTACATCTGTACAGGGTATTGGTGAGGCCACACCTAGAGTACTGCGTACAGTTTTGGTCTCCGTATTTAAGGAATGATATATTTGCATTGGAGGCTGTTCAGAGAAGGTTCACTAGGTTGATTCCGGAGATGAGGGGGTTGACTTATGAAGATACGGTTGGGCCTATACATATTGGAGTTCAGAAGAATGAGAGGTGATCTTATCGAAACATAGAAGATAATGAGGGGGCTCGACAAAGTGGTTGCAGAGAGGATATTTCCATTCATAGGGGAAACTAAAAGTAGGGGACATAGAGTCAGAATAAGGGGCCGCCCTTTTAATACTGAGGTGAGGAAGGTTGTAAATCTATGGAATTCTCTGCCCCAGAGAGCTGTAGAGGCTGGGTCATTGAATATATTTAAGGCAGAGACAGACAGATTTTTGAGCAATAAGGGAATAAAGGGCTTTGGGGAGCGGGCAGGGAAGTGGAGCTGAGTCCATGATCAGATCAGCCATCATCATCATCATCATCATCGGCGGTACCTCAAGCGAGGATGACTTGCTTCCACATGAGTTCACAGATGTTTCAATGAAGGACCCGACATTCCAGTCCTGAACTCCAATTGAGGGGGTGGAAGATGCCTGTGTGTGGATTTTTTTTTAAACTTGTGGTGACCGTTGCACATCAGCCACCACACGGGCTCGACAGAGCTAGGCCTTTATCCAGTGGCAAGGGTTGAACCAGGACAACTGGAGACCTGCTCTACTGCAGTCGGGGTTCTACAGTAGGGAAGGTATGGGGTCTTTGGCTCTCACCAATTTAGATGGAGAACGTTATCATCATAGGCAGTCCCTCAGAATCGAGGAAGACTTGCTTCCACTCTTGGCACGAGTTCTTAGGTAGCTGTACAGTCCAATACAGAACCACAGTCTCTGTCACAGAACGTTATAGGAAGGACGCGATTGCACTAGAGAGGGTGCAGAGGAGATTTACTTCACTTCAAGAAAAAAAAATAATAAAATACTTGCTTGGCAGTAAAGTGCTTTTGGGACCTCTGGAGGTCGCTATATAAATGCAAGTCTTTCTTTCTACTTGCTGTGTTGGTCTCGTGCGTCTGCGGTGGCGGGCGCGGGTACAGCCTGGCTGTTTCACAACACTTTCCTATAACGATCTGTGGTCAGAGGACAATTAACTTGCTGATGAACGTCGATGTCCGACGAAAGGGAAAAAAAACATGTTTTGTAAACCGTGTTGATAGAACACCGCTGTTTTGGGAGTCGGAGTCAGAGCCAAAGCTGTTGCATTACTGAGGTAAAGAACAATGGTCTACCTTACTGACGTTTAATTTTGGATATCTGGACTGTTGGGCTAGCACTGTCGTTACATAACTGGCATTTGACATAAAAGGAGCGGCAAGTGGCGGCCATGGGCAGCATGGAGATAACAATCTAAATAAGTACTGTTACAATAAAGATGCTATTTGACGGCAGATCAGCCATGATCTTATTAAATGGCGGAGCAGGCTCGAGGGGCCAAATAGCCGACTCCTGCTCCTAGTTCTTATGTTCTTATGTATATAAAGAAACACAGCCCTCAGTCATTCACACACTCTTCCACCCACCATCCTTTTAAAAAAAAATAAAAGGTTAAAACAGAAAGTACTAGAAGCACTCGGCAGGTCAGGCAGCATCGTTGGAGAGGGGTAGATAGGATTAACGTTTCAGGTCGACGACCTCGGTCAGGGATTCTGACTAAAGATCATGGTTAGCCCCATCTTCCACTCTCCACTCAATGCCTGACATGTGGTGTGTTTTCATCATTTTCAGTTTTTACTTCAGATTTCTAACATCTGCACTATTTTGCTTTTTGTTTTACCCTTTTCCTTCAACTTTTTAAACATCCTGTTTTCTTCTCAGATTTCAAACTAATTTGGAATAAACAAGCATAATTTATTAAAAAGCTTTCTGATTTTTATTTTTCATACATCACTGGCAAAAAGGGACCAACATTTTCAATAATGTACACCAACCCACCAATTACCCAAGGCATCAAACTATGATGTTCAATATAGTCTCTGCAAACTATGTTCATTGGCTTAAAGTTACACAGCACATTATGAACGTAAACACATTCTGTAACTGGTTAGTATACCAACAGGTCGCCAATACTAAGGCTTCAATTCCTGTCTTGTAAACCCAATTTATCTGGTCAAGTAGTTTTTTCCAGTGGTATTAGGATTTTTATGGGGAAATTTTAATTTTATGGAAAAATAATGTTGCTTACTTTACACATTTGTAATAAATATGGTGGCAAGGAAATGAGCAAATGTATAATCTTTTCAGAACATAATGGAGGGAAAATTGTGGTTGGAGACTTACTTCTTATGAACGCCTCCGACCCGAAAAAGATCTCCAAAAGTACCTGGTGGTCCCGGAGAAACGTAGGATTCCGGTCGGAGGCCTAGAATCCCCTGCAGCGCATGGAAAGATTGTTGTTATATATGTAAACCTGTAAATACCATGTCTAACCACGAGAGGGCTTATCCCCTGGAGCCCAAGGGATCCCACAATCCCTTGGGAGCACCTGTATATAAGGAGGCCTCACAGGCTGGAGAGGCACTCTGAGATCTGTAATAAAAGACTACAGTCACACCTTACTTTGAGCTTGCTGTATCTGGTCTGACTCTTTATTCAAGATATAACAAAAATGTCTTTCAGGTACGTAAGTACATATTAGAGTCACGTGGGCCTGGACCACCAATTACCAGGTGATTCTCTGGTAAAATTCTCTGAGAATTTTCTCAGATAAAAATTCTCTGATAAAAATGGGAGCTCTGTTTGTAGGGACCCCCTTTACTATCAATGAGGAAAAACCCCTAAAACACCGCATAATAAATAAATAAAACAAAACCTCACATATTTAAAATTAATTGAAATTACATTTTTTAGGAAAATATATTTTTTGGAATTTTGTGCATTTTAATAGTGTTAAAAAAATAAATTTAGGGTTTTTTAAAATATAAAATGTGTTTAAATTTAATTTTTATAGGTTTTAAAACTCTTACGCTGGTAAAAGTAAGCTATGCGCCTGCTTTTAACCAGGCGTAAAAGTTTGAAGGACATTCGCTGGGCAAATAGTCCAATCTCTCCCACGCGAATGTCCTTCTCCCGGGGATGTGGAGGATCTCTCAAGAGAAATCTTGGCCGGAATTTTCGCCCCTATATTTAAGATTGGAGGAATTAGTCTCATATACCTATGTCAAACGAGAGGCACAAGAAAACATTTCTCTAGTCCTGAAATTATGTTGTAGGATACGAACATCCAAACACATCACATTCATCTGAAATTAATTTCTTCACTATTTCAGCAGAGCATTAACCCTTTTTATATAAAGAGGTTAACACTGCCATTAAAATAGCAGAGGAGAATATCAAATATATTATGTGTCATTATGGAATTATGCACAGAATAATTTCAGGGCCTTAAACAGTAAATTTTACTACACCAGTCTGAGGTTGATAATTATACTACAACAAAAGTGACAACTACAACAACGTGCATTTCTGCAGAGCTTCACAGAAACACAAAGCAAAAATGGACTCCGAGGACGCCAACAGAGAGATTAGGAGGGATGTCCAAAACCTTGGTCAAAGTAGTAGATTTTAACAACAGTCTTATAGGAGGTGAGAGAGGTGGAAATACAAAGGGGTTAAAAGGAGAATATTGCAAACAAGGGGCCTAGATGGGTTGAAAGCACTGCTGCCAATGGTGGAGCGGAGTTAGTGTGAATTTCACAGAAATGGAGAATTCAGGCAGAGGGGTACAGGCCTGGAGGGGGTTATAGAGTGAAGGAGCAGTGAGGCCATGGAGGGATTTAAAAGAATCAGAATTTTGGATCTGAGATATTGGGGGCCACTGTAGGTCAACAAAGAAAGGGGTGGTAGGCAAGCGAGACTTGGTGTGGGACAGGATATCAGCAGCTGAATATTGGATGAGCTGAAGATTGCAGAGGATGCAGGAACAGAGGACAGCTGGAAAAGCAATGTTACAACAGAGACTGGAGGTAACAAAGGCATAGCTGAGGGTTTCAGCAGGAGATGGATTGTGGTAGAGGTGAAAGTGAGCAATGTTAGAGATGGAAGATGGCAGTCTTTTTGGTGGAGAATAAGGGGTAAGAAACTCATCTGAGGGTGAAACAGGACAGCAATTCTGCCCGAGTCAGCTTTGGCCTGAGACAGTGGCCAGGAAAAGGGACTGTGTCAATTGTGAGGGTAGAGAGTTTGTGCCAGGGGCTAAAGACAAAAGCTTGGTCTTCCAAATGTTTACCTGGAGAAAACTGCAGCTCATTCAAGTATAGATGTCAGATAATTAGTAACACAGGTCATAGACAGCAGAAGTGTCGAGAGAGGTGACGGTAAGATTGTGCCGGGTGTCATTAATGCACACACGGAAGCTAATCCTATGCCTGTGGATGATATCGTCAAGGGACAGCATCTAAATGAGGAAGAGGAGGAGGCTAAGAAATGACTGTAGAGTGCAAAGCGTGCAGGGCTTTGGTGAGACCTCACCTGGATTACTGTGTACAGCTTTTGTCTCCTTATCTAAGGAAGGATATACTTGCCTTATAGGCAGTTCAACAAAGGTTGAAAGGACTAATCCCTGGGATGAGAGGGTTGTCCTATGAGGAGAGATTGAGTAGATTTGGCCGATACACATTGGAATTTAGAAGAATGAGAGAAGATCTCATTTAAACATACAAGATTCTGACGAAGGGTCACCGACCTAAAATGTTAACTCTATGTTTCGCTCTCCACAGATGCTGCCTGACCCGCTGAGATTTTCAGCACTTTGTTTTTATTTAAGATTCTGAGGGGGATTGACAGGGTAGATGCCGAGAGATTGTTTCCCATGGCTGGAGAGTCCAGAACTAGGGGGCATCGTCTCAGGATAAGGGGTCAGCCTTTTAAGAGTCAGACAAGGAGGACCTTTCCTCATTCACAGGGTTGTGAATATTTGAAATTCTCTGCTCCAAAGGGCTGTGGATGCTGAATTGTTGTGTGTTCAAGGTTGAGATAGATAGATAGATCGATAGATCGATAGATAGATTTTTGGACTCTAGGGAAATTCAGGGATATGGGGATAGGCAGGAAAGTGGAGTTGAGGTCGCAGATCAGCCATGATCTTATTGAATGATGGAGCAGGCTCGAGGGTCCGTATGGCCTACTCCTGCTCCTAATTATGTTCTTATGTTGCTAACAAGATGCAAATTATACCATACCATGTGTGTAGCTGCCAAGAGGAAGTTCTACTCATACATTACACACAAGTGAAGCTCTCCAGTATCTACTTTTTTATGGTAAGGTGACGCGGGCATCAATTTTCAAATAAAACTAAAAAGATTCAATGCTAAATTTAGAAAGTGCTCAGGAGATCTAACCGACTGCTTGAGTGCTTTTTATACCCGCTTCACACAGATGGGAGTTACACAATATCTGATGTGTAGTCCAAGCACTATAAAAAAAGCCTCTTGGCTTTAGTGTGGTCAGGAGTCAGATCAGAGCTCGGGGGGAAAAAAAAAGTACCAGCACCATTTGAGTATTAATTGTGAAATATAGTCATATAATCTAGGATGGTGTGGAATAGGAAGGAGAATAATGCACAGCATAGCACAAAACCCCATTGTAGTGATAATTCAGCTCATAACTTATATTAAGTTATAATATAGTCACGTAGGCTCATTTCAGGCCTTAAGGTGCATTATCATTTCCTTTAAAAAGCAAGGATAATAAATACGCAAAAGGGTATTTGAATTATACAAAACATTACGTGTACAGGCGTACATATGGATGTTCCTTGGCTCAAAAAAGGTTCATTTGTTTCCACTTGTAAAATCTGCAATGTCTACATTAATGGTATTGTCCTGTACGACAACAATGTACTGTATGAATTACTGCTCAAACAAATCATGTCCTCAGTTTCAGACTTGGGTGCCCACTTTTGTGGTCAATGCACTGCAGCAATACAAACAGGAGCTTTAGTTTATCGTAAACAGAATCATATTTTGTGTCACTAAAAACCATCGTAAGGTAGAACAAAAAGCACTAAAAGATTTGATGTTGCCCAACCACGGGTGACATTACAGTATTACTCAATTTTCAAACTGCTTTCCTGGCAGCTTTCATTGCTGTACTTCTAAGTAGTGAGAGCCTTGCACTGTGTTCCATAATGTGTTCTATAACTACAATAATCTGAAGTTTATTCATATACTTCTGGATTTTATTATTTTACATGGCAAAGTAACATCTAATAGCCTTTGACATATTGTATAATCAATGGCTGGAACTAAGCAACATGGCTAAACCAAATGAGGCGGGGGGAGTAAGTTCTGCAGCAATTAACTAGAATGCTCAAGTGGTTTGTGTATGGCACCTGAATTCCAATATTAAATTACAAACCTATTGCTTTCTCTCTCTACAGTTTATCATATATAAGATGAGGTCCTCTGGTTGTAGATGCTAGTGATAATGTAAAGATAGTGGACAAATTCTCCTGATTGTAATTTCTCAAAAAAGAAATTCATTATTTAGAGCATACATTTAATGATTTTGCTGGAAACAGTAAATGTAATAAATGTTACTCCCATGTTGATGATTCTGTTTACACACAAAGACCAGATTAAATCTTACCCAATATGGCCCAAACTATTCCAAAGATATCACTAAATATAGAATTCACTTCCGACAGGTCTTAAACTAAACGGCACATCAAAACAAATCATATAAATTCACCTTTGCAAAGGTACACACCAAAATATACTTAAGTACATCATTGATATATTAAAATCAATACTTCCCGTTAGCTGGAAACATTCTTTATGGACATTTTAATGCTAATTGTGTCCATGTCAATGATATATCTCGTGACACCTGCTCGATTACATTTTTAAATAGGATTTTCCCGCTGTAGGCCCATGATGCTTGAATCACCTGCTCATTTCACAATCTATGTACTGGGTGGCTTTTCCCCACAAATTGCTCAAAATATTTTCAGAAAATCTTTGATCTACCATTTTTTTTTTAAACCTGAAATTTCTAATGTCCAAAAAAAATTTTTAAGCAAAATGTAAAAAATAATCAAATTACAGATTTCACAACATGGTTACACTTATCCACCAAATTGGTCTGTTGCATCTTTTAATACCTCTAACAAAGCCTGAGCTTAGACTTGTTATTTTTGCCCAGAGTTGCGACACTGAGTGCTGAATTTGGATTGTGCAGTCTGAGCAGTTGTGCTGTTACTAATTTCCCAGGATGCATCAATACTGTTTAATCAGATGTACTAATGACATTTTTATTTAGATTCTAGTAGTTTTTACTCAAATGTTTTTCAAAGAAAAAGCAGACAAATTTCAAAAGCTTTATGAGGTAAATTTTGTAGTTTTCTCAAAAAAGAAAGGTATGTGAGAGCACGAGAGTAAAACATTGTACTTTACTAATTATACACCTGTTGTAGCTTTGCTTCTGTGCACCATCAGCATCAGAAAGAGTATGAAGCTGTGAGAGAAACTGGGATCAGAGTTTTTATATGTATGTACAATATATACACGCACACAATATATAATGTATAAATTATATTCCTATTTGAATTTTGAAAGTAAAGTCATGAGGAAAATAGATAGGAGGGGGGAGAAAAGGAAGAGAAGGGAACATAGATTGGAGGATGAGCAGACCTCCAATCTCTCATCACCCAAAGAGTGGAATGGATAGAGAGTTATGGGTGTGGCAGAGAAAGGGCAGGGGGGGGGGGGGGGAGGGGGAAAGAGATGTAGAGATGAACTGGTAAGTTCAAAGGGGAAGGGACAGTGATGAAAGTAGAGGGCGGGGAGTTGAAAGATTGCCAGAGTCACAATTTCCCTGCAACCCTTTTCTCAAATATAACTTGCAGCTGTCTGTGCTTCCTTTGCCTGCCACAACGTCCACCACCTCCCACCTGAAAGCATAGAAGAGAAAAAAAAGAGAGAAAAGCAAGTGAGAAGTGGGAGAGAGAGAGAGGGGGAGAGAGAGAGAGAGAGAGAGAGAGAGAGAGAAAGAAAACCACAAGTTAAGGAAAGAAAAGCAGCAAAGAGCAAGAGAGGCTTGAAGCATGAGAAGGGAAAGAGGCAGACAGGCAAGCAGAGGAGAGACGAGAGATAAAAACAGCAACAGACCCAAGGGTTAAGTAAAAAGAGACCATACTCTTCAATTTATCATATGCAACACCACAGGACTAGTTATTAATATATCCAACCGTACACCAAAATGCTATTTCAGTGCTTCTTAGACATACACCACCAATATTGAGATACATACTTCAAAGGACAACTTAATATATCATTTTTAAAACTTTCAGAAAAATAAAATACTAACTTAGTGACAAATTTGTGCAAATGAAAACAAGCTGTTGCGATTGTATTAATAGAATACAACCACAAAAACATTTTATGCTTACAAAGAGAACTGTGCAATACAGGAAAAAGTAGTGAAATGTCATTTTTAAAAAGTCATTTTCCTGCTGCACTGTTCCTTGTACCTCATGACCCAATTACCACATTGTCATGGTGAATAAACTGTCATCTTCAAAAAAGCATCCTGAAGATTGCAGAGGCCTTGTGGCCTTCACAGCAAACCCAACCGTTCAACAGAGAATTTCCCACAATGCTTTATTTATTGTTGGGCTCGGGTTGAGTTATTGGCTGTCGCACAATCATATGCCTCTGCTTTTAAGACTGTGCCTTGCTTTCACAGATGAAGATGCGATTACACCCTTGTAATGTGCTGCGATCCAAATATCATTCTAAATTAAATAAGGCATCTAATCTTCAGAAATCAAAACCAGGCACTAGTTAAAAGCAAAACTTAAGGAATGGCAGGCAAATAGCCTGTGCTTAACAAAATAAACAATCACAGTACTTAAATGAAAGAGACATGGATTAAGGCAAGAATATAAAATGCTTTTGCTCAATTAAATGGGGAAAGATACGAAATATCAATAAATTAAATTTTCAAAGTTATTATTTTTAAATTAATAAAATCTGAATTATCTGCAAATGAAAGCTTGATACGACTAACGCAAAAGAACAATTTCTAATCCTTTCATAGGCCTCAATTTGTCACCGTTTAGAAGCAATGCCTGCAGCAGAGCTGGAAACCAGCAAGTTTTGAACCTTTACTTTGTTTTGAGCAATCAAATCTGTCACTTTTGAAACTCCTGTTCTACATTCTCAACAGTCTACAATAGTGATGGTACAAGAACTTAACAGAAGTAAATTTGAACATTTTACTTTTACAGGAAAATTCTTCAGGCTCTTTGAATTACAATTTTAATAAAAGTAACCTCAATCAGGTATCTCTATACACTTTTGTTTTGAACAGTTCTGATGAAGGATCATCAGCCTGAAACGTTAACAACTCTGTTTCTCTCTCCACAGATGTTGTTTGGCCTGCTGAGATTTCCAGCACATTGTTTTTATTTGAGTTGGATAGGACAGTTGCACTCAAGTTTTTGTTAAAATGGCAGAAAGCTTGCAATCATTGAGACCTGTTGGGCAGATATTTGGAAATAACCCTGAAATTCCGGTCGGAGGCTTCTTTTGAACAAACGCTTCCGACCGGAGCAAACGCTTCCGACCGGAGAATGTTTACGAATTTGCCTGGTGGTCACGGAGGCGCCTGGGGTTCTTGTGGGGAGGAGTTCTCTTCCTGCGCTGCGGAGCGTGCTCCCGTCCTCCAGGTTCCAACGCAGAAGGTGCAGTCACGTGTGATTGCACAACCAATCAGGTACAGTATTCCACTGCACTCTCATTAATATCAATGAGAACGCCATATCTACGAGTTCTCATTGCTATTAACGAGGGGGGGGGGGGAAACACACTAAACACCATAATAAAAAATAAAAAAAATATCAAGTAAAATTAATTGAAATTAATGTCTTAAAAAAATACATTTTTCTGATTTTTTTTTAAAGTTTTGTAATTAGTTAAAAATAAACTTACCGTACTTAGTGGGCAGGGATTTTATTAAAAAATGTTTTTAAAATTTTATTTTTATGTTTTAAAACTCTTTCGCTGGTAAAAGTAGGCTATGTGTCTGCTTTTACCAGGTGCAAACGTTTTCAGGACATTTGCTGGGCAAGAGATGGGTAAATATCACAATCTTGCCCATGCGAATGTCCTGGCTGTGGGGATACGGAGGATCTGTCAAGCCAGAACTTAGTAGATCGGAAAAGCTGGTTTTCAGCGCATGCACCGAAAACCGTCTTTTGCAATGCCTTCCCAGGTCCGTACTCATTCAGTAGGGAGCCGAGGAGGCCGGGATTTCTGTCCCATTATATTTACATGCATTCCGACTTATGTGGGTGGAGATGTTCTGTTCATTTTAGGGGAAAATGCACTCTCATTACTTGCAGCCATAATTTCCATTTGAAGTCGTTTGGGCTCTACATTTTCTTAAAAAGCAAGTGGGATGTGCTAGACCAAACGATATCAAATGATGACCTCATCTCATCACTGCCGTTCACTCCCTGTTCTGAACCCAAACTGCCAATTAGAGTTTACATTGTGGGTGCAGTTTGGGTTCCAGGTTTTGGGGTTCCATCTTCGTCTGGTGGGGTTCAATAGAATCTTATAAACGGAAAAAAAAACAGGAAATGCTGGATATAATCAGCAGGGCAGGCAGTATCCATCAGGAAAACTCGAGACGGGGAACGCACAGGAAGACGAGACACAGGAAAAGACGCAGAATTACCTGTAAAGTGCTATGGTTAAGACTATTTCCTGATTCCCAGCTTAGCACATTCTATGTCATCCTATGTCTGTGTCGCTGTGTATGAATTCCTCCCTCACCCTTTATTCTATTCCTTCTTAAATGTTCTTCATCTGCAACATATTTTAGTTCTGAGGAATGCCTTATATCTCAGTCAACTGTCTCTTATTTTCTCAACAGATGCTGCCTGACCAGTTTTTCATTTGTTTCAGATTTCCAGCATCTGCAGCATTTTGCTATTTGACCGATCTGGTGTTAGTATTAGAAACTGTTAAAGTCGGTTTGTGAATATACCTTTCAAAAACTAAAGCATACGGTAAATCTCTGCGCGCACATTCTCCAGGACAGCTTTAACACCAGCAGACTGCAACCCATCTGATTTCATCAGCACTCTTCCAGATTTAGGTTCCCCTTTATCTACAGCACCGCTACATTTCATGGAGCGGGAGGAGGTTTGGGGGGGCGGGACTCTGGAGGAAGATTTTGCTTAATAAAAGGTATTACCCTAAAAATTAAATTTATTTCTTGAAACTCAGTATAACTCAAGGTACTAATACCCTTGCCACCATATTATTCAACATGTATAATTAACACCACTACCTTGCAAAGAATAAATTGGAGGGGAAAAATGTAATACTGCTCAGCATATTCATCAAACCACTATAAGTTATGAAAGTGAAAGATTACTTCCTTGCAAGTAATTAAATAATTGTGCAGCACTGACTTCAAACTTTGTTTGGATTTTCAAAATGGGATATTGTATGCACCACCTGAGCAAACTATTCTGGCAGTCAATGAATAAATGGTTGGCTCTGACTGGGGAAATTGAGGAAACTGCATTTCACATTACAATAGATCAGGATAGATTTTAGAATTAAAATTAATACCAACATGTGTTTTTGAAGTAGTGGGTGCATCAGAATTATTCTAGATATAGAATAAAATCATTCCATAATAAATGGTAAGCTGACAAAGTCAATGGTAATAACAAAGAGAACCTCCCTTAGATTGATTGTAGAAAGAGAACAAATAGATACAATACTTTACTCGGATAACCTAACATCAGATGGCTGAAGTAACAATAAAGTTAAATGAATGATAGCAATTGCAAATGAGGCCTATGACTGCACGAAAGTAACCGTAAAATCTGCTCATGATGAGAAGTAAAATGCTTAAGTAATGTAGAATCATAGAAGTTTACAGCATGGAAAGAGGCCATTTCGGCCCATTGTCTCCATGCCGGCCAACAAGAGGCTAACTAGCCTAATCCCACTTTCCAGCCCTAGGTCCGTAACCCTGCAGGTTATGGCACTTCAGGTGCACATCCAAGTACTTTTTAAATGTGGTGAGTGTTTCTGCCTCTACCCCCTTTCAGACAGTGAGTTCCAGACCCCCACAACTCTCTGCATGAAGAAGTTTCCCCTTAAATCCCCTCTAAACCTTCTACTAATGACTTTAAATGTATTCCCCCTGGTTGTTGACCCCTCTGCTAAGGAAAATAGACTCTTACTATCCACTAAATCTAGGCCCCTCATAATTTTATACACCTCAATGAGATCTTCCCTCAGCCTCCTCTGTTCCAATGAAAACAAATCCAGCCTATCCAATATGTCCTCATAGCTTAGATTCTCCACCCTTGGCAATATCCTCGTAAATCTCCTCTGTACCCTCTCCAGTGCAATCACGTCCTTCCTGTAATTCGGTGACCAGAACTGCACTCAGTACTTTAACTGTGGCCTCGTGTTTTATACAGTTCAAGCATTAAACCTCCCCCCCCCCCACACCCACTCGCCCGCTCTTGTATTCTATGTCTCGGCTAATAAAGGCAAGCATTCCGTATGTCTTCTTAACCACCTTATCTACCTGGCCTGCTACCTTCAGGGATCTGTGGACATGCACTCCAAGGCCCCTTTGTTCCTCTACACTTCAGTGTCCTACCATTTAATGTGTATTCCCTTTCCTTGTTAGCCCTCCCAAAATGCATTACCTCACACTTCTACAAATTAAATTCCATTTGCCACTGTTCTGCCCACCTGACCAGTTGATTTGATATCTTCCTGCAGTCCACAGCTTTCTTCTTCATTATCAACCACACAGTCGATTTTAATGTCATCTGCAAACTTCTAAATCATATTCCCTATATTCAAGTCTAGATTATTGATGTATATATCACAAAAAGCAAGGGACCTATTACTGAGCCCTGTGGAACCCCAATGGAAGCATCCTTCCAGTCGCAAAAACACCCATCAACCATTACCCTTTGCTTCCTTCCTCCAAGCCAATTTGGATCCAACTTGCCACTTTGCCCTAGATTCCATGGGCTTTTACTTTTGTGAAAAGTCTGCCATGTGGGACCTTATCAAAAGCCTTGCTAAAATCCATATACACTACATCATACACTTTGCCTTTATCGACTCTCCTGGTTACCTCCTCAAAAAATTCAATCAAGTTAGTCAGACATGACCTTCCCTTAACAAATCCGTGCTGACTGTCCTTGATTAATCCATGTCTTTCTAAGTGAAGATTTATCCTCTCCTTCAGGATTTTTTCCAATAATTTTCCCAACATGAAGGTTAGGCTGACTGGTCTGTAATTATTCAGTCTATCCCTTTCTCCCTTCTTAAACAAAGGTATCCCATTAGCAGTCCTCCAGTCCTCTGGTACCATAGCTGAAGCCAGAGAGGATTGGAAAATGATCAAAGCCTCGGTTATCCTCTTTTGCTTCATTTAGCAGCCTGGGATACATTTCATCCGGCCTAGGGATTTATCCACTTTCAAAGTTGCTAAACCCCTTAATACCTCCTCGCTCACTATGTTTATTTCATCTAATATTTCACACTTCCCCTTGATAGTAGTGTCTGCATCGCCCCTCTCTTTTGTGAAAACAGACGCAAAGTATTTATTAAAAACCATACCCACATCTTCCGCCTTCACACACAGATTACCCTCATGGTCTCGGATAGGCCCTACCTTTCTTTATTTATCCTCTTGCTCCCAATATAATTATAAAACATCTTTGGATTTTCCTTGCCAAGAATTTTTCACTCTCTCTTTGCTTTCCTAATATCCTTTTTAATTTCACCCCTGGACTTTCTATCCTCCTCTCGAGATTCTGCAGTATTTAGCCCTCGGTATCTGTCATAAGCCTCCCTTTTTTTCTTAATGTATGGTCAACAGCATTGAAGGAATGTGAAAATTTGATCTTGAATGCTGAAGAAAGACAATCCAAGGCCTTACGAGTTGTGTTACTGCCATATGCCAAAAATTCATTGAAAGAAGCCAAGGGTCCTTGAACTAGCACAGGAAAGCAGACAAGTGATGAGGCTGATTTTGATGAGGAAAAATGACAAATTGAAGGTACAATATTTGGAAATCATAAGGAGCATTGATAAATTTGTTACTGTCTGGAAAAGTTGCTGGTAATACATCCAGTAACATTTGCAGAAATTTAACCACATCAAACATGGTTAGATAACAGGACAAAGTGGACAAACGTAACATCAGGGGTTGATACAAGCAGCTGGCAATCTAGAGAAACTTTCAGCAAAGACCATTAGCCTCTAATTGACCTCGGGGCCTATTTAAACCATTTCCTCACAGGGACTAGCTAAACTGTGAATTTGAGCAACAGATTAGATTTTCTCCTAAATATCAAACTACACACGAGATACCCAAATATATTTTTTTTAAAACACAGGATTTTTTTTTTTTAAAAAGCCCAGTACACAAGGAATGGGCAAATATGCCACAGGACATTAATAAAAACTCAGGACGTCCCAAAGCGCTTGTAAACCAGCAAAGTACTTTTGAAATATAGTTATTCTTGTAATGTACGAAAACACAGCAGACAATTTGCGCACAGCAAAGTCCCACAAACAGCAATATGATAAATGACCAGATCATCTGTTTTAGTGATGTTGGTTGAGGACACAGGGAAAAACTCCCCTGCTCTTTCTTTGAATAGAGCGAGATCTTTTACATCCAGTAGAGAGGGTTGATGGGGCCTCGGGTTTTAACGTCCCATCCAAAGGACGGCACCTTTCAGGACAAAGCAGCGGCTTGACTGGCATCCCATCGACCACCTTAAACATTCACTCCCTCCACCATCGGCGTACCGTGGCTGCAGTGTGTACCCTCGACAAGATGCACCAGAGTAACCACCCCCCATACTTCTTTGGCAGCACCGCCCAAACCCGCGACCTCTACCACCAAGGGCATCAGGCGCAAGAGAACACCATCGCCTCCAAGTTCCCCAAGTCACACACCATCTTGATTTGGAAATATAATCGCCATTCCTCCATCGACGCTGGGTCAAAATCCTGGAACTCCCTCCCAACAGCACAGTGGGAATACCTTCACCACACGGACTGCAGCGGTTCATCACCACCTTCTCAAGGGCAATTAGGGATGGGCAATAAATGCTGGCCTCGCCAGCGATGCCCACATCACAAGAAAGAATTTTTTTTAATTTTCAAAGTCCCTACCACTTAAATCATCCACATTTGTCACAAGCAGTTGCCTATATTGGATAAATGGCACTAACCATTTGCCATTACCATGTGAGACAATTATAATGCAAGTGTGTCGATTATTTTGGGCAGTTAAATAAATTCTTCACACCACATTAATCCCTGTATTTACCAATTTAAAAAGCTCTGGTGATTTCAGGCAAAGTCGGATCTTCAAGCAGTTTCAACGAGCTATTCTCACCTCGTTAAAATGCGATTACCTTAGTGTGTGCAAATGCTAACTTTAACTGTTCAGCCATGTCTTTCCTTTCTGTCACACTTCTGGAAGGAGTGGAGTACTCTATGTTCTATCCTAAAATTGTCAAATTATCAGCATTGCAGAGGCAGTTTGCCAAGTGAAGACATCAGGCATTCTGCTTCCAGCATTCTGCAGCAAGCCTGTGTTTTAAAGTGTTAGTTCCGTTCGATTTTTGGTTTCACCGCCCACCGTATATAGCAGGCAAATCGCATTACCACCAACACATCCACTATAAGCAGTGGGGCCTGTACTTGCCAACCAGTCCCAGGAGCACATTAATAAATACTGTCTTGCTCGCATAAGTTTCTCCTCATATATAATCATCTCCCATTTCCTCTGATAATCAGGAGTGCAATTATACCTCACTGCTACATGTTATATAGAAGAAACCAGGGTACCTATTGTGCGTGAGTATAATCTGCTCCCACATATATTTTAACTCTTTACCGGCATAAGTCTACCAGCACAAAGGTAGGGACATGTACCAGCTGAATTGTTTCAGTGCACATCATACTACAGGTATTACATGATGAAACATACTGGATTTTGAGACTGCACCAGCTATTAAAATGGAGCTGACATAAGACTGCCATCGGGTGGATTTCAGCAGAGGCCGTAACTGTAGTTGGATGGGTGCAGGTTCTGGCAGTATTTATAGGGGAAAGCAGTGTGCAGGAGAAACGAGTCTGTAAGTCATCATTGTGTCCCTCAGGAGCTTTAGAGTCCTACGTACTTAGCCCTCAATTCCATGAGCTTCAACTTTAGTCACTTGAGGGACTTTTTCCAAATGCCTTCTGGAAGTCCATAACATCCATAGACATACCTCTATCCACTATTTTAGTCACCGCTTCAAAAAATTCGCTCAGCTGTGTCAGGCATGACCTATCCTTTAAAAATCTATGCTGCCTCTCTCTGATCAGCTGAAAATTTTCAAGGTGTTCCGTCACCCTATCCTTAATTGCAGGATTTAGTAATTTCCCGCCGACAACAGATGTCAGGCTAACTGGTCTACAATTTCCTGGTTCCTGAATCGAGTCACATCCAGACTTCTAAACATTTACTGTTACCTATTACGTCACTGCACCAGTTAACTTTCTTCCTCATCATTCAGTCCCTCCACCCTCAGAAATGCAATTTGAGCAGAAGACAAAGACTTCATATTCTTGGGTCAAGTCAATCTGACCTTAGGTTGATTGTAGGTTAATTGCAATATAACTGCACCCACAACAAAATGCGAGAAGTCCATGTACAGCAAAAATCAATGAGGCCAACAATGCCACAGCAGTCAGCCTCCCATTAAAAGAAACTAAAATAGCTTCCAGCAACAGATAATAAACAAGTTTGATTTGTCAAAGATTGATCCAAGCTCATAAACATTCCATTGATGTGATACAACATAAAATATTTTTTTTTGAAGAACAGGATTGGACATCACCCACAAACAAGCTAAGGCCTCAACTCAGAAAATTGTGCATATCATTTATGAATTGTTCTAAAAGCATTTTTTTAAAATCCAACCTCAGCACATGCATTGGAAGTACATATTACACGATATCTATGCTTTCATTGTATTGGAACATTTTCTGGAAAAAAAATTAATTAAATCAATACAATCCCATCTCTTTCAATCACCAATTTGAAACCCAAGCAGGCACACATTAAGCATCAACATGGAGCCTGTTGCCTAACCTAGTTGAGTCATTTCAAAATTCCAAATTAAAACATTTATAATATATTAGCAAAAAATGCTTGACATATTTTGGAATTTTATGATTGCGGACAACTCATTCTTCAATCATATGCAGTGGATAGAAAAAGTTTATTTTGACTTCAAAATATATCTCTTCTGTCAGAATCATCAATATATTAGGCTGCGAACTGGCTCGATACTGTTTTACAAAAGGTTTTATAGAAGTACCCTCTTCTCTTTAGAAATAACTGCTGCTGTCAAGGCCTTAGAAAGGTTGCAGAGGAGATTAACTGGAATGGCACCAGGGATGAGGTACTTCAGTAATGCTGAGAGACGAGAGAAACTGGGATTGTTCACCTTAGAGCAGAGAAGATTAAGAGAAGATTTAATAGAGGTGTTCAAAATTATGAAGGGTTTTGATTGAGTAAATGGAGAGACTGTTTCTACTGTTAGGAGGGTTAGTAACCAGTGGACACAGATTTAAGGTAATTGGAAAAAGAACCAGAGGAGAGATGAGAATTTTTTTTTTAAACTTCTGAGGCAGTGGATCTGAGCGCGACCGAAGCTGGGAATGCAAGTCAAAACAGAGCTGGGACCACAACGACATGCAGGCTGTGATCCTTACCAGCAGATCCATAACAGACCCATTCCACATCCGAACCGGGGTCAAACAGGGCTGCGCCATCGCACCAACACTCTTTTCAATCTTTCTCGCTGCCATGCTCCACCTCACTGCCAACAAGCTCCCCGCCAGAGTGGAACTAAACTACAGAACCAGTGGGAAGCTGTTTAACCTATGCCGCCTCCAGGCCAGGTCCAAGACCACCCAAATCTCTGTCGTTGAACTGCAGTATGCGGACGACGCCTGCCTCTGCGCACATTCGGAGACTGAACTCCAGGATCTGGTCAATGTATTCACTGAGGCACATGAAAGCATGGGCCTTACGCTTAACATCCGTAAGACAAAGGTCCTCCACCAGCCTGTCCTCGCCGCACAGCACTGCCCCCCAAGTCATCAAGATTCACGGCACAGATCTCGACAACATGGACCACTTCTCATACATCGGGAGCCTCTTGTCAACAAAGGCAGACATTGATGCGGAGATTCAACATTGCCTCCAGTGCAGCCTTCGGCCGCCTGAGGAAAAGTGTGTTCGAAGACCAGGCCCTCAAACCTACCACCAAGCTCATGGTCTACAGGGCTGTAGTAATTCCCGCCCTCCTATATGGGTCAGAGACATGGACAACTTACAGAAGACACATCAAGTCGCTGGAGATATTTCACCAACGATGCCTCCGCAAGATCCTGCAAATCCCCTGAGAGGACAGATGCCCCCATCATCAATGTCCTCACCCAAGCTAACATCCCCAGCATTGAAACACTGACCACGCTAGATCAGCTTCGTTGGGCAGGCCACTTGGTTCACATGCCAGACACAAGACTCCCTAAACAACTGCTATATGCGGAGCTCCTTCATGGCAAACGAGCCAAAGATGGGCAGCGGAAACGTTACAAGGACACCCTCAAATCCTCCCTGGTGAAGTGCGACATCATCACTGACGCCTGGGAGATCCTGGCTGAAGACCGCCCTAGATGGAGAAAGTGCATCCGGGAGGGCGTTGAGCTCTTCGAATCTCAACGCTGTGCGCGTGAAGAGATCAGGCGCAGGCAGCGGAAGGAGCATGTGGTAAATCAGTGCCACCACCCCCCCTTCCCCTGACGAATATCTATCCCACCTGTGTTGGACTGTTCAGCCACCAAAGAACTCACTTTAGGAGTGGAAGCAAGTTTTGAGGGACTGCCTATGGGATGGGGATCAATATCCTAGAAACATAGAAAATAGGTGCAGGAGTAGGCCATTCGGCCCTTCGAGCCTGCACCGCCATTCAATAAGATCATGGCTGATCATTCAACCTCAGTACCCCTTTCCTGCTTTCTCTCCCTACCCCTTGATCCCTTTGGCTGTAAGGGACATATCTAACTCCGTTTTGAATATATCTAACGAACTGGCCTCAACAACTTTCTGCGGTAGAGAATTCCACAGGTTAACCACTCTCTGAGTGAAGAAGTTTCTCCTCATCTCAGTCCTAAATGGCTTACCTCACGGGGGGGGGGGGGGGGGGGGGTGCGGTTTGCAAGTGCTGTTGTGGAGGGTTTAAACTAATTTGGCAGGGGAATGGGTGCCAGGATGTAGCATTAGAAAGGAAAAACATGGTGCACAAAAGAGTGGGAGATAAAAATAGCATCAGAGTAAGAGATAGTATGGTATTAGGTGGGGTCAGACTAAGAGAAAATACAAGGTGGTCCAAGATAGGTTTACAATGCATGTATGTAAACACACGGAGCGTGGTAAATAAGGTTGGTGAGCTGCAGGCGCAAATATCCACATGGGAATATGATGTTGTGGCGACAATGGAGAGCAGGCTCAAAAAAGGACAAGATTGGGTACTAAATATTCCTGGATATAATGTATTCAGGAAAAATAGGGAAGTAAAGAAAGGAGGTGGGGTGGCAGTATTGATTAAGGAGAATATTACAGTGCTAGAGAGAGGAGATGTGCTGGAGAGGTCAAGAACAGAATCTATTTGGTTAGAGTTAAGAAACAATAGAGGTGCCATTACACTACAGGCCGCCAACTAATGGAAAGGATATAGAGGAGCAAATATGCAGGGAAATTACAGAGAGGTGCAAGAACTTATACAGTAGTGATAATGGGAGACTTCAATTATCCAAATATAGACTGGGATAGTAACTAGTGTAAAGGGGAGAGAGGGGGGTGAATTTCTGAAGTGTGTTCAGATGATCAGTATGTTTCCGGCCTAACGAGGAAGGAGGCATTGCTGGGGAACTAGGTGGGTCAGGTGGATCAAGTTTCAGTCGGGGAACTTTTAGGGAGCAGTGATCATAATATCATAAAGCTTAGATTAGCTATGGAAAAGGACAGGGAGCAGTCGAGAGTCAAAATACTTAACTGGAGGAGGGCCAATTTCAATGGGTTGATAATAGAAACATAGAAAATAGGTGCAGGAGTAGGCCATTCAGCCCTTCTAGCCTGCACCGCCATTCAATGAGTTCATGGCTGAACATTCAACTTCAGTACCCCATTCCTGCTTTCTCGCCATACCCCTTGATCCCCCTAGTAGTAAGGACCTCATCTAACTCCTTTTTGAATATATTTAGTGAATTGGCCTCAACAACTTTCTGTGGTAGAGAATTCCACAGGTTCACCACTCTCTGGGTGAAGAAGTTCCTCCGCATCTCGGTCCTAAATGGCTTACCCCTTATCCTTAGACTGTGACCTCTGGTTCTGGACTTCCCCAACATTGGGAACATTCTTCCTGCATCTAACCTGTCTAACCCCGTCAGAATTTTATATGTTTCTATGAGGTCCCCTCTCATTCTTCTGAACTCCAGTGAATACAAGCCCAGTTGATCCAGTCTTTCTTGATAGGTCAGTCCCGCCATCCCGGGAATCAGTCTGGTGAACCTTCGCTGCACTCCCTCAATAGCAAGAATGTCCTTCCTCAGGTTAGGAGACCAAAACTGTACACAATACTCCAGGTGTGGCCTCACCAATGCCCTGTACAACTGTAGCAACACCTCCCTGCCCCTGTACTCAAATCCCCTTGCTATGAAGGCCAACATGCCATTTGCTTTCTTAACCGCCTGCTGCACCTGCATGCCAACCTTCAATGACTGATGTACCATGACACCCAGGTCTCTTTGCACCTCCCCTTTTCCTAATCTGTCACCATTCAGATAATAGTCTGTCTCTCTGTTTTTACCACCAAAGTGGATAACCTCACATTTATCCACATTATACTTCATCTGCCATGCATTTGCCCACTCACCTAACCTATCCAAGTCGCTCTGCAGCCTCACAGCATCCTCCTCGCAGCTCACACTGCCACCCAACTTAGTGTCATCCGCAAATTTGGAGATACTACATTTAATCCCCTCATCTAAATCATTAATGTACAGTGTAAACAGCTGGGGCCCCAGCACAGAACCTTGCGGTACCCCACTAGTCACTGCCTGCCATTCTGAAAAGTACCCATTTACTCCTACTCTTTGCTTCCTGTCTGACAACCAGTTCTCAATCCATGTCAGTACACTATCCCCAATCCCATGTGCTCTAACTTTGCACATCAATCTCTTGTGTGGGACCTTGTCGAACGCCTTCTGAAAGTCCAAATATACCACATCAACTGGTTCTCCCTTATCCACTCTACTGGAAACATCCTCAAAAAATTCCAGAAGATTTGTCAAGCATGATTTCCCTTTCACAAATCCATGCTGACTTGGACCTATCATGTCACCTCTTTCCAAATGCACTGCTATGACATCCTTAATAATTGATTCCATCATTTTACCCACTACCGATGTCAGGCTGACCGGTCTATAATTCCCTGTTTTCTCTTTCCCTCCTTTTTTAAAAAGTGGGGTTACATTGGCTACCCTCCACTCCATAGGAACTGATCCAGAGTCAATGGAATGTTGGAAAATGACGGTCAACGCATCCACTATTTCCAAGGCCACCTCCTTAAGTACTCTGGGATGCAGTCCATCAGGCCCTGGGGATTTATCGGCCTTCAATCCCATCAATTTCCCCAACACAATTTCCCGGCTAATAAGGATTTCCCTCAGTTCCTCCTCCTTACTAGACCCCCCGACCCCTTTTATAACCGGAAGGTTGTTCGTGTCCTCCTTCGTGAATACCGAAACCAAAGTACTTGTTCAATTGGTCCGCCATTTCTTTGTTCCCCGTTATGACTTCCCCTGATTCTGACTGCAGAGGACCTACGTTTGTCTTTACTAACCTTTTTCTCTTTACATATCTATAGAAACTTTTGCAATCCGTCTTAATGTTCCCTGCAAGCTTCTTCTCATACTCCATTTTCCCTGCCCTAATCAAACCCTTTGTCCTCCTCTGCTGAGTTCTAAATTTCTCCCAGTCCCCAGGTTCGCTGCTATTTCTGGCCAATTTGTATGCCACTTCCTTGGCTTTAATACTATCCCTGATTTCCCTTGATAGCCACGGTTGAGCCACCTTCCCTTTTTTATTTTTATGCCAGACAGGAATGTACAATTGTTGTAGTTCATCCATGCGGTCTCTAAATGTCTGCCATTGCCCATCCACAGTCAACCCCTTAAGTATCATTCGCCAATCCATCCCAGCCAATTCACGCCTCATACCTTCAAAGTTAGCCTTCTTTAAGTTCTGGACCATGGTCTCTGAATTAACTGTTTCATTCTCCATCCCAATGCAGAATTCCACCATATTATGGTCACTCTTCCCCAAGGGGCCTCGCACAATGAGATTGCTAATTAATCCTCTCTCATTACATAACACCCAGTCTAAGATGGCCTCCCCCCTAGTTGGTTCCTCGACATATTGGTCTAAAAAACCATCCCTTATGCACTCCAGAAAATCCTCCTCCACCGTATTGCTTCCAGTTTGGTTAGCCCAATCTATGTGCATATTAAAGTCACCCATTATAACTGCTGCACCTTTATTGCACGCACCCCTAATTTCCTGTTTGATGCCCTCCCCAACATCACTACTACTGTTTGGAGGTCTGTACACAACTCCCACTAACGTTTTTTGCCCTTTGGTGTTCTGCAGCTCTACCCATATAGATTCCACATCATCCAAGCTAATGTCTTTCCTAACTATTGCCTTAATCTCCTCCTTAACCAGCAATGCTACCCCACCTCCTTTTCCTTTTATTCTATCCTTCCTGAATGTTGAATACCCCTGGGTGTTGAGTTCCCAGCCCTGATCATCCTGGAGCCACGTCTCCGTAATCCCAATCACATCATATTTGTTAACATCTATTTGCACAGTTAATTCATCCACCTTATTGCGGATATGGAGCTGGTCCAGGTAAAATGGAATCAAAGATTGGCAGGCAAAACTGTAATCGAACAATGGGCTGCCTCTAAAGAGGAGATGGTTCAGATACAGTCAAGAGGGAACGGTAGGGACAACCAAAGCCAGAGCTCCCTGGATGATGAAAGAAAAGGAGAGAGAGAGAAAAAAGGAGAGAGAGGAGAGTAAAGGAGAGTAAAGGAGAGAGAGGAGAGTAAAGGAGAGGAGAGTAAAGGAGAGAGAGAGGAGAGTAAAGGAGAGTAAAGGAGAGAGAGGAGAGTAAAGGAGAGGAGAGTAAAGGAGAGAGAGAGGAGAGTAAAGGAGAGAGAGGGGAGAGTAAAGGAGAGAGAGAGGAGTGTAAAGGAGGAGAGAGGAGAGAGAGAGAAGAGAGAGAAAAAGCAGAAAAAAGGGGCGTATGACAGATCTCAGGTGAGAATACGTGAGAACCAAGCTGAATACAGAAAGTTCAGAGGAAGTGGAAAAGGAAATAAGAGGGGCAGAGAGTATGAGAATCGACTGGCAGCTAACAAAAAGAAATCCAAAAGTCTTTGATACGCATATACATAGCAAACGGGTAGTAAGAGGGGTGGGGCCAATTAGGGACCAAAATGGAGACTAACACATGGAGGCAGAGGGCATAGCTGAGGCACTAAATGAGTACTTTGCATCTGTCTTTACCAAGGAAGAAGATGCTTCAAAAGTCATATTGAAATGGAAGTAATTGAGATATTGGTTAGGATAAAAATTGTTAAGGAGGAGGTACTAGAAAAGCTGTCTGTATTTAAAATAGATAAGTCACCAGGACCGGATCCTCGGATGCTGAGCGAAGTAACAGTGGAAATTGAAGAGGTACTGACTATAATCTTCTAATCCTCCTTGGATACGGGGGTGGTGCCAGAGGACTGGAGAGCTGTAAATGTTATACCCTTGTTCAAAAAAGCCTGCAAGGATAAACCCAGGAACTACAGGCCAGTCAGTTTAACCTCGGTGGTGGGGAAGCTTTTCGAAACGATAATCCGGGTTAAAATGAACAGTCATTTGGACAGTGCGGAGAGGGTGGTGGAAGCAGATTCAATGTTAACTTTCAATGAGGAAGTGGATATAAAAGTTAAAATTTGCAGTGCTGTGGAGAAAAAGCAGGGGAGTAGAACTAGTTGGATACCCATTTCAAAGATCCAGCACAGGCATGATGGGCCTCTTCTACACAGTATGAATCTTCCATGATTCTAAGTTAACCTCTGGTGAGTGCTGTAAACCAGGATAATACTTTTTCTTTTAGTAAGTGATTTTTAACCCGGCATTGTGCAGAGCAGAGGGAGTCCTGGCTAACATTTATCTCTCAACCAACTAAGGCAGATTAACTGGTAATTTATCCCACTGCTGTTTGCTGGACCATGCTGTGTGCAAATTGGCTGCAGGGTTTCCTATATTACAGTGGTGACTACACTTTAAAAGTACTTAATCGGCTGTGAGGCACTTTTTAACATCCTGAGGTTGTGTGCTCTGTAAATCAAGTTCTTTCTTTAGATGAGACGACGGCATTTAAATGACTGAACAGGGAACTTAATGTGTAGAATAAAAGTCATGGCTTTCTGAAGGGATATTGACAGAGCACACATGCCAACAGAACAAAGTGGCAAGCTGGTATCAGATACTGGTAGAATGCAGGTTATCCATTGGTTTCCCACCTCATCTATGTCATTTCCTTGGATGGTGGGGTTTGCATCCCAGTACAGACCAAGTACTTGCCCAATAGAGTGGGAACATAATTAAATGATTTTCTATGCTTGCATTCAATAAAATTTAGAGGAGAATATGGTTGGGGCAAGACTAGTAATGTGGGGTTTCCCAAATGTTAAAGATTTGCTCGCGTGACATACATGCCAGGTCCATCTTTATACAGTTCGAATCAGATGAGTAGGGACTGATAATCTTACCATTTCTGTACGATGCCATTGCGGGTCATGAATTCATTGAATTCAGAGCTGGTGAAACACGGACCATTGTCGGTGACCAGAATGTCGGGCAAGCCATGGGTGGTGAACATGGCCCTGATGCTTTCAATGGTGGCGGTGGACATGCTGGATGCCATTATTACACATTCGATCCACTATTAGAGTAGGCGTCCACGACAACGAAGAACTTTTTTCCTAGAAAGGGGCCTGCATAATCTACGTGGATCCTGGACCATGGTTTTGAGGACCAGGACCACAGACTAAGTGGAGCCTCCCTGGGGGCATTGCTCAATTGTGAGCAAGTGTTACACTGGCGCATGCATGACCCCAAGTCCGAGTCAATGCCGGGCCACCAGACGTGGGACCTGGCGATAGCCTTCATCATGACTATGCCTGGGTGGGCATGAAGGTTGCTCTGCCTATTTTTGGCAGGACAACTCGGTTGCCCCATAAGAGGCAATCGATTGGATGGACATTTCGTCTTTACAACAGTGAAAAGGCTTTATCTTGTCATGCATTTCTCTTGGGACCGCTGACCAGCCTCCATTGAGGACGCAACTTTTTACAAGAGATAACACAGGGTCCTGGTTGGTCCAGGTCCTGATCTGGCGGGCCGTTACGGGTGACCCTTCGCTTTTGAAGATGTCCATGACCAGGCACAGGTCTGCGGGCTGCACAATTTCCACCCCGGTGGTGGGCAACGGTAGCCGGCTGAGGGCATCGGCGCAGTTCTCAGTGCCTGGCCTGTGGTGCATCGTATAATCGTTGGCCGACAGTGTTAGTGCCCATCTTTGGATTCGCGACAAAGCATTGGTGTTTGTGCCTTTGCTTTCCGAAAACAGTGAGATTAGGGGCTTGTGGTCGGTTTCTAACTCGAACCAGAGTCCGAACAAATACTGGTGCATTTTCTTTCCTCCACAGACACAGGCCAAAAGCCGCCTTCTCGACTGTAGGCTCTTTCGGCCTTGGATAGACTTCTAGATGCATATGCAACCGGTTGGAGTTTGCCCGCTACATTTGCTTGCTGTAAAACACACAACACCGTACGACGACGCATCACATGCTAAAACTAGACGTTTACCTGGGTCATACAATAAAGCAACTTGTTTAAACACAGCAAGTTTCTGGCCTTTTTGAAGGCAGCCTCTTGATTTTAACCCCAAACCCAGTCGTCTCCCTTGCGTAGCAACTTGTACAACGGTTCGAGCAAGATGCTCAACCCTGAAAGAAAGTTATCGAAATAATTGAGGAGTCCCAGGAACGAGCGCAGCTCTGTTACATTTCGTGGTCTGGGTGCATTCTTGATGGCCTCTGTCTTCGAGACCGCGGGCCTGATGCCATCTGCTGCAATCTTCCTCCCCAGGAATTCTACCTCTGGCGCCAGGAAAAAACACTCTGATCGTTTCAGCCGGAGTCCGACTCTGTTTAGTCGACTTAAAACCTCTTGCAAGTTGTGCAGGTGTTCGGTGGTGTCGCGACCAGTGATTAGGATGTCATCCTGAAATACAACGGTGCGTGGAACCGATTTCAACAGACTCTCCATGTTCTTTTGGAAGATGGCTGCAGCCGAGTAGATCCCGAATGGACACCTGTGATACAAAAACAGTCCCTTGTGTGTGTTAATGCACGTTAATCTTTTTGACGACTCAGCTAGCTCCTGGGTCATGTAAGCAGAGGTTGGATCCAGCTTGGTGAATGCCTTTCTCCCTGCTAATGTCGCAAAGAGATGATCGGCTTTGGGTAGCGGGTACTGGTCCTGTAATGAAACTCAGTTGATCGTTACCTTGTAGTCGTCGCAGATACTAACCGTGCCATTGTTCTTTAGTACCGGGACAATTGTGCTGGCCCACTCGTTGAATTTGACTGGTGATATGATTCCCTCGCGTTGAAGTCTGTCCAATTCGATTTCCACTTTCTCCCTCATCATATAAGGGACCCCTCATGCCTTGTGATGAACAGACTGTGCCTCGGGGACCAAGTGGATCTGCACTTTGGTGCCTGTGAAGTTGCCGATGCCTGGTTCAAATAAGGATGGGAACTTGCTCAGCACTTGAGCACAGGAAGCATCGTCCACTGAAGATAGTGCTTTGACGTCTTCCCAATTCCTCCGAATCGTCCCCATCCAGCTTCTGCCAAGCAGCGTTGGCCCGTCGCCTGGTACACCCCACAGTAGCAATTCGTATATCTCTCCATCATAGCATACTTTTACGTTCGCACTGCCAATAACTCGGATCAGTTTCTTGGTGTAAATGCGCAGCTTTGTCTGAATCGGGCTAAGCTTGGATCTTTGTTGCCCCCCAGCCTCTCAAATGCCTTCTGGCTCATAAGTGACTGACTCACGCACCGTGTCCAACTCCATGGAAACAGAAATGCCATTTATCTTGACTTTCATCATCACGGGGGAACTTTTGGTAGTGAAGATGTGCACCCCGTGCACTGCTTCCTCAGGCTGAACCCCGTGCACTGCTTCCTCGCGCTGAGTCGCCTCTCTAGTTTTTACTTTATGATCCTTGCTGGATCGGAAACCTCCTGCCGACTCCTCTGCCACGTTTTGAGTTGCAGTTCTTCTGCGTATTCACTGTGGGTGGCCCTTTTGGCCGCAGCCTTTGCACAGTGTCTCAATCAACACAGACGGGCCCGATGGTTACCCCCGCAACGGCAGCATATTAAATGATTCACAATTACACCCCTTGGCGGACTCTGAGTCGGACTAATTCTTTGATCAACAATTATTTTCTGCACAGTACTTGCCAGTGAGTTTTGATTCTGGGAGAATTTCAACGTTGAGGTCATGAATGCCTGGCTTAAGGTGATGGTCCGCTTCACGTCCCATCCCATCGCGAAAACGTCCCGCAACACATTGTTGAGGAGTTCGCCAAAGTCGCATGGTTCCGCGAGCCTTCGTGGTTCTGCGACATATTCCGCTAAATCCTGGCCCTCGGTGCGGTGGTGTGTGTAGGTGCGATAACCGGCCAGCGAAACCCGAGTAAAGGCTTCACCCTCTGTAAACGTTTCTAAACTACTATCTGTGTGTGGAAGTCCGTGATATATACTCGTCGCCAGTTAATATGTCTCCACTTATCTGTAGAATAACTCCACAAGGCCTAGTGCTGTGCTTGAACTGCTGTGACCGTAGTCTCTTTATTGTAACATCACAAAGCTGCATTTTGATTGGTAGTCTCTTATGATTGTTCTGGAGTTTGTAAAAGGATCAATTATGGTGCTTAATGTCAGATGAGAGCTGAACTTGACGTACAAAATGGTAAGATTTTCAGTCCCCATTCATCTGATTAGAACTGTATAAAGATGGATCTGGCACATCATGTGGTGACCAGCCTTTTATACAGCTCCTACCTGGGCCTCCCACATTTGCACCCTCTAGTGGCACCAGCATAGTATATATACAGAGTATACATATATGACACATGCCAGGTCCATCTTTATACAGTTCTAATCAGATGAGTGGGGACTGAAAATCTTACCATTTTTGTACGTCAATCCTGCACTCTTAACACAATTAAAAAGTTCAGCTCTCATCTGACATTAAGCACCATAATTGATCCTTTTACAAACTCCAGAACAATCATAAGAGACTACCAATCAAAATGCAGCTTTGTGATGTTCTCCAGGATAGACAACATCATGGTATAAATCACACTCAAAGAAACTGAGGATCATGCAGGATCACAGTGCCTTAAAAAAAGCTGAATATGCAGCAGTTGCCAAGACTCTTTCCAGATTGTCTCCTGCACTTTTACCCTAGACTCTGCCCTGCCTCTTAGCCCTTCCACGGACACCAGGAAAATAAAATTGTACTCCAAATAGCTCCATTCTGCTTACAGACTGTAAAATACAAGAGCCACCGGTCGCAGCCTTGTTACATAAAACACACTAAGAAGTGGGTCAAGGGGAGATTGTCACAATGGGGTAGAATCTCAAGAATAGTGATCATAGAATTATAATGTTTAGATTAGTTATGGAAAAGGACAAGGAACAATCTAGAATTAAAAA
Organism: Pristiophorus japonicus; assembly: GCF_044704955.1. Lineage (NCBI taxonomy): Eukaryota > Metazoa > Chordata > Chondrichthyes > Pristiophoridae > Pristiophorus > Pristiophorus japonicus. The sequence goes on along the minus strand of NC_091990.1, from coordinate 89,890,105 downwards.
ATACTTAACTGGAGAAGGGCTAATTTTAGCGAATTGAAGAGGGATATGGCCCAGGTAAATTGGAGTCAAAGACTAGCAGGCAGAAATGTAATTGATCAATGGGCGAAGATATTTCGGGTGCAACTAGGTACATGCTCACATGGGGGAAAGGGAGGACAACCAAACAGCTAGAGAGTAGGAGGAAGCAGGAAAAAGGAGTGTATTGACAGATGACCGGGAGCCATTGTTGAAACATAAATCACTTAAGCACTTGGTCTGGAATTACCATTTTTTCCTGAAGCTCAAAAGCACCAAGTATTGAAACAAAACTATTTGCAAAAATACAAAGTTTTAAGTTAATCAATTTGTAGTTTGATTTTCTAAAAAGAGGCTCTGATGTTGTGACAGTTCACCGAAGCACGAATTCACCATGCCACAGCAGTGGTCAACATAGCTTCAATTTTCCCCCATCTGCTGAGAGACCAAACAGAAGCAAAGCTCTTCTCTCAGGGAGAGTTAGTTATCTTCTATCAAGTGCCTGCTCAGAGCAGTAACAGCAGAGGCCTGGCAACAGGTTGCCTAGCCAAGCTCTCAGCTGCAAAAAATGCATCAAAGGCAGTAGAGGGATTTAAAAAAATCTACAAACATGCACTGATGCTGAAATGTTGTTTACAATGCCTTTTTCCCAGCTGAAGTATCACTGACTTTCCAAATTCTGTCAGCACACTAGCTCCAAGATGTTGCAGCACTAATGTTTCCAAAAATGAAAATAATGTTTCCTCAGATTACAATCTTTTTTGCATCTAACAAACTGCTGGCAGGGGTCCCAAGGACTAAAACTGAACTCAAAAGTGACTGCACACCACAGTAAAATAGGCTGACTGCAGCAAGTAACTAACATGAACTTACTTAATAAACAGGAGAAATCCATATTGCAGATGCCGCTATGCTGTAATTCTTACATTAAAACAAAATAAACTGTAAATAACATTTTTGACTATGCACAAACTCCATTCCCATCCCACCAATTCCATTTCCTGCTCCAGCCACTCCCGATGGTTGAACCAGAATGTTCGCAACCTTAGCGTCCTGTCCGACCATCAACTCTTCTTCAGACCCTGCATCGTCTCTATTACAAAAACTGCTTACTTCCATCTCAAAATCATCAACCATCTCTGCCTCTACCCCAGCCCCACTGCAACTGAAACACTTATACATGCCTTTGTCACCTCCAGACTCAACTGCTCCAACATTCTCCTTTCTGGTCTCTCTTCCTGCACTCTCCATAAATTCCAACTTGTTCACAATTCTGCTGCACATATCCTGTCAGTCACTAAGTCCCATTCACCCATCACCCTCTGCCAGCTCTATATTTTTCACCCGCCCGCCCCCAGCTCTCCGTTTTTCTGACGCAGGCCTTTTGTGCAACCCCAAATCTTTTCACTGCACAACTGGCAGCAGAGCCTTCAGCAATCTGTGCCCTACTTTCTGAAATTATCTCCTAAATATCTCTTCCTTTTAAATCCTCCTCAAAACCAGTCTCTATTACCAAGTTTTTGGTCACTTCTAACATTTCCTTTTGTTGTTTGGCATTAGTTTCTAATACACTTTCTGTGAAGCAACTTAAGGCTTAATTTTACATGAAATAAACAGGTTAGTTACGAAACAGTTGATTGGACTAGTTACCCTCTGCATTCCTTCATTTTCCCAGTTCCCTCATCCAATGCTTTGTCAGTCTGTTTTTTTGGAACAAGAAAGCGGCAAAGGAGTCAGGTAACAAGGACATGAAAGTGTCGTCAGAAATCATTTTGTTTGAGTCAGAGATGTACCATGAAAACTGGAAGGATCTAAACCATCACACAGAATTGAACCCTTTGTCAGCCAGATGATCTTCAACATATTGTGTACTATCTCCAACTCTGAAGGAGTTGACTCTTGCTCAATTCCACAGCGCGTCACTCCTCTGTTGGTGTATTAGATCTGCGAGTGCACAAGGCTAATAGCAGAGGCCTCTGATGGACCCCTGGATCAATTTCTGCTAGCTAATCGGCAACTCACCACTCCTCCTCAGCCCTCTGATTTCATTCGGCAACCACAGTGCGCCTGCTGAACCTCGATCCTCTGACAATTCCTGGATCTACTTTCTCTGCACAACTGTCTCTCAATCAGAACATTGATTCATGCACGCTCCAAGCTGACCCCACGATGCTGACACAATTACTTTATCCCACCACAGGGTCTCAGTTTTTAACTCTGAACTTTTTCATATCTTTCATGACAAGGACATTTCTCTTCTAATTTCTGCCATGCCTACGTAACCTGAAATAAGGTGAAATGCTCCAAGTACCATAGGAGTAGGGGGCGAGACCAAGGTGATTGAAGGTCCCTGTGTCCAGCTGCATGTGTTTGCTGACTACTGCTCTGGACTCTTGTTTTTTTCTACCTTCCTTTTCTTTTCCTCCTATTGGCCCCTCTTTCCTGTCTCCGCTTCTTCTAGTTACCCAGTCATGGTACCTTCCATTTCTCCCCTCTTGGGTACTTGACCACCCCAAACCCACAGGCTACTCAACCCACAAACTCTCCCCCGTGATTGTGATATTTGTTGTACATCTCCCCCTTTTCTCTCTATTTACCTCAAAGTTTCTAGAATGCCTCTTTAGCTTTTAGTCTTCAGTTCTGATCAAGAGTACACACACCCAAAATGTCACAACTATCTTTTTTGATTTTTAAGTTCAGATTTCCAGTTTATTCTTTTGTATATAAAAAAGAGATAGGTTTGTGATCTGAGTTATCATTTAAAAAGATGAATATGCACTGGGGAAGAAGAGTTAAGTATATTAGTTTGAAGAGCAAGTTTTGTTAATTAAATGTATGTAATTATTCTTTTACAAAAAAATGTGGTTAAATTTATAATCATAGAAATTTACACAACAGGAGACCATTCAGCCCATCTTATCTGTGGTGCCTCTTTGCTAGAGCAATCCAAAACTAATCCCACTCCCACGTTCCCTTTATTTTTGGCTTCAAATGTCAATTCACTTTTCCCTTAAAATAGGCAATGATCTCTCCCTCAGCTGCTCCCCATCACAAAGCATTCCATGCTCCAACAGCTTTCTGTACAGACATTTCTCCTAATCTCTACTCCCATTCTATCTATGACTATTTTAAATTAATGAACCCTTGCTATTGACTCCCCAACCAGAGGAAATATTATTTCCTTATTCAACCTATCAAAACACCTTCATAATTTTCAAAATTTCTATGAAATCTCCAGTTAGGCATCTCTACTCTGAATAAAATAGCACCAGTACCTCAGAGGTAGTCATCTCCAGGTTACTCCCAGTGCCATGTGTGACTGAGTACAGAAATAGGAAGATAGAGCAGAAGGATGCGTGGCTGGAACGATAGGGAGGGCTTTATATTCCTGAGGCATTGGAACTGTTTCTGGGATCTGTACAAGCCTGACGGGTTGCACCTAAACAGGGCCGGGATCAATATCCTTATGGCGAGCTTTGCTAGCGCTGTTAGGAAGGGTTTAAACTAGCTTGGCAGGAGGATGGGAACCTGAAAGTAGATTCAGAAGGAAGAGAAGAAAAGTTGGAAATGGAAGGCAGTAAACTAGTAAGCGAGTTTGGAAGGCAGAGGAAACAAAGTCTAAAAAATAAACAAAGGGTTTTGGCAGTGTCTAATGGCATATACAATGCATCATCATCATCATCATCATCGGCAGTCCCTCGAAACGAGGATGACTTGCTTCCACACCAAAAAAGGATGAGTTCACAGGTGTTTCAATGAAGGACCTAATATTCCAGGTCCTGAACTACATCCTGAAGGTGGAAGATGCTTGTGCGTTGATTTTTTTTAACGTGGTGTGGCCGTTGCACACCAGCCACAAGGAGTCCAGGGAATAAGGCAGATGAGCTGAGGGCACAGATAGACACATGGGAGTATGATATTATAGCTATTACTGAGACATGGCTGAAAGAAGGGCAGGAATGGCAGTTCAACATTCCTGGTTACAGGATTTTCAGACGGGATAGAGAGGGAGATAAAACAGGAGGGGAGGGTCGCAATATTGATTAAAGAAATAATTACAGCTGCGATATGTTAGAAGGATCATCAAATGAGGCCTTGAACTGAAGAACAAAAAAGAAGTGATCATACTGCTGTGAGTGTACTATAGACCCCCAGTCAGAGCGAGATAGAAGAGCAAATATGTAGGCACATTTCTGAGAAGTGCAAAAACAATAGGGCAGCAACAGTAGAGTATTTCAACTACTCTAATATTAACTGGGATAGAATTAATATGAAAGGTAGAGGGAGCAGAATTCTAAAATGCATTCAGGAGAACATTTTTAGCCAGTATGTAGCAAGCCCAAGAGAGGGGGTGGTTCTGGACTTAGTTTTAGGGAATGAAACTGAGCAGGTGGAAGAGGTATCAGTGGGAGAGCATTTTGGTGGTCGTGATCATAATTCAGTTAGATTTAGGGTACTTATGGAAAAGGACAAAGATAGATCAGAATAAAAGTTCTCAATTGGTGAAAAGCTAATTTTACGAGGCTGAGATGTGATTTAGCCAAAGTGGACTGAAAACAACTACTTAAAAGGTAAATCAGTGTCAGAGCAGTGGGAGGCATTCAAGGAGGAGACAGTGAGGGTTCAGAGCAAGTATGTTCCCTTAAAGAAAAAGGATGGGACTAACAAACCTAGAGCCCCCTGGATGTCAAGGGGCATACAAGGTAGGATAAAGAAAAAAGGGAGGCTTATGACAGATAGCGAGGGTTCAATACTGCAGAAACCCTAGAGGAATATAGAAAGTGCAGGGGCGAAATTAAAAAGGATATTAGGAAAGCAAAGAGAGGCATGAAGAAATATTGGCAAGTAACATCAAGGAAAACCCAAAGATGTTTCATAAATACATTAAGAGCAAAAGGATAACTAAAGAAAGAGTAGGGCCTATTTTGGACCATAACGAAAACCTGTGTGTGGAAGAAGACAATGTGGTATGGTTCTTAATGAATACTTTGCATCTGTTTTCACAAAAGAGAGGAACGATGTAGACATTACAATCAGGAAGGAGGAGTGTGAAATATTAGATGAAATAAACAGTGAAAGAGGAAGTATTACAGGGTTTAGCATCTTTGAAAGCGGATAAATCCCCAGGCCCGAATTAAATATATCCCAGGCTGATAAGAGAAGTGAGGGGAAATAGCGAGGCTCTGACCATTATTTTCCAATCCTCTCTGGCTATAGGTGTGGTGCTGGAGGACTGCTAACGTTGTACCATTGTTTAAAGAGAGAGAAAGGGAGAGACTGAGTAATTACAGGCCAGTCAGCCTATCCTCGGTGGTGGGATAATTATTGGGAAAAAATTCTGAGGGACAGGATAAATCTTCATTTAGAAAGACAAGGATTAATCAAGGACAGTCAGCATGGATTTATTAAGGGAAGTTTTTGACTAACTTTATTGAATTTTTTGAGGAGGTAACAAGGAGGGTCGATGAGGGTAGTGCGTTTGATGTAGTGTCTATGGATTTTAGCAAGGCTTTTGTTAAGGTCCCATATGAAAGACTGTTCAGGAAAGTAAAAGCTTATGGGATTCAAGGCAAGGTGACAAGTTTGATTCAAAATGTTGATACGGATTCTTTTTCCCTCAATCTGTTTCAGCGAATACACTGACACACGAACACCTTGCCTTTTCTGTAAAGGACCTTTACTGAAGATTCTCCGGCCGGGACTTGTCAAGACAAAGGAACACTCTCAATCAGAGCCTGTTTACCTTCCCCTGGACAAGTTCCTTTTCAGCGCGAAAAGCACAGTAGATATACATTTTCAAAACAGAACACATTTGATTAGCACTTGGTCTATCCAATCCCTTTCTGCCTCCGCTCCGCCCCCCCCCCCCCCCCCCCGAGTACGTCCAATGGCAGGCAAGAAAGTCTCCCAATTAGGGCTGATGTCAGGTAGGTTAGTTATAGCTTTGCTACACTGTCTTCCCTTATCAGTAAAGAACCCAATTAGTTTCTCTTCCTCCTTATCAGTAGAAGCTATTACTTTTCCCTTCCTATCTAGAATTGCTTTCTTTCTTTGTGCTGCCTTGGGCTCTCATGACCCTTCTCTAACCTCAACTTCAACTCTTGGGAACCCCTTTTTTTTTCTGTTGATTCTGCAGTTGTCTGTATCTTGACCATTTCTTTAGCTATTTTCCCATGATTCCCTATCTCCATCCTTTTGCCACCGTCTCTAGTCATCTACCACTTTTGCAACCCTTTTACACATTCTCATTCCCCCCCTTTTATCATTCCATGATAACCCTGGTGCTTATTCCAGGAGTATCGCGTTTAGCCGTGCGCACTCTCTTTCCTGATCCTCCTTGTTGTCTGTGAGTCTGCCTCGAGCCTCTTCACAAGGTCTTATCAATGTCTGTTTAGGTTCTCACATCGTATCCTGTCGGAATATTATTGACTTGATAACTTCTGGAGCCTTGGTACAAGGCCGAAGAGAGGCCTTTTACCTCCTTATGGGCCAGTGCAGGAACCAGCACTTTAACCCTTATCCCACTGGTACCCCGAATGCCAAATTTTTCTCTTACATTTCCCCCTTTTGGCCCTTGGCTATACGCCAAGCTGGCCATATTTCCCCAATAACTATCTCCCTGTAGGCAAGTTCCAGATAGGTTCGTTCACCTGGGTGGCCATCTCCCAAGCTTCGGGACCTCCTGAAACCTTCCCACAGAGTTATATAAGGTAAGTCCTTCCTGTAGGACTGCTTAAATTTTCATCCCTTATGGCCTTAATCATAGTGCGTGCCCTGACTTATCGTTTGGCCTGTTTAATTCGTGCACGTTAATCCCATCATGGCCATCAGAACCAGACCCTGTATTACTACAAGTACACGTGATATTATTCTTATCCATGGGTGAATTTGAATATTAAGTCCAATGTCCCACAGCTTTGAATACCAGGGCTGATCAGCCAGCATTGCACGTTAGTGTCTCTCTGTAAGTTGCCTATTTCTTCCATCAGCTGGACATACTGTCGTCTTTGATTCTGGATTCCTTGCACCAGACGTAATTGTTCCTCATTTAGTTCCGGTATCTGTTTGCCTTGCAGTTCCCATACCGCCTCTTCGTACCCTTCTCGGAGGGTATCCGTGATTGTTCCGTCGATGATTTCCGTTGTCTCGGGATGTATATGATATCCGTCTATGTCTATTTCTCCCTTGGGTCTGAAGCAGAAGTTAGGAGTAATGAGGACACAGGGGGTGACTCCTTCCCTGGTCTTAATGGTTAAGTTGGCTGCCCCCGTGCTCACGCATCACTCTCCGTTCCCTTGCGGGGCAGCGATGGTCTCAAGATCGTGTTCGAGAGGAGTGATACTCAGCATACATCCGTTTGTTTGGTGGAATCTACAATCATCATTCGTCATTCGTGGCGTACCTCGACATAAAACCACTTGGTTAATTTTATAGCAGTCAGCTATATCAATGCCTTTGGTACTATTGTTAATTTTAATCACCCGTCTGGCAGGCTGATGGTAACGTAACAGAGTTTGGTTTCTCACTTCACCAATATTATCAATCTGATATCAGGGGTCTCCCTTTGTTACATCATACTGTGGTATGGACAACACAAATCCGATCATATTCATCCGCCCAGTAATACATCTGAATTTCGGCACCCATGCGTGACTATTCCTTCGTACCTCGCATGTGTTATTCATTTTTTTATCTAGAGTCCAATTGTTAAGTATGCTGTTCGGAATCCAATCTGGTATGTCTCCATTCTGGAGTTACTCCAAATTATGTTGTACCTCACTTAATATCCAGGCCCCATACCCAGAGCAAACTATCTCAGCCTGTAATCGTTTACTTATATCTTTCCCCATTGCGTGGATCAATTTTATTGTCTTGGCATTTCGACAATGTATGGGCCACTTGTAACAGTTCCCCTTCCGCGCCATCTCCCCACCGCGCATGTCGGGCTTGGTTATCCAAGTCCCTCCCCACTAAACCACTCAAGACTACGCCATTAAGTTGTTAACCCGGTCGTATATTGCCTACAGGCCTATGGAATTCATCGTCATAACCCCTGCCGCATAACCCGTGCCTATTGTTTCCAGTATTCCCCTTTTTTTTTTCGACCTTGCCCTGTTCCATTTCTGACATTAAATCTCAGGGTAGTGGGTTCCAGGCCTTCGAGGATCCGTTGTGCCAGGTTCTGGTATAGACTTATAGTTTCATTCCCACAGAAGCTAGGAAAAATGATATCCATTAGGTTTAGGATAAGTAGTCGCTGACGCACCCCAAATTATATCCTTTCTTTAGATTCTTTTATTACTAGCCCCCCTTTTTAGGTTGTATTCCTTCTTGTTTGAGCTGCGCATGATCAATACCGGCTTCTCCGTGTTATAACCGTGTCACGCTTCAGGACATACACCTTATATTCCAGAGACCTCCCTTGGTCTTTATTTTATCCCACTGGCCAGTTTCCCTAAACATCCTGGGGTCCCACCCCCTTTTAGCTCCGTTCTGTTCCCACCCTTCTGTTTCTTGCGGGGTGGATTTGGCTGCTTGTTTGCAACTTCGTCCGCCCAGGCATGAGCTTCTAGAACTGAAATTCCGTCCAGTTGGATTTCTGCGCCCTTCCCCTTTTGGTCCTATGAACTTGCTCCTGTCCTCGGAATCTACTGGCGCCCATGGCATCGGCAGCCTGCTGCATTACAACCTTACTTAATACACTATACATAGCCATGCGTTAAAATAAGTTCTGTCCTTGCTCCAGTCCTTGGCTGCTGGGTTGCATATTTCGGCAGTCAAATTAAACAAAGCTAGTTCATGTAGTTGTGTCTTTCCTGCGTGTGCTATATCTCTTGTAGTCCATCTGTATTATCCAGTGCCTGCGTGGGCCTCAAGGTTCCCAGTATCCTGAGTCTGCAGAGTCGAAGTAGCCGCTGCGGTCCCATCTTGGTGAGTGTTTTATCTGCAAATTTTAAACAGATAGCCTGGTCGTCACCAGGTGTTAGGTTCTGGTCTATTCATCTTTTATCCATGCATGTTGCGGTCACTCTGTGAAATCGGAGGCAAAGTTAGGTTGGGTTTGTAGACTACACTTACCCACCGTGGAATACATTGGCTCTATTGCCATAGGTGATGGTGCTATGGCTGCACACTGCACTATCCGTCTGGCCCCGTTTTTTAAAAAATCTCTTCCAGCTTATTTATCTTAGCTTTTAACTCTTGAATTTGTTTTGTTTGAGTATCTTTCTTTTATTTGTATCAGGCGAGTATTATTAAATAGGCTAGTTCTGTTTTTATTTTTATTCTGACTATCGCACCATTTCCTCTGTTAGGTGAGTCTTTTTTATTCTATTAAGAAATCCAAATTAATAATGTCCAGTATAAAACAGCTGTCAATGGAAAGGGTTAACTCCTTTACAGGTTTGTAAGAAAGCCTGATGTCATTACGTGACTTCACGTAATCATCCGAAAAAAATTTTTTTTTAAGTCTTTGTGCCTTCAAAACTTGCTTAGAAATTAGGAATCCATTAAAACAGCAGAAATCATTAGTAAAGCCATCATAATAAAAGTCTTCTCATCAGGGAAGGCAGCATTTTAGATTAAACTCCAATTTTTTTTAAAACTTCTAATTCAAGTACTTGCCAAAGATTTTTTGTTTTTTTAATTGATTTAAAATGAGACTACACATTTTTAATAGCTATTTTGTTTACTGAAATTCAATTTCGTCATCAGCCTCGGTCAATGCAAGGCCAACCATTTGACTACGTAGTCTATCAATACCCTTTTCAGAGGTCCGAGTGGAGCTCTTGGTACGTTTTTCGTGCGCGCACTCTTTCTTTAATACATCTAGGGATTTAACATGTCCTCCTTCCATTAATGAGAGTCCTAACTTACTGGCATTTTCCTGCCAACTTGACAGAAGTGATTCATCTTTTCAAACTGCAGTGGAACTTTCTCATAATTTAAAATCATCATCAATGGAGAGTGTCTTTTACCTCTTCCAAAATTTTTTCAATTAAGCCAATATCTTTTTCACAGCAAATATCAGCTAGTATTTAGTAAGTTATGTCCTTTTCCATCTCAGAACACTTGTTTTTTTCCTTTCAGCACCTATTTAGTACGTTACGTTTTTTTTTAAGATCTCCTTTCTTCAAATTAGGTTTTGTATTTTACACAGATGGCTCGAGTCTCGGTAAATTTGTTCATTTAAAATCATCAGACAATCGAAGACACTTTTTCTTTCAAATTCGTTCAATTTGTTTTCTTTCAAGATTGCGTCTTTTTTTCCCCCGTCTTTTCCATAACTAGAGGGGAGTCTGGCACGTAGGCTGAGAGGGCTGCTTTTCGTTATCTCAATTGTTTCAGTTTCAAGGTCATTACAATGTCTCTTCTAAACTGCTAAAGCTTGCTGTTTTTAACATTTTTCAAAAGTCCCTTTTACACCTTCGCAGATAGCTCGCCACTCGCCCAGGAGTTTGACCTGATCCCTGAAGGTATTTCTAGATTGTTTCCAAACCTTTTAGTTTTATATCTCCTATTTTCTTTAAGAGATCAGATTTAATATAATTTTTTTTTGAATCCACCTCAGTATTTTGCTGTGCCTTCTCTTAATATCTCAAAATCCCAATTCAAATTTTGTAATTTCAATCTTTATTTAAAACTTTTTTTTTGAGCTAGAAGCTTTTTTTTTTAAAAAAAAGGCATTCTTTATCTCATTCCGAGACTAAATTTATGTCTTTCAACCCAATGTAATCAATCATTGCATGTTTTCTTTCGACAAGTAAGTGAGCGTGTCAAATAAATTCTTTTTTTTTCAACCACCGGGACCATGTATTTTTTTATCTTTTACTCAACAAATCTATCCTTTGTGCATTTCCTAGCTCCGTAACTTATCATCCGAATATATCCACACCTGCGTTCCTAACTTAAAATGTCTTAAAACTTCCCACATACAGGACAACACTACAAAGGGTTGAAAAAAAACTTTCACTCTGTTTGGAGAAGTGGGAGGAGCCTAAATTAATAGACAGCTGCATCACCTCTCCAAACCGGCTTTTAAAAAACATGAAAAGATAAAAATTCATTCCGCAGTCAAAAAATCACACAAGTACTCTCATTCAAAAACAGACATTCACAAACGTCTCTCTTCATTCAACAAAGCTTATTAATTAAAAATTTTTTCTTTGGCCGGCTCTATTTTTGGATCCATGATTGCCCAATTTTATCCTTACACAATTCCTTTTATCCTTACACAATTCCTCGCGTCGCCCCGCGATTTAGTTTTACACAATTTCCCTTTTCTTCCGCGTCGCCCCGTGGTTTTCCTATTCGCGTCGCCACGCGAGTCCATTTCCCTATCTCTCCGCGTCACCGCGCGGTTTTCCTATTCGCGTTGCCACGTGATTGTCTATTTCCCTTTTCCTCCGCGTCGCCACGCGGTTCACGTCGCCGCGCGATGATTGTTTATTTCCCTATCCCTCCGCGTCGCCGCACGGTTCGCATCGCTGCGCGATTATCTATTTCCCTATCCCTCCGCGTCGTCGCGCGGTTCAAGTCTAATCAGCGCCTAGACGGACTAAGTGATATACAAAGTCGATGTCGTACCTGACTTGGACACTTATTTCCTAAGTTAAAAGGTATTCGCCAGATTGACCTGGATCTCGTTCAGACGCTACCTGAGAACCAGCGAGTGACCAAATTTTCCTCAGACTTTTGGAACTGAAGGAAACTGAAGTGGTATTTTAAAGGGTACTCACTCCAGTGGCCACTTTCCTCCCGTCTCGTCCAAGGCTAGTTGGCTCTTAATTCGCAAGCTTTCGGCAGCCGTCCGCTGAGATCCCACTTCTGACACCAAATGTTGATACGGGATTCAATCTGTTTCAGCGAATACACTGACACGCGAACACCTTGCCTTTTCTGTAAAGGACTTTTATTGAAGATTCTCCGGCCGGGACTTGTCAAGACAAAGGAACACTCTCAATCAGAGCCTGTTTACCTTCCCCTTTTCAGCGCGAAAAGCACAGTAGATATACATTTTCAAAACAGAACACATTTGATTAGCACTTGGTCTATCCAATCCCTTTCTGCCTCCGCTCCGCCGCCCCCCCCCCCCCCCCCCGAGTACGTCCAATGGCAAGCAAGAAAGTCTCCCAATTAGGGCTGGTGTCAGGTAGGTTAGTTAAAGCTTTGCTACACTGTCATCCCTTATCAGTAAAGAACCCAATTAGTTTCTCTTCCTCCTCATCAGTAGAAGCTATTACTTTTCTCTTCCTATCTAGAATTGCTTTCTTTCTTTGTGCTGCCTTGGGCTCTCATGACCCGTGTCTAACCTCAACTTCAACTCTTGGTAACCCCTTTTTTTTCTGTTGATTCTGCAGTTGTCTGTATCTTGACCATTTCTTTAGCTATTTTCCCATGATTCCCTATCTCCATCCTTTTGCCACCTTCTCTCGTCATCTACCACTTTTGCAACCCTTTTACACATTCTCAAAATTGGCTCAGAGGCAGGAAGCAAAGAGTAATGGTCAATGCGTGTTCTTATGACTGGAAGGCTGTTTCCAGTGGGGTTCCGCAGAGCTCAGTACGAGGGCCCCTATTTTCCACCTTCACTATTTTAGGCACCCACGTACGATAACGTACATTTTTTCCCCCCTGTTTGCGCCCCCCCCCCCAAAAAAAATGGTAGTTTCCACAAAGCACAAGTTATATTTAGCGCCGCACTGCCAGAGGACAATTCTGGGGGACGGAGCTTGTAGTGTGCGCCAAAAAATCACTGGGATACAACATGCAGCAAGCTGGGCGAGATTTTTTTTTAAGAAATGAATTCAGTCAGTATTTGTAATCCCTCATTCTGATATTGCGGCTAATAAAAAAAGCATATAGTGTGCAACAGTGTGGGAAAGAAGCGTGGCCTTAGCCACACAGTGACTTGTTGATAATGGCAATCAAAGCTCATTAATGCTTTCACCGGAATAACTGTCCGAAGAATGACCAGGGAGGCCAGGATCTCTTTTTTGTTAACCAGGAGTGAGTGAATAAGAATGTTTTAGTTTATAGGTTTAAGTCTGATGCCAGGATGTGAGGGGGCAATTTTGTAGTGACCTTACATAAACTGAACACGGGTTCAGCGCCAAAGCACCACCCATTTTTCATTTTGCTAACAAAAAAATCGATGCAGCGACACATAATGGGGAGAATTATGGAAAAAACAGAGGTTTCTGCACACAGGCAGGGGAACTTTTGTGGAACCTCCATCCACACACAAGCACATGTTTTTACTTCAATCCAGGTATTTGAATTGAAACTAGAACAATTTCTCCAGGCACCAGCTTCAAGCCTGTGCTGATAATATTTCCTCTACCAATTTCCATCGCCCTGCGAGGAGTGAAGTTACATTTTGCAGCGGGCCGGGAAAGCCATTCGGCCTGGGATTGCAGTGGGTTTCCTTAAGTTAAGGTAGGATTTTTTTTTTTAAGAACGGTACCTAAGGTCATTCTGCGCTTTTTTGAAAAAAATCGTTGTTGGGGAAACTGGCATAAATGGCCAGAAACGGCGCGGAATCACTTTTAAACGCAGACCAGCACCAAAATATCTGCCGCTGACCGTTGGCGCCGGCATCAAAACTTTGTGTAAAATGTCAAAATACTGATTACTCAACAAAAAACACGCCGTGCGCCAAAAAAACAGTACCAAATGGTGGCAAAAATTGCCCCCTAGGTCCCTTTGCTTTTTTTGGTTATCAATGATTTGGACTTGAATGTAGGGGGTATGTTTAAGTAGTTTGCAGATGATACAAAAATTGGCCGTGTGCTTGATAATGAAGAAGAAAGCTGTAGACTGCAGGAAGATATCAATGAACTGGTCAGATGGGCAGAACAATGGCAGATGGAATTCAATCAAGAGAAGTGTGAGGTAATGCATTTCGAAAGGGCAAACAAGGCAAGGGAATACTCATTTAAATGGTAGGACACTGAAGTGTAGTGGAACAAAGGGACCTTGGAGTGCATGTCCACAGATCCCTGAAGGTAGGACAGGTAGATAAGATGGTTAAGACATACGGGTTACTTGCCTTTTAGCCGAGGCATAGAATACAAGAGCAGAGGGGGTATGCTTGAACTGTATAAAACACTAGTTAGGCCACAGTTAGAGTACTGCGTGCAGTTCTGGTCACCACATTACAGGAAAGATATGATTGCACTGGAGCGTGTACAGAGGAAATGTACGAGGATGTTGCCTGGACTGGAGAATTTTAGCTAGGAGGAAAGATTGGATACGCTGGGGTGGTTTTATTTGGAACAGAGGAGGCTGAGGGCAGACCTAATTGAGGTATATAAAATTATGAGGAGCCGAGATAGAGTGGATAGGAAAGTCCGACTCCCCTTAGCAGAGGGGTCAACAACCAGTGGGCACAGATTTAAAAGTAAGTGGTAGGAGGTTTAGAGAGGATTTGGAGAGAAATTCTTTCACCCAGAGGGTGGTGGGGGTCTGGAATTCACTGCCTGAAAGGGTGGTAGAGGCAGAAACCCTCACCACATTTTAAAAAGTAATTGAATAAGCACTTGAAGTGCCGTTCTCACCTATCTAATTATAACCAGAGAATCATCTGCAATGGCTTCTCTTCCCACCACTGCATCGTTACCTCTGGTGTCCCCCAAGGATCTATCCTCAGTCCCCTCCTATTTTTCATTTACATGTTGCCCCTTGGCGACATCGTCCAAAAACAGTGTCAGTTTCCACATGTACGCTGATGACACCCAGCTCTACCTCAATACCACTTCCCTCTACGGTCTCTAAATTGTCAGACTGCTTGTCCGACATCCAATTCTGGATGAGCAGAAATTTTCTCCAACTGAATATTGGGAAGACCAAAGCCATTGTTTTCGTTCCCGCCACAAACTCCATTCCCTAGCCACTGACTCAATCCCTCTTCCCAACTTCTGTCTGAGGCTGAACCAGGCTGTTTGCAACCTTGGTGCCACATTTGATCATAAAATGAGATTTCGACAACATATCCGCAGCATAACTAAGACCACCTATTTCCACCTCAGTTACATCGCCCGTCTCCGCTCTTGCCTCAGCTCATCTGCTGCTGAAGCCGTCATCCATACATTTGTTATCTCTAGACTTGATTATTCCAATGCACTCCTGGCTGGCCTCCCACATTTTATCCTACATAAACTAATGGTGATCCAAAACTCAGCTGTCCCTGTCCTAACTCGCACCAAGTCCCGTTCACCCTGTGCTTGCTGACCTGCATTAGCTTCCGGTTGAGCAACACCAATTTCAAAATTCTCATCCTTAATTTCAAATCCATTCATGGCCTCGTCCCTCCCTATCTCTGTAATCTCCTCCAGCCCACCACCCACTACCCCCCCGGAGATGTCTGCACCCCCCTAGTCTGCCCTCTTGAGCACCCCTGATTATAATCGCTCAACCATTGGTGGTCGTGTCTTCTGTTGCCTATGCTTCAAGCTCTGGAACTCCCTGCCTAAATCTCTTTTTGCCCCTCAACCTCTCTTTACTCCTTCAAGAAGCTCCTTAAAACATACCTCTTGGTCACAACGCTAATTTCTACTTCTGTGGCTCGGTGTCAAATTTTTATCGCATAATACTCCTGTGAAGCACATTGGGATGTTTCACGACATTAAAGGTGCTATATAAATACAAGTTGTTGTTGTTATGACTCTAATGTCCTTTTTATGATGGATGCCCAAAACTGCACACGAAGTATTGCTTAACCAATGCCTTGAACAAAATCATCAATAACCTCTGCTTTAGTACTCTGCCCATATTTATTTATCCCAGAAGACTATTCATCTTTTGATAGGTGTGAGTGCAGGTAGATAAAGCTAACAATTTTACCACAAGGTACAGAAACACCAAAAATAGTCTAATTTTTGATGCACAGAATGTTTACACAAGGCCCAATTAAATTCCTTTACTTCCCTGAAGTCCTGAGATTCGAAAAGAAAAAGCATACTTCTGGTTCTTTGAACCTTCCCAAAATGCACATTATATTCTGTGATCACCACTGATAACACATTACCACTGTGTACAGGAAGCCCTCTTTCACTCCAAGAGCAGAATGCCAACCCACAGATACAAAGACAAGGTGAGCAAAGTTTATTTCTTTCATATAGAATAAAAAGTCCATTAACCCTCCATACAAGAGCTCCCTAGAGCTCTAATTACCAGGCGGGCAGTACCTGTACTATGCAGCTGCTTTCAATCCAATTCTCACTCTGTTCTCCATAAGTTAAGAGGGAAATCTCTGTGAAGTGATCACTCCTCTCTAATTCAAGTTTTAAAAGTGGTCAAGTGAGGGCAAATTTATGCCTTCAGCAACAACCCTACAAAATATTTAAATTATACAGCAAAACTGCATTCTGCAAAAAGGCTTTGTGGTCGTAACTTAACTGTGACAAGGTAAAAAAACAATTCCTCAGGCTAAAAAAATACTGAAATCCCTTGCCTCAAACACCCAACAACGGTAAAACATTTTTAAATGAGTGCAATGTTGTCAATTCCCAACATACCTTCTGTGCTGTTGAACAATATTATCTAACGTGAACTTATCAACCTCTTGTTCAGCTGATATCACCAGAAACTGAATTCCCCTGGGTCCTGATATCAAGTACTAGCAATGATGTCTACAACAGCGTTATTAACATGCTGAGTTGGTACTGTACGTCAACACACGTGCATTATGTAATAAAAATGGCATAGTGACACAAGAATGTCGCAACGCGAGAACAGCTGAGCGTCTGCTCGAAGACTCGCTTTTTAATAAATAGTGAATAATGTTTTTAAAAAATGAATATTGTATTTGTGCCCTTGCTCATCTGTAGACCCATTGCAGGAGACCAATGCTAAAAAAGTGGGGACCAGGCCTTTGGTCATAACTTGATTCCCAGAATCATCCTCCTCCAATGGACTTGCAGGAGAGCAGAGTTAAATTAAAATCTATTAAACCTGGAAGAGACATAGATACGGCATGGGTTTTATATCGTGCTCTCAAAACCTAGGACAAAACTATTGCTCGATAGAAATGCCTAAACAGACTTACCAATTCAAATATATAAATATCTGCCAATGCCAAAATATGTGGATTTTTTGTAAAACCAGCAGATTACAACCCAGCTGCATCCTAAACAAGCCAACTCACCCAAAATTTCATCACGCATATTCTATCCCACACTAAGGCCCACTCACCGGCCACTGCGGTGCTCGTCCCGTCTGCTCGCTCCTTGTCGCCCAGTGCATTGAATTTAAAATGCTCATGCGTTTACTAAGCAACTGGGAAGGAAAGGATGGAACCAAGAGCAACAAAGTAGGCTCTCTGTTGAAAATCAAACAGGAAGACTGCAATCTTGTCATTGTTCGAACTGGCAGAAGTTATACCTCTTCCATGGCCTCATACCATCCTACCTCTGCACCAGCCCTATGTTCCAGCTTACACCTCCACTCATCTGAGACTGAACTTATGAGCATTCCATTCCACTATTAATTACCAACTCAAGAATTCTCTTCCTAAGCATCTCTGCCTTGCTGCATCCTTCCTCACCTTTGAACTAACTTTTGATCACCTGCCCTTGTGTTCTCTTCCCAGTTCCTGCGTGATGTCAGTTATTCTCATTGTGATGTCCCGTAGGAACATAGGAACAGGATTAGACCAGAGTCCCTCAAGCCTGTTTTTTTGCGATGTCCCGTAGGAACAATGGGGCCAAGTTTCGGCCTGAGTTGCTCCTGTTTTTTTGGAGCAACTGGTTTAGAATGGAGTATCTTAGAAATTTGAATTCTCGGCATTTAGTTTGCTCCAGTTCTCGTCAGTTAGAACAGTTTCACTTTGGAACAGAATTTTTTTTCCAAAAGGGGGCGTGTCCGGCCACTTATGCCTGTTTTCAAAGTTTAGGCAGTGAAAACTTACTCCAAACTAAGAATGAGTAAGTGAAGATTTTTGTACGTTCGAAAAAACCTTGTCCACACTTTAGAAAATCAGGCGTAGGTTACAAATTAGGCGTAGGGAATGGGGGGGGGGGGGGGGGTTTAAAGGGAAGTTTACAAATATTAAACACTTCAGTTTTACAAATAAAGAGCCATCATCAATAATAAATGATAAATACATCAATAAATCAATCAAAAAAAATTAATATAAAATAATTTTTTTTTTAATTAATAAAACAAAACATTTTCTACTTACCGACTGCAGCACCGGGAGTCCTCCAACAGCGTGCTGGGACGGCCCCCCCAGTGTGTGTCTCTATCTCTCTGTCTGTCAGTGTGCCTCTATCTCTCTGTCTGTCTGTGAGTGTGTCTCTATCTCTGTCTGTCTGCGAGTGTGTCTCTATCTCTCTGTCTGTCTGTGAGTGTGTCTCTATCTCTCTGTCTGTCTGCGAGTGTGTCTCTTTCTCTCTGTCTGTCTGCGAGTGTCTCTCTTTCTGTCTGCGAGTGTGTCTCTTTCTCTCTGTCTGTCTGTGAGTGTGTCTCTTTCTCTCTGTCTGTCTGAGAGTGTGTCTCTATCTCTCTGTCTGTCTGTGACTGTGTCTCTATCTCTCTATCTGTCTGTGAGTGTGTCTCTGACAGCGAGGAGGGGGGATGGTGGGGCGAGGAGGGGGGATTGTGGGGTGAGGAGAAGGAGGGGCGAGGAGGGAAGGAGAGAGGGAAGGAGAGAGGAGGGAGAGAGAGAGAAAAAGAGAGAGAGAGAGAGAGAGAGAAAGAGAGAGAGGGGGGGGAGGGAAGGAGAGAGGAGAGAGGAGGGAGGGAGAGAGAGGAGGAGGAACGGCCGGGCCCAAGACCTCGGGCTGGATTTACAGGAAGGTGGCGTCGGGTCTCGGGGGGGAGTCGCGGAGGTCCCGGGGGGGGGGGGGCACTGTTTTCAGCGCAGGGACCTGGCTCCGCCCCCTGCAGCTCGTGCTGCGCCATGCCCAGCTCCAAAGGACCTGCAGGGAGCCGGAGAATAGGTAAGTTTTTTTAGGCGCACTTTCTGCCGCGAAAAACGGGCGTC
The DNA here is from genome assembly GCF_044704955.1 of Pristiophorus japonicus. Taxonomy (NCBI): domain Eukaryota; kingdom Metazoa; phylum Chordata; class Chondrichthyes; family Pristiophoridae; genus Pristiophorus; species Pristiophorus japonicus. Next base: position 89,871,105 of record NC_091990.1, on the reverse strand, counting down.
CAGGTCCGGGCTGCGCCGTTTTAGGCGCGGCCCAAAACTTGGGCCCATAGGAACAGGATTAGACCAGAGCCTCTCAAGCCTGTTCCGCCATTCAATGAGATCATGGCCAATCTGCGACCTATCGCCATATACCCGCCTTTGGCCCATATCTCTAAATACAATTCGTTAACAGAAAGCTGTCAATTTCAGATTTAAAATTAACAATTGATCTAGCATCAATTGCCATTGGCAGAAGATAGTTCCAAACTTCTACCAATCTTTGTGTGCAGAAGTGTTTCCTAATTTTTCACTCCAAAAAAGGTCTGGCTCTAATTTTTAGACTATGCCCCCAAGTGCTAGATGCCCCAACCAGTGGAAATAGTTTCTCTACCTACGCTATCCATTCCCCTTCATTTCTGGAAAACTTTGATCAGGTCACCCCTTAAGCCATTTTATTACATTAAAGGCACAGTACAATTTCACTGATTCTTAAGTTACTACAATACAGGATCTCAAGAATGGCTTCCTTATTTCATCTGATAGGAGACAGGTCAAATTTTAAAATTTCTGAAAATAAGCTCATCATGAGCTCAGTTCCAATCCTGCAGAAATGCCCGGTACCCGAAGATTCTTCAATGACTATAACCATGAACTACAGATTTTTTTTCTGGTCTCCCTGGCCTGGGAATCATTTAGTTTCATGTCCTTTTAACTTGTCAAGTGCCTCCACCTCTCGCACTTTGAAGGATATCAGGTATAAATTAGTTAGCACATTACTGTTCTTCCAGGATAACACTGTTTATTCTTAAAATATTATTGCTGACCTGAACAGTTGGGCCCTTTTTGCACCTCTAATATCTTTTAAACTTTTCATTTTGCTCCCTCCTTTTTCCTTATTAGAATCTTTTATTCCTATTATATTCCCCAATCATCCATCTTGAGGGCTGCTTAATTAACATATTTATTTTTCTTGGGTATGCATTTGACTTGCAAATTCAATATTAGTTTTAGAATTGATCCATTTAGGAACATAGGAACAGGAGTGGGCCATTCAGCCCCTCAAGCCTGTTCTGCCATTCAATGAGATCATGGTTGATTAGCGACCTAACGCCTATGAACCATATCCCTTAAAAATCATCAATCTCAGATTTAAAATTAACAATTGATCGAGCTTCAATTGTAGTTTGCAGAAGAGTTCCAAACTCCTACCATCCTTTGGGTCCTATTTTGGCCATGACTTGCTCCAATTTTTTTGGAGTAAGTTGGTTTTTCTGGCTTAAGTTAAAAAAAACACTATTTTCCCCAATAAACTTGCTCCAGAATAACTCAGTTAGGTACGATTTTTTTTTGTTGAGTTTTTTTCCCCCAAAAGGGGGCGTTCCCAGCCACTTTCGGCAGTTTTGGCCATTAATGCCACTTTGGCCAGCTAAAACTTACTCCAAATCGACTTAGGTCAGCATATGTTGCCAGCTCTGAAAAACATGGCAGGCAGTTAAGAATTTGGCGCATGTTAGTACATTTAAAGCACCAAGACTTACAAAGCACTAAACAAACCATAAAAAGTAATAAGCAATCAATCAATAATAAAAAAATAGAAGCCATACGTTTATGCCAGAAACAAGTTTCTTTTTTAAAGTTCCTCCCCCCCATCAAAACACTCTCTCTCTCTTCCACCCACCCCCCACCCCACCCAAATCAAAACTCTCCTCACTAAACAGAGCACAATCAATAAATAAAAAATAAAACTGAAGTTCTACCTCGGCCCGGGAAGTCAGCAGGCCGGCCGGCCGGTGCGGGAGACCACTCGGCCAGGGATAGGATACGACGAAGATCGGGGCGCCCCTTTGGCCGGGGATAGAAGCTGCAAGCATCGAGTCCTGCTCACAACCCGTAGGACACGCTGGGAGGGAGAGGAGTATGCGCGCAGACTTCACTGCGCATGCGCGCAAACTGCCGGCATTGCTTTCTGCGCTGGGCTGTTGCTTCACCCCCCACTGCACTATCTACGCCATGCTGGGACACCGAAGACTCGGCAGAGCGGGCAGGATGGGGACACTGTTTTTCGGCACCGTTTCCAGCGCGCAAAGTCGGTGCATTTAAGGTAAGTGTGCCGAAAAGGGGGGTTGGGGAAAATTGGGCCCGTTGTGTGTAGAAGTGTTTCCTAATTCCGCTCCTGAAAGGTCTGGCTCTAATTTTTTAAGACTATGCCCCCTGGTCCTACAATCCCTAACCAGTGGAAATAGTTTCTGTCTATCTATCCTATCTGTTCCCCTTAATATCGTGAAAACTTCAACCCTTTAAGCTTCTAAATTCTGGGGAATACAACCCTGATTTGTGTAATCTCTCCACGTAACACAAGAGTATCATTCTGGTAAGCCTACGCTGCACTCCCTTCAAGGCTAATATATCCTCCCTAAGGTGTGGTGCCCAGAACTGCTCATAGTACTCCAGATGTGGTCGAACCAGGGTTTTGTATAGCTGCAGCATAACATCTACCCCCTTGTATTCTAGTCCTCGAGATATAAAGGCCAGCATTCTATTAGTCTTTTGTGATTATTTTCTGTACCTGTTCATGACATTTTAATGATCTATGTACTTGAACTCCCAAGTCTCTTTAGACCTCCACTGTTCTTAGCTTTTCACTATTTAGAAAGTACCCTGTTCTATCCTTTTTTAGGTCCAAAGTGGACGACCTCACATTTGCCTACATTGAAATCCATTTGCCACAGTTTTGCCCATTCACTTAATCTATCAATATCTCTTTGTAATTTTATGCTTTCATCTATGCTGCCAACAATGCCGCCTATCTTTGTGTCATTGTCAAATGTGGCTTTTTATGCCCTCATCTAAATCGTTAATAAATATTGTGAATAGTCGAGGCCCCGACACAGATCGCTGCGGGACATCACTAGTCACATTCTGCCAAATTTGAGTACCTACCCATTATCCCTACTCTCTGTCTCCTGCCACTCATCCAATTTCCTAACCAGGTCAATAATTTGCCCTCAATTCCATGGGCTTCTACCTTAGATAACAGTCTTTTATGTGGGACTTTTATCAAATGCCTTCTGGAAGTGCATATAAATAACATAGACATTCCCTTGTCCACTACTTTAGTCACCTCTTCAAAAAATTCAATTAAGTTTGTCAGGCATGATTTTGAAGGGGGAGGGTAAACAGCCAGTTGTCGTGGTGCATATAGGTACCAACGATATAGATAAAAAACGGGATGAGGATAGAGGAGCTAAGAGCAAAATTAAAAAGTAGGACCTCAAAAATAGTAATCTCAAGATTGCTACCAGTGCCATGTGCTAGTCAGAGTAGGAATCGCAGGATAGTTCAGTTGAATACGTGGCTTGAGGAGTGGTGAAAAAGGGAGGGATTCAAATTCCTGGGACATTGGAACCGGTTCTGGGGGAGGTGGGACCAGTACAAACCGGACGGTCTGCACCTGGGCAGGACTCGAACCAATGTCCTAGGGGGAGTGTTTGCTAGTGCTGTTGGGGAGGAGTTAAACTAATATGGCAGGGGGATGGGAACCTATGCAGGGAGACAGAGGGAAGTAGAATGGGGGCAGAAGCAAAAGATAGAAAGAAGTAAAGTAAAAGTGGGGGGCAGAGAAACCCAAGGCAAAAATCATAAAGGGCCACATTACAGCAAAATCCTAAAGGGGCAAAGGGTGTTAAAAAGACAAGCCTGAAGGCTCTGTGCCTCAACGCGAGGAGTATTCGGAATAAGATGGCGAATTAACTGCGCAGATAGCAGTTAACGGATAGGGTGACCAAGGCTGGGAACTCAACATCCAGGGGGATTAATCATTTAGGAAGGATAGACAGAAAGGAAAAGGAGGTGGGGTGGCGTTGCTGGTTAAAGAGGAAATTAATGCAATAGTAAGGAAGGACATTAGATTGGATGATGTGGAATCTGTACGGGTGGAGCTACGGAATAGCAAAGGGCAGAAAACGCTAGTGGGAGTTGTATACAGACCACTAAACAGTAGTAATGAGGATGGGGACAGCATCAAACAAGAAATTAGGGATGCGTGCAATAAAGGTACAGCAGTTATCATGGGCGACTTCAATCTACATATTGATTGGGCTAATCAAACTGGTAGCAATGCGGTGGAGGAGGATTTCCTGGTGTGTATTAGGGATGGTTTTCTAGACCAATATGGTGAGGAACAAACTAGAGGGCTGGCCATCCTCGACTGGATGATGTGTAATGAGAAAGGACTAATTAACAACCTTGTTGTGTGAGGCCCCTTGGGGAAGAGTGACCATAATATGGTAGAATTCTTTATTAAGATGGACTAACACAGTTAATTCAGAAACTAGGGTCCTGAACTTGGGGAAAGGTAACTTTGATGGAATGTGACGTGAATTGGCTAGAATAGATTGGCGAGTGATACTTAAAGGGTTGATGGTGGATAGGCAATGGCAAACATTTAAAGTGTACTTGGATGAACTTCAACAATTCTACATTCCTGCCTGGAGTAAAAATAAAATGGGGAAGGTGGCTCAACTGTGGCTAACAAGGGAAATTAAGGATAGTGTTAAATCCAAGGAAGAGGCATATAAATTGTCCAGAAAAAGCAGCAAACCTGAGGACTAGGAGAAATTTGTAACGCAGCAGAGAAGGACAAAGGGTTTAAGTTAGGAGGGGGAAAATAAAGTATGAGAGGAAGCTTGCTGGGAACATAAAATCTATAGAAGCTTTTGCAGTCAGTTATGTGAAGAGAAAAAGATTAGTGAAACAAACGTCGGTCCCTTGCAGTCAGATTCAGGTGAATTTATAATGGGGAACAAAGAAATGGCGGACCAGTTAAACAAATACTTTGGTTCTGATTTCACGAAGGAAGACACAAATAACCTTCCAGAAATATTAGGGGACCGAGGTTCTAGTGAGAAGGAGGAACTGAAGGATATCCTTATAAAGCGGGAAATTGTGTTAGGGAAATTGATGGGATTCAAGGCCAATAAATCCCCAGGACCTGATAGTCTGCATCCCAGAGTACTTAAGGAAGTGGCCATAGAAATAGTGGATGCATTGGTGATCATTTTCCAACAGGCTATCGACTCTGGGTCAGTTCCTATGGACTGGAGAGCTAATGTAACACCACTTTTTTTTTAAAAAAGGAGGGAGAGAGAAAACGGTCCTGACATCAGTCGTGGGGAAAATGTTGGAATCAATTATTAAAGATGAAATAGCAGCGCATTTGGAAAGCAGTGACAGGATCTGTCCAAGTCAGCATGGATTTATGAAAGGGAAATCATGCTTGACAAATCTTCTGGAATTTTTTGAGGATGTAACTAGTAGAGTGGACAAGGGAGAACCTGTGGATGTGGTGTATTTTGACTTTCAAAAGGCTTTTGACAAGGTTCCACACAAGAGATTGGTGTGCAAAATCAAAGCACATGGTATTGGGGGTAATGTACTGACGTGGATAGAGAACTAGTTGGCAGACATGAAGCAGAGAGCTGGGATAAACGGGTCCTTTTCAGAATGGCAGGCAGAGACTAGTGGGGTGCCGCAGGGCTCAGTGCTGGGACCCCAGCTCTTTACAATATACATTAATGATTTAGATGAAGGAATTGAGTGTAATATCTCCAAGTTTGCAGATGACACTAAACTGGGTGGCGGTGTGAGCTGTGAGGATGTTAAAAGGCTGCAGGGTGACTTGGATAGGTTAGGTGAGTGGGCAAATGCATGGCAGATGCAATATAATGTGGATAAATGTGAGGTTATCCACTTTGGGGGCAAAAGCACGAAGGCAGAACATTATCTGAATGGCGGCAGATTAGGAAATGGGGAGGTGCAACGAGACCTGGGTGTCATGGTACATCAGTCATTGAAAGTTGGCATGCTGGTACAGCAGGCCATGAAGAAGGCAAATGGTATGTTGGCCTTCATAGCTAGGGGATTTGCATATAGGAGCAGGGAGGTCTGACTGCAGTTGTACAGGGCCTCGGTGAGGCCTCACCTGGAATATTGTGTTCAGTTTTGGTCTAATCTGAGGAAGGACGTTCATGCTATTGAGGGAGTGCAGCGAAGGTTCACCAGACTGATTCCCGGAATGGTGGAAATGACATATGAGCAGAGACCGGATTGACTGGGCCTGTATTCACTGGAGTTTAGAAGGATGAGAGGGGATCTCATAGAAACGTATAAGATTCTGACGGGACTGGACAGGTTAGATGCATGAAGAATGTTCCCGATGATGGGGAAGTCCGGAACCAGGGGATACAGTCTTAGGATAAGGGGTAGTCCATTTAGGACTGAGATGAGGAGAAACTTCTTCACTCAGAGAGTTGTTAACCTGTGGAATTCTCTACAGAAAGAGAGTTGCTGATGCCAGTTCATTGGATATAGTCAAGAGGGAGTTAGATATGGCCCTTACGGCTAAAGGGATCAAGGAGTATGGAGAGAAAGCGGGAAAGGGGTACTGAGGTGAATGATCAGCCATGATCTTATTGAATTGGTGGTGCAGGCTTGAAGGGCCGAATGGCCTACTCCTGCAACTATTTTCTATATTTCTATGGTCAACTGAAAACTTGCGAGGTGTTCAGTCACCCTCTCCTTATAGATTCTCGCAATTTCCCAACAGATGTTCGGCTAACTGGTTTCTAATTCGCTGGAAATCTCAGCAGGTCAGGCAGCATCTATGGAGAGAGCAAGACAGTTAACGTTTCGGGTTGATGGCCCTTCAAAGAAGTCTTCAACCTGAAACGTTAACTCTGTTTCCCTCTCCACAGATGCTGCCTGACCCGCTGAGATTTCCAGCATTTTCTGTTTTTATTTCAGATTCCAGCACCCGCAGTATTTTGCTTTTGTATAATTCTCTGGTTTCCCTCTCTCGCCATTCTTAAATAGTGGACTGACATGCGCAATTTTCCAATCTAAAGGAACGGTTCCCGAATCTAAAGAAATTTTGGAAGATTATGGCTAGGGCATCTGCAATGTGCTCACCTACTTCCTTTAAAATCATGGGATAGAAACCATCTGGCCCATGGGATTCGTCACCCTTTCGTGCCATTATTTTCATAATTACTGTTATTTTACTTACGTTAATTTTATTGTGTTTCTGTCCCCGATTCAATACTAGTTTCCTTGGGATTTCCAACATGCTATCCCCTTCCTCTACTGTAAATACTGATGCAGTAATTATTCAACATATCCGCCATATCCTGATCATTAACAATATCACTGTTTTCAGTTTTTAAGGGGCTAACATTGCTCCTGACGACCCTCTTTTTCCTAATGTTATTATAAAAATTGATATCCTTGCAAGTTTCTTTTCATGCTCCCTTTTTGTAGCTCTTACTCTCGGGGCAACGACCCTATCCCTGGCCGAAGGGACGGCACCCCTATCCCGGGCCGAGTGGCCTGACAGTACTTACCTCTTCCACGACGGCCCGCCTGGCATCTCCTGGGGGCAGGCCCCGTCTGAACTCCTCGTCGGCGTAAGGGCCTGCACGCCCGACATCTCGCTGAGGGCGGGCCCCGCCCCAAGTACGGGCTGGCGGTCCGTCGTCTGCTGGGGGCGGGCCCCGGCCCAAGTCCTGGGCGACGGTCCGTCGTCTACTGGGGGCGGGCCCCGCCCCAAATCCTCGGCATCGCAGGCGGGGCCCGCCCGACGTGCTGGTCGCCGGCGGGGCCCACCTGACCGGTATCTCCTGGTAGGGCCTGTCCCAGCATGCTGTTGGAGGGCTCCCTGTGCTGCAGTAGGTGAGTAGAAACTTAATTTTTTATTTATTGATTGATTTTGTTATTATTTTTTTATTTGTGAAATATTTTTTTTTATTTTTTTATTTTTAATATTTAATATTTGATTTATTGGTTGATTTATTGATTTATTCATCATTTATTATTGATGATGGCTCTTTATTTGTAAAAATGAAGTGTTCAATGTTGTAAACTTCCCTTCCCTCCCGCCATCTCTCATTCCCTACGCCTAATTTATAAAGTGTGGGCAAGGTTTTTCTGAGCGTGCAAAAATCTACACTTACTCCATTCTAAGTTAGTTTGGAGTAAGTTTTCGCTGCCTAAACTTGCAAAACAGGCATAATTGGCTGGTAACGCCCCCTTTTGAAAATAAAACTGTTCTAAAACAAAACTATTCTAACTCACTGCAATTGGAGCAAACTAAATGCCGAGAATTGCAATTTCTAAGATACTCGATTCTAAACTAGTTGCTCCAAAAAAAATAGGAGCAACTCGAGCCGAAACTTGAGCCCAATGACTCTGAGCCGGAGAAATCTCCTGCAGACGTGTTTGTTCAGGACAGTCTTACTGACCACAAACTTCCATATACTGCAGTCCAGATACACAGCTTGCTGTGCCATACGTTAGTCTAACCTTATTTTATTTAATTAGTTAAAATCTTTATTCAACGATTATTTTATCTCGATAAGTTTTTAATTTGATGAAGTAAGTTTGCTTCCTGCTCTTAGTTGAAACCACTGTCCTAACTTAGAGGGAAAACAACGCTGTAATACTCAGCAACTAATCCCAGCAACTGCTGTCCTTTGACATCACTCCTTGTTTTTTGTTGCTTTTAAAGCGCTCTGCCGCTGCTCCCGCTCTTTTTAAATTACTCTCATTTTTCAACTAAGATACCCTTGAGCAATACTCTCCAGGTAACTGCTCAGCCCACATCCCTGAAATTTGCCTTTTTTTAAAAAAAAAATCATTTACCCCTTTATCCTAGTGCAATTGCCAAATAATTTGAAATTTAGCTATATTTTGGTCACTAGTTTCCAAAGACTTCACCACTCCTGAAGCGATAATATTACTCTAATCACTTGTTGGAATTAAGTCTAGATGTAAACTATCCATACTAGGTTTTGTAATACAATGGACCAGAGATCAATACTGTACTACATGCACTAGCTCAAATTCTGCCTCACTTCTATTTGGACATTCTCAATTTATACTGGGTGGAATAAGCTCGCCCTTATTAAAATGTAATTGCCTATACATGTGGGTGGGGCATACAATCTGATATTTTCATTTTCTTACTTTGCTGCATTTTGTTATATAGTATAATCAACTGCAGTTTTTAAACAGGGAAGCTATAGTACTATTACATGATAAACCATTAATAAGAAATAATTTCATGCAACGTCAAAACCTGCTCCGGTACTTATAGCAATTTACAATTGCTTTCCTTCGCAATAAAGTTATAACTTAAAAATACGTATTTGTACATCTGATTCATAAAAACATTATAAAGACAGTTTCCTTTCTACTAGTCTAATATTTCATTTGTAATCGTTGCAGAGGGGTTGCACTTAAATCAAGTAATCAACACCTCCACACAACCTCAGAACTTGATTCTCTCAAAGAGCCAAATCTCTAGGGAGATCTATACAGTACAAAGGATCACAGCAGTGAGAGATCACAGGCCATTAACCTTTAAGGGACAATAGAAGCATTTAATGCACTAACTGTTGAGTAAAGCCCAAATAATAATGTAAAATTAGCACTCCATTTATTTCAAGACCTAGTGTAATGATTGGGCTCAATAATCGAATATGCAAGGCAAGACAGGGGTTGCACTTGTACACTTGTGGGCTAGTATTACAACAACTTACACTTTAAACTATCTGCGCACACGTAACATTTCTATCCCTTTCCCTTTACAATGGCAATCACAGACAGTGGGTGGAAGAATGATAAGCGGTTGTCAGTGGTGGGGCAGCAAAGAGGAAGATGAGGTGCGAGTCAGCTAATATGGAGTGGAGGGGGAAGAGAAGGAAATTCATGTCAATTGCTGATAAATTATGCTTGTGCCAATTTTATCTTAGTTCAGACATTTCATAGTACCAAATGAGAGAGAAATTAATCGATCAATCATTTAAAGAGAAGGGGAGTGGGAGAGAGAAATGATGCTATTTCCCATGAAGGACTGGTCTGAATGGACAACCCAACCCACATCAAATTAGCCTGTTAAGGGATAAAGTATGCAATTACCTATCTATTATGGTATGCACATACAGTGCCATCAATTCTATTAAGAACACAGGATAAATAATAGCATAGCTCGGTTGATTCCGGAGATGAGGGGGTTGACATGAGGATAGGTTGAGTAGGTTGGATCTATACACATTGGAGTTCAGAAGAATGAGGTGTGATCTTATTAAAACATGTCAGATAATGAGGGGACTCAGCAAGGTGGATGTAGAAAGGATAGTTCCACTCAGGGGAAACTAAACTAGGGGACATAGTCTTAGAATAAAAGGCCGCCATTTAAAACTGAGATGAGGAGAAATGTATTCTCTGAGGGCTGTAAATCTGTGGAATTCTCTGCCTCAGAGAGCTGTGGAGGCTGGGGTCATTGAATATATTTAAGGTGGAGATTAGACAGATTTTTGAGCGATAAGGGAGTAAAGGGTTATGGGGAATGAGCAGGGAAGTGGAGCAGAGTCTATGATCAGATCAGCCATGATCTTATTGAACGGCGGAGCATGCTCGAGGGGCCAAATGGCCTACTCCTGCTCCTATTTCTTATGTTCTTATGATGAATTGGGTGGCTCTTCACAGCAACTAAATTTTATCATGCACTATGAGGAGTGTTTAATGATTAAAAATAATGGCTATAGCTGCGTCATGGTCAGCACCAGCCCAGTCCCTGCCCCCTCATTTTACATTTCTCCCCGCCCACCTGTGATATGACTATTGGCATGGTACTAAAAGCAAACAATTCCTTATTCCAAAATTCAAATCATCACCTGCAAATACATACATCATTCAGGCACACCATTTATAAGCGCTCTCTTTACAGGCCCAGCAAAGGAACCACTCTACTGTGGTAGTATCATTGCAAATTCATTTGTAATGTACACCAGAGTCTGGACTGGCAGGAACTCCAGCTTTAGAACAAAGGTAAATTCTATTTTTTCTACATTTTCTGTTTATAGTGGCAGGTGACAGCAAACTATCTGAACTTCAGCCCATACCAATTATGAATACTCTCAAATCTGAAATACTATTACTTCAGAATAAACATGCTGATATCAATACTGCAATGATTCAATAAAGATCTTGTGCCTGAAGAAGCAATTAAATCACTAAAGCATACCCGACATAAGAATGACCAACCTTCCAAATTTAAATCACTTTATCTGTTTATGAAGCAAATGACAGCCCATCACAAAAGGTGAAATGTGCCAATACAATCTACTATGGGCTACTCAACTTCAAAATATGCTGGTTAAAAGAATAAAATATCATGTTCATTAAAAACCTTTTAGCTACCAATGACAAAGTGCTCCTGCAGTTCTTAGAATGACTAGAATAACTGTTGGGTACATTACAGTGCATTCAAGCTCCAAAAATTTCACAATAGTACAAATTCAAAACTGCTTTCTCAGATACTAAACTTGAAGTGTGACTTGGGGATGTCCAGATCCAAAGTGACTTCAGAACAGAGTAAGACTTCACTGTTCCAGTGCCAGATCAGGTCCCAACACCGGATTTTGGCTGTACCTGTACTTTAACTAATGTTGGTGTGAGGCAGAATCACTTTGCAACCATGCTACTGTTACAATGTGAATACACCCACCTTTTTATATAAAATATTGCAGTGTTCTCGATTATTCTCTTCTTTAAGGTGGCGGGTGGAAAACACGTGGAAGCATGTTGCAAAATTCTCAATACATAGAGAAGTGTTTTCTGTTTCAGCACAATGAGCACTTCTCTAATTTTTTTCTCTTCCTGTCAGCCAACCCTAATCTGGTGTTAATGTTGCAAAATACCTCCTTTGGTTATGTAACAGGGAGCCTCACAGCAAGATAAAGAGTCCGAGGAAAAACAGTAAAGAAAAATTAACAGTAGTTAGCAGCAAGCCCCAGTAAACTCAAACAGAAAACCACCAAAACATAGAAAACTGTATATGCAGTTTGCTAAAACTCATGACAATCACAGCAATAAAATACGCCCACCATTGGTTATCATTTTTGTAGCCCGACAGAATCTTCGGCTATCAAACTGCGAGAGTTCTAACAATTCTTTGAACAAAATGCTATTTGGCATAATCCTCACTGAAATTCTTTGTACTGGAAGAAAGCCAAGTGACATGCCATATTAACTCTATATAGGCTGCACATTTTAATAGAGCAAAAATTTTAAAAATCAAGTTTAAGTTGGGGCTGCCTACACATGCATCACTACAGCAATTATTGGATGTCACAATGCAGCATGTAACAAGTTACAGCAATAAATTAATATAATCTTCAAACTGATGGGAATGCCTGTTAGCCATGTACTATACAAAACAGTTTCTGCATCATTCTTTGCTGAAGCCATCCAGTGGCTGGAAAGGAATCAACGTGACTCAATATAGAAACTCATTCCATGAACCAATGCGTATCGAAGGGGGCACTGCCACTTTCTAGTTCCCATAGCAACCTAGAAGTGCCACCATACAAATGTACAGTAATGCCCAGTTTATACACCAATGGAACAGAAATGTAGCACTAATAAATGATTTTGCAGTTCACTGCTTTTCAATATAATTCACTATGAAAAGGTTTTCTACTCATTTGTTAATAATTGTTCAGAAATTCAACTTCAACAAAAATACAGAATATCTTTTCTTCCTTGCAGCAGCCTGCACATAATTTTATCCAGCAGGAACTCTTTGATTATTCTGAATACATACAAATGGATTTTTCTTTTACGAGCTTACTCTGATGTGAAGAAGCCTATAGTCAGCTCTATTTGCATGCTTGACCCAGTGATGGGTCCAGACATGTTTCATAAACATGTGCAGTGTAGCTCACATTATTATTTGAGTAGATTTGCATCCAACTCCACTTGTCATACAATAGATATAGCACATTAAGCAGCTTTACTTGACAATTGTTTTTACCCTAATTTAATACAGAATTGACATTAAACAGCCACAATTTTAACACCAAACATTTCATTAACATTAAATCAACATTCACTGGGAACATTTCATTAAAATTGGCATTAAAAAGCAACTGCTTCACTAATGTCCTACGGGGAAATATCCTCAATGCATCTACCCGGTCAAGCCCCCTCCGAATCTTATATGTTTCAATAAGATCACCTCTCATCCTTCTAAACTCCAATGAGTACAGGCCCAACCTTTCTTCATAAGACAACCCCTTCATCCCAGGAATGAACCTAGCGAACCTTCTCTGAACTGCCTCCCATCCCTCCTTAAATAAAGAGACCAAAGCAGTACTCCAGGTGTGGTCTCACCAACAGTTGTAGACTTCCCTACTTTTATACTCTACCTCCTTCTAAGCTACAATGTTATCCTTTAAATCGATTCATAAAGGTCTGAATTGATAGCAGATGCCATTAAATAATTTTAAAAATGTTATTCCCATTTTAAATTACAAGATTTTCAATTAAATTTGGTACCCAAAATTTAAGGACAGCCTAGGATAAGAAGAGAGAATATGAAGAATCTTCGGAGCAGATGGAGTGAAGCAGAGATGTGACAATCTGTGAGGCTTCTAATTTAATTTGGTATTTGTTGTTTCATAGCCATATGTCACTGATAAGTATTTTTCTCACTTCACTGTAATTTTATGCAATACTTAAATTTATCAAGACATACCAGGCCCCGACGAGTCTGATATAATCACAAGCCAATCACAACACAAGAATTGGGTCATACTGTTATTAGTTATTCATTAACGACACAGGCTCACATTTTTTCCTCTGCTACATGCTCACTTGTATACTTCAGCCAGGGGGACAGAGGTTCCACAGTTCACTGCTTGGTCTATGACCTACAATAGGATTCATTACTTATTCAACAAAAGGATTAAAAACCAGCTTCATGTGAAAAAGTGAAAGTGAGAGTGAGGAGAATCATTAAACGTAGCAAGAGAGCGGCAGCGAGGAGATAGTGAGCAAGAGACAGACAGACAAGAAGAACCAGAGCCAGACAGATAAGGAGAGCGAGAGCCAGACACAGTGAGGACGGCAAGGACAGTCAGAGAGACAAACAGGGTGAAGAGAGAGATAGCGGGGAGACAGCAAGTGAGATTAGGATAAGAGTAGGACAGTGAAAGGAGGGGGGGGTGGGGGGAGAAACAAACAAGGAAAGAGAAAGTATACACATGCATGCAAATAAGTAAAGGGAGAGATAGACAGTGAGGAGAGACATAGCAAGAAAGAGACAGTGAAGGAAAAGAGAGTGAGAAGCAGGAAGTGTGAATGAAAAAGAGCAAGGGAGCAAGAGAGAATATGAGAGAACGACAGGCTCTGGCAATTCCCAATACCTATGGAAGACAAATGTTCTGCAGATCTTATTTTGAAGATACAGGCTAATAATTTTGACCCTTAATGTGAAACCCCAAATCGCAACGCCGCGACAGGCATACTTGCTGTTGATTATGGCCAGACAGACTCAGTCTGAATAAGGCCCATCAGTGGCTATACTGAACAATTTTTTGGGGGGAGAACCTGGTTTGATTTCTTGATACAGGAGAAGCCTCCTGACTTTTCCAGTAATGCGTAATACCCATGTCTAGTGGAACCCCTTCTATGACCCTTAAGAACAAGAGTTTGCATACATTTTCCTTTAGGAAGGATGCAGGTATTGAATCTGAGGGATGAGGACATATTTCCCTCCAACAATAAGAGATTTGATGACAACCACAAAGATCCTGGTGAAAAAGTTTTAAAAGTTAGAAGCTTCAGCCTAATACCTTTACTATAAATTGCCAGACTACAACCACCTAATTTTAGGAAACAATTGTGTGAAAACCTTCTGGGGAATGGGGAGAAAAAGGGAAATAAAATACATCAGGTCAGAGAAGCCATCTTCTACTATGACAAGATGGGAAAGTCACAAACCACCTCGATCTCAGAAAACATTAAACACACAATCATAGAATGATACAGCACAGTAGGAGACCAATCAGTCCATCATGCCTGTGTGGGCTCTGAACAAGCTGTCCAATTAATCCCACTCCCGGCTCTGTCCAATCGCCCTGTAAACTTTTTCTCCAACTATTTATCCAATTCCCTTTGAAAGTTACTATTGAATCTGCTTCCACCATCTTTTCAGGCAATGCATTCCAAATCATAACAACTTGCTACGTTAAAAATAAAATCTTCATGTCGCCTCTAGTTCTTTTGACCATCACCTTAAGTCTACGTCCTCTAGTTACCGACCCTTCTGCCACTGGAAACAGTTTCCTCTTATTTACTTTATCAAAACATTCATGATTTTGAACGGCTCTATCAAATCTCCTCCGCTCTAAGGAAAACCCCTAGCTTCTTCAGTCTCTCCACGTAACTGAAGTCCCTCATCACTAGTACCATTCTAGTAAATCACTTCTGCACCCTCTCCAAAGCCTTGACACCATTCCTAAAATATGGTGCCTAGAAGTGAACAAAATACTCCAGCTGAGGCCTAACTAGTGGTTCATAACGGTTTAGCATAGCTTCCTTGTTTTTGTATATGCCTCTATTAATAAAATCAAGTGTCCCATGCTTTTTTAATGGCCCTCTCAACTTGTCCTGCCACCTTCAAAGATTTGTGTATACACCCCCAGGGCTCTCTGTTCCTACACCCACCCGCTTTAGAATTGTACCCTTTAATTTATATTGCCTCTCCTCATTCTTCCTACCAAAATGTATTACTTCACACTTCTCTGCGTTAAATTCCATCTGTCTGACCATTTCATCAGTCTGTCCATGTCTTCCTGAAGTCTGTTACTATCCTCCTTATTGTTTACTACATTCCCGAGTTTTCATGTCCTCTGCAAACTTTGAAATTATGCCCTGTATACCAAAGTCCAAGTCATTAATATATATCAAAGTGCAGTGATCCCAAACCAACCCCTGGGTAACAATGCTGTATATTTCCCTCCAGTCTGAAAAACAACTGTTGACCACTACTCTCTGCTTTCTGTCCCTTAGCTAATTTCATATCCACACTACCACTGTCCCTTTAAGTCTATGCATTTTAGTTTTGCTTATAAATCTATTATGTGATACTATGTCAAACGCCATTTGAAAGTTCATATACACAGCAACCACACTATCCTCATCAACCCTCTCAGTTACATCAAAGAACTCATCCAAGTTACTCAAACATGATTTGTCTTTAACAAATCCATGCCGACTTTCATTTATTAGCCCATACTATTCCAAGTGCCAATTAACTTAGTCCCAGATTATTGTCTTAAAGTTTCCCCACCACCGCCGTTACGCTGACTGGCCTGTAATTGCCAGGTTTATCCATCTTCCTTTTTTTGAGCAGTGGTGTAACATTTGCAATCGTGCAGTCCTCTGGCAGCACCCAATCCTCCTCCAATATTGGGAACTGCCAACCTTCTTTATGTAATTCATAATATGCATGTTGCGGTGAAGTACTTTTATCTTTAAAGAAATAAATGAATGGTACCACATGTTTTATAACCTACATATAAGGAAAAGCCTATGCTAGCTCTACATATAGTCAATAGATAAAAATTACTCCTAGTTATTTTTCTAAATTATAATTTATTTTTATTGAAATCCACAAGAACATGAATCGAGCTGTAATTAGTTTGTCGCAGATGTATAAATATTAGAAGTGATTCTATACTCCACACTTCAAACTGTGCAGACACCTTTTTGAAGTAGAGATAAAAAGAAAAACTGCGAATGTTGGAAATGAACTAAAAATGGGAAATGGTGGGAATTAAATACTAATGAACAGTTCAGGCTGAAAGTTAAACTTACCTTTATTTTCAGATGCTGACTGACCTAATGTGCATCTCCTGGTTTACTTAACTTTTTCCTTAAGTAAACTTCGACACATTAGCTGGTTAAATTGGGGAATGTATAGTTGCTGTTGTGACTACATGGATAGCAGACACAAGTTTTCAACCTAATTAGGCAAAATGTTAGACATGATGCAACTGGATACATTTTTGCCAAAATAATTGAAGTGCTCAAGTAACACATACGCCTGCAGCACAGCTAGTAGGCAATTCTTCAGTTTCCAAAAATCCAGTACTTCTCACTTAGCTTATTATTTACCGAGTATAGATATCCAATCCTGAATATTTCATTCTGACACGACTTTCACATTCGTTTTTGGTTCAAGCAGATAAAGCTGAATCACTTGTGCACTCTCCAGTTCTGACGAAGGGTCATCGACCCAAAACGTTGGGGTCAAGTTTCGGCCTGAGTTGTTCCTATTTTTTTGGAGCAACTAGTTTGGAATGGAGTATCTTAGAAATTACAATTCTCGGCATTTAGTTTGCTCCAGTTCTAGTCAATTAGAACAGATTCATTTTAGAACAGATTTTTTTTCCAAAAGGGGGCGTGTCCGGCCACTTACACCCGTTTTGCAAGTTTAGGCAGTGAAAACTTACTCCAAACCAACTTAGAATGGAGTAAGTGTAGACTTTTGTACGCTCAGAAAAACTTTGCCTACACTTAGAAATCAGGTGTAGGAAACGAGAGCTTGGAGGGGGGTGGGGGGGAAGCGGGAGGGAAGTTTACAAACATTAAACACTTCACTTTACAAATAAAGAGCCATCAATAAATAAATCAATTAAAAAAAATGTTAAAATTAAAAAAATCAAAATAAAAAATTATTTCTACTCGCCTACTGCAGCACCAGGGTGGTGGGGGGGGGGCCGAGGGAGAGAGGCGCGGGGGGGGAAAGAGAGAAAGAGAGACGGGGGGGGGGGGGGGGGAGGGGGGAGAGAGAAGGGAGCGAGATGGGGGAGAAGAGAAGGGAGCGAGGGGGGGGGGGGAAGAAGAGAGGGGGGGTGGGAGAAAAGAGAGAGGGGGAGAGGAGGGTAGGGAGGAGAGAGAGAGAGAGAGAGAGAGCGGGGGGGGGAGAAGAGAAGAACAACGGGGGGGGCATGGAGAGAGAGAAGAACGGGGGGGGGGGGTGTGGGGGGAGGGCGGAAGACGACGAAGCCGGGCTTTACTGAGGACTTCAGGCGGGGCCCGCACTGAACTGATGCCGGGCTGCCGACACCTCTTTAGGTGGAGCCTGCCCCCAGCGAGAGGCCGGGCAGGGCCCACACGCAGAAGACGTCGGCGGCGCCCCGCCGAGGACTTCGGGCAGGGCGCGCAGCTGCCGGAACTGTTTTTGGCGCAGGGCTGTAGCTCCGCCCACAGCAGCTCCTGCTGCGTCCCGCCGAGCTAGAAACGGGCCTACAGCTATCAGAGAATCGCGAGGTAAGTATTCGGCACAATTTTTATTCTACAAATTAGGCGGGCCTCTCCGATGTGCGCCATTCTAGCAGGAGTCCGAAACTTGAGCCCATTAACTCTGCTTTCTCTCCAGAGATGCTGCCTGACCTGCTGAGATTTCCAGTATTTTCTGTTTTTATACACTTGTGCACTATATTGCTGAATGACGCTCTCCAGATTGAGATTGACAGCTTATGATCTATGTTAAAGTTGTCTTAATAAATTGTGTTCAAAAGAATCCTACTCAAATATATGGAGGAAATAATACAAAACAAAACCACATGTTTAAGTCAGTATTGGATTCTTACATAAAAAGCCGACAGAATAAAGCACACAGAGTATAAGCAATCAAGGAAACCCTGTGAAATTTAACGATGAATTTTACAGTGCTTTATATTGACTTTAGGAGACAATGATAAATGTCATGGTCTTTGCACAAAACATGCAGCCCTACTACACATTACTCATGCCCTTTAAGATTTTGGTTATGGGGACCCTAACGGGAAATCTTTGAATGGCTACGCTCACAAAAACAGCTCCAAAAGTACATTGCTTTTGCTGGCAGACTATACAACTGAAGGCACCAATCCGTTGGACTAATCCTCTGCACAGGCAGAGGCCTGTCATGTGCGTGTGCGCCCGTGTAAGAGCAGTCAGTGGCAACATGGTATATTCATCTACATGAGACTTCAAGAGCCAATAGTTTTTAACCCTAGGATTACAGTTTATTGATGCATTGTCTTTGAGAAAACTAATTGTTTTTCCGTAAGGATATTGGGGCCAAGTTTCGGCCTGAGTTGCTCCTGTTTTTTTGGAGCAACTGGTTTAGAATGGAGTATCATAGAAATTTGAATTCTCGGCATTTAGTTTGCTCCAGTTCTACTCAGTTAGAACAGTTTCACTTTGGAACAGAATTTTTTTCCCAAAAGGGGCGTGTCAGGCCACTTACGCCTGTTTTCAAAGTTTAAGCAGTGAAAACTTACTCCAAACTATCTTGGAATGGAGTAAGTGAAGATTTTTGTACGTTCGAAAAAACCTTGTCTACACTTTAGAAAATCAGGCGTAGGTTACAAATTAGGCGTAGGGAATGGGGGGGGGGGGTTTAAAGGGAAGTTTACAAACATTAAACACTTCAGTTTTACAAATAAAGAGCCATCATCAATAATAAATGATAAATACATCAATAAATCAATCAATAAAAAAATTTAAAAAATTAAAAAAAAATTTAAAAATCAATAAATAAAACATTTTCTACTTACCGACTGCAGGACCGGGAGTCCTCCAACAGCGTGCTAGGACGGCCCCCCCCACTGTGTCTCTGTCAGTGTCTCTATCTCTGTGTGTGTGTGTGTCGCTCACTCTCTGTCTGTCAGTGTCTGTGTTTCTGACAGCGAGGGGAGGGGGAGAAGGGGGATGGGAAGGGTGGAGGAGGAGGAGGAGGAGGAGGAGGAGGAGGAGGAGGAGGAGGAGGAGGAGGAGGAGGAGGAGGGGGGGTGGTGGGGGAGGGGGGGTGGTGGGGGAGGGGGGGTGGTGGGGGAGGGGGGGTG